>NC_137246.1:17944217-18271368 GCF_051294905.1 Botryllus schlosseri
CCTCATGTTTTTTAAGTTACATAAGTTTCCATAAGTTTCATAAGTTTCCATAAGTGTCATAAGTTTCCTGGCACAAAATAAAGGCACCCGTTTATACATGTCGTAGAACATGTTCCTCGCGGATGTCGGTGGAATAATGCAAACAAACCGTCGCAGAACGGTGTAGTAACGCGATTAGCTAATGAAACGTCCTGAACGGACCTTCTAACATGCGAGGCCGTATTTACACGCTCTAATTTTCCGCTATATTGGCTTATATCCTTGTATGAATATACGCGTGGATAAATTGAATGCATAACTGTAAGTTCGAGGGGGTTGTTTAGTGGTGGAAGATTGGGATAGTAAGATTTTGATTGTTCGCGTATATGTTGGAACAGCCAGCGCGGATAAGGGTCTACTAGAATCACTAGCTAGTTTGTTCGAAAGATAACTTATAGTTGCTGGATGTCAGGGCTTGGGGGAAGTCATGTTTATGGCGTGGAGGAGGAACTACGGATGAACGATTTTTACAGCCCCAGATACACCGACTCCACGGAGCCGGTACTTCTTCAAAGCGTGAACCTCAATCTCTTTTATGTAAAATATTCGCCAGGGTCGCAGTTTGATGTAGAACGAATATTTGCGTCTTCGATAGCGGTCAGAAATGGCGGGATAAGGTGATAGCGTAATGGAGTTAATCTCGAAATCTCGCGATCTTTCCCGCGATAAGTTGTAGTATACGTGCGGAAATTTTAGATTTCGTAACCGCGTGAATGTACTTTTCAAAGGAGTGTTGTTTGCTGACTTGCCGGAAACACGGAACAGTTCGCTTCTTTGCCCACCAACGCAGGTTTCTGAATCGAAGTCTAACAGAAATTCTAGTAAAACCAGCAGCGGTCGGCGAGAAGTCAGGAAATTTTTTATTCAATGACGTCATAATGGCGTAAATTCGTTTTTTTATGTTTACGAATCCTATATCATTCTCTGAATATAGTATTGGGCGCAGTACAAGTCAAGTAAAGTCTCTTAGACTAATCAGTGGTTAGAATGAGACTAACCCGAACCCATGAATTCCTAAATAAGTCTTGGCGTGTTTTCTAACATAAAGGGCTACAAGTCACGAGACAATGTTTCGGGTTAGATATTTTTCAAAAGTCTGGGTATAGGTCGGAGTCGCCATTCATAGTCACGATTCTTTGTGATTACAGTCGCACAGTAACTACACAATTAAGCAGTTCCGCGGACAAGTTCATTCACGATAGGAATAATTTCCCGATGGCTAATTAGCTACGAGTAGATTTGTTTGGGAAATTTAGGCACTTCAGTAACACTGAGTAGAAGTTCGTAGGTATCTGAATGGTGGCAGCGGCGAGGAAACCATAGTCAAACACCATTCTGATTGCGTGAAGATTATTCGAGCACGCGTATATATCTAGACTACATTAAATAAAACGTAAATTACACACATCAGCCCGAATTCTCGCAGCTGAACTGGCCACATCCTCACAATGTGTAACCCGCCGCCGAGACAAATCAACAACAAAATCTGAATCGTCATCAAAAGGGAGAATGGTTTCGTCGGTTGACTTAGTGATGGTGTTAAACTCACACGTTTGAATATATGTTTTAACTTGATATGGGTAAACCTCATCAAATGAATTACACGCATAGCATTCGTGTTTGTATAGGAAGTTACTCATACCGCATGGGACCGAGTGAAATTTTCTAATTATTTCTTCTTAACCCGATTCGTCAACCTGTATCCCTGGTGAATCAAGTAATAGTAATAAGGCTATGAATATGCTAACGAAGCTACGCCTTTCTGGTGCTGTTGACTTAGGATTTAATGGCGTCCGTTTCTATACAATGGAGATGCCGCTGAAAGCTGTATTTGCTGGTTATACTAAGACAGCATAGTTGGAGTAGATATGATGGATTGTGTTTGCTTATATGTACAGCAGGTGGTCACCTGGTCACATACACCCCTCCGTTAATTGGAAGCAGTGCGAATTCTGCCAACCGCAACATTATGGTGCTTTTTGTGCGGAAAAAATACTGTGCTCTCGTCTTTTGTTCTTCTTCGGTTGGTGTAAGCGAGCGAATTCTGTAAAGGTGTTTCTATTGTTTTTGCTAGAGATACTGTCCGTGTACATCTCGATATCGGTTACAGTGGATCGCCGGCAATAGTATAGGTATTGCGATTTAACGGTAGAAGTCCACCTTATGGGAGTTACGAGATAAAACTCGATAAAGTGTTGTGGATTGGATTAAGATGCAACGATCCACTTAGCAACTTACTGCTTAGCAACCGCGATAATTCCACGGGATTTGAGACATGTAAATTTGGTGGATCCTGCACGGACAGGAATCTAGGCGAATTTTAAGATACGATGTTATGTACACACCGCGATCAATTTACTACAATTCGGTTGCAGATTATAGCTAAGTAGTAGTATAAAATATGGGTCAGGCATATTTCATTTGTAATTGATAGATATCGAGTCGTAGAAGCTAGTAAATATCCACTATCCAGTGTATCAATACGATAAATATATGGATACGTCTTACTATACAGCGTTTGTATGTCCTGAACAGTGCAGTAAATTTAATTTTACTATAGCGGTATAGCCTGTTCGAGACAGGCATATTCTCGTGGACGCTACGGCATTTCCGCACTCACCGATAAAGAAAGGCCAGTTATAGTTGCTCGCGTCTAATTCATGGTAATCACCGTCGAATTGTACCGTCACGGATGACGATAATAGAGCGTGACCGTAAACGCCAAGTTGACTATATTAATTGCCGCAAATTACCGGAGTTTGAAAGTCGTTAAAACATAGCCGTGCGTCCTACCTACTTGAAGATAATTTTCAGTTGCATTCATAAGTGCTATCCGGCGTGGCGTCAAAAGTCGACCAGAACAATAAGCAGTGAAGGCGCATTGAGACGAAATGTCTTAGGGACCCGTCAAACTCTCGCTAGATTGTTACAGTGCCTTTATACAGCTTTACTATTGGGTGATGATGATGTTTAGAAAGATTATATACAAAACTTGTTTGTTTGTTTTATGTGTTAAAATGGTTTGTCAAGGATCTGTTTTGAATGTCTTGGATCACTCGAGATAAGATCAGGGACTTTAGATAATACTTCAGTTAATGTGATGAATGCAGGTTAAAATGACAGCGCCTCAGTAAAATGACAAAGGCCATGTCTGCGATTTCTGACGTTTCAAATTCCATGGCAGTTATAATATCACTAACAGCAGAAATTTATAGTCTAATATCGGATTGTTTACTTTCATATCGCAATTTGCAGCACTGTTCCAATAAGAATTTGCGGTAGTTTGGAGTAGTTTTCTATGAACGTAGAGACATAGCGAGAGACGAATAAAAAGATACATAATAGAAGTTGTCAGCATTTTAATTATCCTGAATCTTTCATAGTTTCAGATTAACATTGCGTCTTGACTCGTATGCAATATGCGTACTGTATTTTTTGTATTAGCTGCAGGCGAATAAGAACAAGATATCGATACTCAAGTATGACGAAAAGAACACCCATGTAGTACACGAAGTCTAGATGATACAACAGATATATCTGACTTTTATGTTCTAAATGAGATATCTGACTTTTATGTTCTGAATGAGATACCTGTGGACATACTTTAGTCGTACGCACGACAAAGTGCGGGCAGACGTTACAATGACGGCAATTCATGTATTGGATATGTATAATTGGGAAACTGTTTCTGCCGATCGTACGAGTGACTGCGAGTGGAATTAATAACTCTAATCGGTGTGACTGCGGTCGTAGTACCGGGGGTTCGTTCCTAAAATCTACCACGAGCAAAAAGGTGCAATATTGAATTCCGGTTCTCGTGGCTCAGAATCGGGTCACCGCCGAAGGGAGAATCGACCGTATGCGTATAGCTTACTATCCACGCAAATGCGTCATACTCCATCACACTTTGTAGGGTCCACTCGAGTGTTTGTTGTAACTTTTATTTAAAAGATTATATCGTCCTTGCATGTTGCGATAAGTGGCATTCATTACGTGCCTCGACAGAGTATACTGATCCTGTCAAATATTTTATGGCATCGGCATCTCGCATTTCTGTAATCCTATGAGGCGTAATTTCCGACCAAATCGCCATGACTCTCCGAAATTATGTCTTTAATGTCGACAAACAGCATAAACCAAAACAATGTGGAATTCGGGTACCGCCTTTAGAGTCGTATATCATATTGCCGTGCCGGTTTATGCCAATAGCATATCTTGTCCCGTAATTATACAGGAATTGGACTGGCTGACGTACAGTTTCTTATAGTATCGAATGCGAGATTATATAATTACCCCTAATCCATAGCTATTACGTTCTTATGGCTCATGTCTTCCAACTTGATCGACCGTAATTCCGCGACTCCTACGATTCCAATTGGACGGGATGACACAGTGTGGGGAAATTAATGAACACCCGTCGAGATAATTCCATTATTCCATAGGTTGCCGGTTTTCACATTTGTTACTGTAGTCTGCGCGTGTGAAGGGATTGAAAGGTTGGATTTTCGCTGATGCATACAAGGCCGTAAATATATTTTGTGCTTTTAAATATGAAGCATCTCTTACGTGTTGTCGGGATGAGTCGAACTACCCATCAAACATATCATATCCAGCGTGACACAGTCGAGGGCTCTATTCATGAGCTGCTCTTTCTTTTGTGTCTTGTTGATCAGGTCGCAGAACACAGTAGATCACGGGTAATCGACTATTTAGTGAAATGTAGTCCGCTGAGAAATAGGAATCACCTAACGCCAATGTTGTTGTCGAAATATCGCGAAGGTCGACATGTTACTAAATCACGCAGGGTTAGAGTGGCAGCGTAGTACGATATATAATCTATCTTATGAAGGGAGGCGACAGAGTGGAGCCATTTCATGTTTGCTTAACTCGGTATTCTAGCACTATATTTTTGTGATAAGATATCCCAGTCGATTTATCCAACAGCTATTTTACTATTTGCAGTATTAAAACATAGGAGAATCAAATCAGCTGGAGATCGCTTATCGTTACGTGTCGATGTTGGCGGCAGAAGCGCAGCGCTGTGATTGAGTATATACCAAAACAAACCAGCGACACTTCTGGAATTGTCGTCGTGAAGACATCTTCACAAGTGTTTCGTCTGCAAACTGGGTTTATACCCCGACTTACTTTCTCTACTCGCGCCGGGCGAATGTCAGTGAAATAAGAGACAGCGTGTGAAATCGGAGAACCTATGTACAGAATTCGTTACTAATACAAAACATCGAAAGACAAAGCAATAAGGAGGATGTCCGCGACTCTGAGATGGGCGTTTCTGAATTTACTTCTGTATTGTGAGTACCGATGTTTTTGTATCAATTTGTGCGTTCTCGCGAATACGCATACATTTCACGCCTTATTGCGTTTTAACTTTGTAAACTGTGTACTCTGATATTGCTTCGCGAGTCCTCGTATCATCAATAATATATGTCTTGATATTGGAATTATATTAAGAATTCGTATTGAGATATCCATCAGAATATTACGCAGGTGCAAGGTGCAGGTGTTTCATTACTTAAGCTCAAAGTGAACGAGCCGAAACATCGGTCATAGGCCGCATATTAATCTATCGAACATTTCAACTGCACGCGG
This sequence comes from Botryllus schlosseri, assembly GCF_051294905.1. Classification (NCBI taxonomy): domain Eukaryota; kingdom Metazoa; phylum Chordata; class Ascidiacea; order Stolidobranchia; family Styelidae; genus Botryllus; species Botryllus schlosseri. Next base: position 17,949,867 of record NC_137246.1, read on the forward strand.
AAAAAGAAGAATTGAACCGGTAATTTCGGCACACAACCGTCCCTTGTAAAAGAGGCATTGTATTGAACAACTAACCATTGATATTTTTGTCGGTGCACGACTCACCGAGTTGAAATACTCATCTTTCTGTCACAATAGTCACATCCAATCGAGGCGAAAGAGACCGATCAAGTTGTTATTGTTGTTGATTTTATTAAACAAAACATAGGGTGCGCATCACCTGTTGGTCTTTCGCAACGCGGTCAAAAATTGCTAACAAAAATTGCACCACGGTCAATAATGGCGTGCAAAAATGAGTTTACATGCATGACATAAGATTTCGGTGCGATAAGAAAATGCAATCCAGGCTCAAAAGTCATAAATGACGATTACAAGAGTATAGCGGTGTATGGGGTAATTATTTTGGTCACTAGTAGGGTCGTATAACAGAAATTCACATTTAATTCAGTCCTATGAAGTAATTGCCCGCCAATACCTTTCATTTTGCGCATTTCACTCGTTTTAGCAGACGGGTAATGAGTTGCTATTGGTACTAGGAAATAGACGACTATAATATCACGCTGTGGAATGTAGTGGCTCTTGTATCCCCCGTCTCGTCTCTGCGATCGCCGGCAATAACAGAAACATTGCTTCGATCCCGATTCCTTACTTATTGTGCCAAGCACATATCTTTTTGTCATGTATATTCGCAGTGGCTTCATTTCTTCCTCTTTTGTTAGTTCCAGACAGGACGTTGCTATATCTCAATGACCAATTTGCCCTTCTTCGAGACAAATCTCGAGGGCGTTGAAAGGGACGGATGATGTTATTATGCAAACCTTGGTGGATCCCAGCAACGTCTTAAATATTGCGCTAAGGTCCAATATTTTCGCATCACGGATATTATAGATATAGCATTGGCGACACTACATATTCTGAATTGTCTTCTTTGTTTTATCGTACGCCAAAACGCACACATTTTTTTATATTTCTTTAATAGAGTTCTTGACATTGATTGATACCAGGGTCACTCGCGTTAAATGCCATCGCTGTGCCCGCCATGACTAGCCACGAGGGAATATACTGACCACATGGCCTTCTACTATATAACGTATTATACAGCCAATCCTTGAAACGCGCCTTTATCATGCTATCGACATGCTTTTGATCCCAATGACGTAAATTGTGAATGAACTGATATGTGACTTGTCATTCAGGCATGTCTGTTTGCGGTCTAAATGAACCTAAAATCGTGAAATCCCCTGAAGACGTCGTCATCGTGGCCGGAGACGACGTCACGTTGCCTTGCGTGGTCGAGAACCTCCCGCTGGGGGACAATCACGTACAATGGACCAAAGATGGATTTGCTTTCGGTTATGATCGGGACATGCCTGGTAATTTCCAAATGGCTTCAGACCTCGTTTCCGTATCTCATTACTGCCTTGCTTTCTTCAGCGTATAAATATTCTCTGGTTGGAGATGTGTCTCTTGGGGAGTATAACTTCCGCATAGAGAAGGCTGAGATAGGAGATGAGGCTCAGTATGAATGCCAAGTTCAAGCGGAAGATACCCGCATGCGAGCAAAGGCGATGGTGAAGGTATTGGGTGAGTAACGTTAAGATGTTGGAAAGCCCTTGGGTGTATAAAAAGTGACTCAACCTATCTTATCTCATCCAATTTGATAATGAATATCATACAGGTTACATATATTAGGATATCTAGTTCCCGCATATTACTAACGTAAAGAAAAACGATACTTTCTTGCTCAGTCTGTCCCGTATTAGGTATAGCCCATTATGTACGATTTTGATTCATATCTGCACTCACCTGTCGCAAGCTACATTTCTATCTCCGCTCCATACTTCGATGGATGCTTGACAACTTTTAGATCAGGGGTCTCCAACACGCGGCCCGCGGGCCGCATGCGGCCCGCGAGGTCCTATTTTGCGGCCCGGGACCTGATTTGAAAAAAATTCAGAAAAACGCTTAGTAAATCATGTTGAAACGCTAAAATTGATTTCAGTTGAAACATAATGTTGTTGTTTTTCAATGTGAGCCATTCTATGTGCCCACTATCACTATTACTCACTAGTTGATACGGCTTCGGCATGGTAATATCATTCCATGGATGAAGAATTTGCTGGTACGAATGGGCATATTGCCTTGACGTGCAATGGCCCACCACTGCCAAGACCGAGAAGCCTGCAAAACGACTTCGGGCGCTCCAAAAGACCATGCTTTACGAAGAGATAGTTGTCTAGCAAGTAGGCCTACCGTGTATAGCTAACCCCAATATTGATTCTTCAATCCATGGGTGGCCAATCTGCAGCAGTAGAAGGAAAATTATGCGGCTGTCGACACTTGTAATAACAACCCTAAGTTTTCGCAGATACCCCCTGCATCAGCTGTATCTGGGAATCCGATCACATTGGCCGAGAAAGGATAAATATTTTATAGTAATATGTGAAACTATACTAATATTTATTGACGAAATTCACTCATGAACATGAAAAATTTTTCGCGCTTCGCGCGACTACAGATTGGTTCTCTGTGGCTCTTTACAACATAACTACTAACGATTTGGTGCGCATAGTAAGCCGATATGTGCATATAGATTAGTTCGGAGTGTACCGGCAATGGACATGGACATGATAACGTGGGTATTTGGCCCCAGCTAGTTTATCACGACTAACCACCGGTATGCCGCCGCAGGCTACATGAGTACGCGAAATGCGGCCGTGAATTACAAAAATGTTGGCCACCCCCGTTTTAGCGGCTTAAGAGTGTTGTCATTGTCAGGTATCGTGTACAGCTCATAGTCCAAAATATAATGACATTGATGATCATGATACTTTTTGTTGTATTTGTGTTTGTTCAATAAAATATTAGTTCTTTTGTGGTGACTATAACCGTCGCCTATGTTAGAAAGCACAGCGTTGTAATAACGTAGAGTTATCAGACGTGGTTGTTGAACTGCGTTGCCTACTTTTATATCGATATTGATGTCATGCGGCCCGCGGCCTCCAGGAATTTGGAAAAGTGGCCCGCGACCTATTTTGAGTTGGCGACCCCTGTTTTAGATGGTGTATCTCGGGATACGATATTCGTGTATTCGCTGTGTTCACTTATTTATATTGGCCCTACTGTCTATATTTATTATTTACCTGTGCCTGTTCTTTACCCGTCAGTATTGGGATGCGATTTAGCTACTGAACGTCTCTCTAGCCTGCTTGATACCCTGGTGCGCCATCGAATATCTTCACATCATATCTATCTACGCTTTTGGTAAAACAATAGGCCGAATGCCTGTCAAAATTAACGTACGCTATACCTGTCAGTATAACACTGTACTTCGTCAGTCTCAAGCTCGGTCCGGGAAATAATATCTCGTTGCGTTCTCTTTCAAGGACAAATCGTCACACTGCATACGCGAATTAATCTCAGCGTATCCCGAAGATATATCGCCAATTCGCGCTAAATATGACAAGCGTAATAAGTGTGCATTTTTATTCTGTCTGTGTGACTTGTGACTACATGTACCGCGACATGAAAAAGTTCGATCGTCATCTTGCCGGGACACTCACTTTTTGAATATTCAAACCCAGGTGCGGCTTCTGTGTTGCATTGGCCTGTTGCCGCATCGTAAATTGATAGCTTATGACACGAATGGCACCAGCCTCTAACGTAAGGCTTCGCGGCAAAAGTTTTAATTTTTGCTATAAAAATTCGAGATCACGTTATAAATATTGGCTAGGGCAGTGGTTCCCAACCATTTTCGATTCATCGCCCCCTTTTCAAGCTCAACGCCGATCATCGCCCCCCAGATTTTGTGAACCGAAAAATCGGTATACAATCCGTAGTCATCGGCGGGTTGACTAAAAAAAGGTCAACTTTTCTGATCGTTGTCGAATTTTACACTTTTCCAACCAAATTTCCGTGGGTTGACCAAAAAAAAAGGTCAATTCCTCGAATTGACTCCAATATAGCCGTTCTAACGCGTCATGGCCCCCCTATCGTCCCCTTCGCTATTTTCGCCACTATCGCCCCCTTCGTCATTTTCGCCCCCCTAGGCCGCTAAATCGCCCCGTCGGGGGCGATATCGCCCACGTTGGGAACCACTGGGCTAGGGCGTCAAACTGTCCCTATTAAATTGACACCATTGTTTCGCTCGCATTTTAATATACATCGTAATCGTACAGCCTGTCAGTAAAACTTATGAATCTCGTATGATTTAACGGATCTTGTCAGAAAGCACATAACGAGAATGATGGTAAAGATTTCAGACGCGCTTACGTTGAGTAATTTCTCGTGGAATATTTGATAACGCTTTCTGGGGTTGGATTGAATTGCCCAAGTCTGAGTTCTTGGTGAATTCTAAACATCAGTCCGGGCACATGCGGGTATTTCCGAGCTGTATAAACCGTGACGGAAATTCTTAATCGAAGACTTCTGTATTACACAGAGGTGGTCAGTAACGAAGTACTTCTACTTTTTGAAGTACTTGAAGTAGATTTTGCCTGCTCGCACTACTTATCAAGTAGTTTTGATTTTAGACTATTTCTACTTCTACTTGTCAGTTTTCAGTTTTTTAGGCTAAAATAGGCGTAGAATACCTACTTACTTACTTATTTCTCAACCACTACTCCTACTTCTACTTGAGTAGAAATCTCGGCGTTACTTCTACTTCTACTTGAGTAGCGACAGTGACTACTTTGACCACCTCTGGTATTACAAAACACGGCGTGATACTGATAACGCACGAGAAAACGTCAGGCACACTCTGGAAAACCAACGAAAACGAATCAAGATCCATTTAGTGTTTAGATGGGGTTACGCGCGCATAAATTTACATGGTGTTAATACGAAATAGTACATTCTAAAAACGTACATTCCATTTTCACTGCCCCCGGTCACCAACAGGAAAAGACATCATGATTGTGGTGTCAACAAGTCTCGACTCAAAGTTGCAGGGTCCCACGCGGCGCGCATGAGTATAGCTCCCCAATCGACATCTAGCCATTGCCTACTGTGTAGATAGCCAGATCCTGTCGCCGATACATCCTGTTCTGAACTTGGCCATTTCGACCTTCAGCATACTAACCAATGCTTTCGAAACAGGCACGCAGCTGATACAAATATCAACGATTCATCTTCATAAATTTTCTGATGCTAGTTATGCATTCAGACACTAGCATAACCAAGGGGTAAAAACGCCTTTTCAGATCTCGTTCATTGTGACGTCATGTGTAATAACCACGTCATAATGAATTTGAAACGTCAGGCCATGGTTACCAAAATTTCGCCGTCACAAAAGCATTTCTAATTAACCTCCAAAATTCCCATCCTGGCGTTGTGTATATCAGATGTTCGATTGTTAGTTAATTTGTAGTAGCCTATGCAATGATCCCCAGAATCTCGCCTGTCATTCTGGTTCATTTCGTATTATTTCGTTTCAGTTCCTCCAAAGGGTCCGTTCATCGAAAACGCCGCAAAGGACGGATCGCTCAACGTGATGGCGAATACCGAAAATCTTTTAACTTGCAAATCTACTAACGGCAAACCAGCCGGCGCTCTTGCTTGGTACAAAGGTATGACGCGTTCCGCGCAATGTCAAAGTGCAATCGCCCACCGGAGCGGCTTTCCGAATTCTGTATTGCAGATATTTTGTCTAGATACGCCTCCGCCTCTTTTCAATATTTTATCTTGTCACGGGGCCATGCTTTAGGGGGATATTTGTGTACGGTCTTAACTTGTCAGCCCGCTGCATGCTGTTGTTTTCACGGTCCGCGCACTCTTAACGACTTAGTCAGACCGCACATCGTCGTCCTTATTTTGTATGCTGCCTGTGAAATTAGAGATCATTCGTAAACCGATGTGCGCGCCGTATTATTTCAACATTTCGGATAGCGCCACTTCATAGTATCATATTCAATTTGCGGTACTCGTCACTGTGTGGAGATATAATTTCGAGTGGTTTTTGTTACGTTACAATGGCCGTTAAAACGGGAATGTGTGAGATCAATGCCAACTATCGGCTACATTCGATGATAAAATACTTCCCGAAAGTTACGGTATAGTACGTTCAATTGCGTGGAATATTTCGCGGAAAGTGTTCACTTAGCAGTTTACCAAGAGAAGTATTGTACATAAATTACTATGATATAAATTCTGATGATATATTTGCGTGGAAATTGGCCGCTGCGTAACGTGTGCCAACTTCCAACTTGCATGCCATATCGACTCCACGACCAAAGCATACTCGTACCAGCAACATCTACAGACGACACCCCTCCACGTTGTACCTAACTTTTGACTTATTATACAGATGGCGTGGAACTCTCGAAAAATGTTACCTTCGATGAAGTGTCCACAAGCGGTGGCAAGTTACTAAACAGCAGCGCCATCTTGAAGCTGTGGCCTACTTCGAAAGATGATGGAAATAGGTACCAATGCAGGATGAAAATCGACGGCAGGTTTCTGGGAAACAACGGCGTTGAAGATCTCAACCCTACTGTTGCCGTTGCAATAAACGTTCAAAGTAAGGAGATGAATCCAACCCGATCGATTGGCTTTTATATACTTATGATCGGTGTGGTCTCATCGTCATGTATACTCGCTTAACCACAGACCAAGGTTGGGAATTCAGGAAGACGAAAATTCAATTGGCTTCTTTCAACTTGAAATACTGATAGATATGTATAGAAGGTCCGCCCTTTTTAGCTGGCCCTATATACGATATCATGAAAGGCTGACATGTCATTTTTGTAGGATACGGCTCCCCAGGGAAGTGAACATGTCAACGACTTAAATTTTTACAACCAGACTCGACTTGTGGCGTATCAGATTTAAGGTTATGCATTTGACAAGAATCATTTATCATTGGGTTGTTTTTAGAGCCCCCGAACGCAATCCTGTCCATGCAAGACTCCGAGGTTAAAGAGGGCGCCAGTTTATTCGCCAGATGTGAGTCGTTCGCCTCGAAACCACCGGCCACGTCATACAGGTGTGTATATTGGTATAAATATATATGTTTAGTGCACGAAGACACAAGGTGGATATGGGAATCGTTCTGGGTCATATGAAGCATACCGATTTGTGTTTGACGCATTGTACTGATATTCTTAAGTATAGATTATGCATCATATGCACCCCAACGGAGCATGCACTCATTTACATACAAAGGCATACTTCTTTAATTCTAAATTATTGATTCCTATCGCTGTCGAAACGTCACTTAGCGTGTGAAATATCGTTGTAAAGTTTACGTATACACTCGATTATTCCAAAGGTGGTTTATCAATGGCGCATTGCAAAAAGACCACAGTCGAGACAGTATGACGATAAGGCAAGTCGATAGGACCATGGACGGCGCCGTTATCGCTTGCACCGCCGTTAACTCAGTCGGGGAGTCTGAAAAGTCAAAGTCCACCTTAACCGTTTTATGTGAGTATCCGCATACCGTGATTATACTAACGCAACATTAATAAACAAGAATATACTTTCAGATCCGCCAACACTGAAGTCGCCGCCTAAACACGTGACCACCGAATTTCCCGCGGTTGCGAACATGTCCTGCTCTTGGGAATCCAACCCGTCGGCGCGCATCACTTGGTACAAAAGAGGGGAAATGAACGCGGTGTTGAGCCAAGGGGAGTACCTCGAAATCGATGTGAGGGACCAAAGCGCCGCGGGAGTGTACGTGTGCTTCGGGGACGCGTACGGGGTAAATGCGGATTTTACTTCTCCGCGGTTGTGCGTTTGTGTAACAAGTATACCGTCGTTGTGTTTAGGTTGGCAGTAGCTCGGCCTCGGCGCGTCTAGATGTGCTTGGTCCCCCGATCATTGAGTCGGGCAGCGTTCAGCGAAGTTTCTACGGCCAAAGGGCCATTATCAATTGCTCCATCATGAGCAAGCCTGGGATATCGCATGTTGTAAGTATAGGCCTGAGCAAAGGTGTTCAAAGTAGTCAGTGTCGATACAAAAGTAGCAGTAACGTAATAAATTCCCGCTCAAGTGCAAGTATAAGTAACAATTTCAAAGGCACATCAAAACTACTTCAAATGGCGAAGCAAATATTAAGGTTGTGTGCACTGTGCAAATAGTCAGCGTTGGTACACATGAAGATGTAGAAGTAATGCCATTAATTTCTACCTAAACCTCAAAGAGAAATGGCGATTTCCGAGACTTGCCAAAACTGTACAAGTTAAAGTATAGAATATGGCAGTAGCTTGTAAAATTAGATCTGGTAGAGGAGTCGCCTACTTTAGCGGTTAATTGGGGGTTTGTTGCTTCCGGAATTGAAAGATGCATCTTCACGCATAACTCAAAATGAGTAGTGACACTGCAAATAGCTGCGTGTGATGCAGGGGGTATTTCGTCCTATTGTTATAGCAATTTCTCACATAAAGCAGACTTTCTTTACCGTACAAAATGCTAATGTGTTATTAAAACCTACTTCAGTACTCCGAAAAGTAGAGATAGGCTTATTTCGGGTTACTGACCACCTCCGGGCTTGGTTTTCGTTTCCATGCGCAACACAACCAAGTTTTGATATCCGCGCTTAGACCTGGTCTTGGAAAAGGGACGGAACGGTGATGACGCTGGAAAGCAACGGAACTACGGCTGTCGGCGGCAAAGAAAAATACGCGGCGGCTGTGGGTTACGGCGATTTCACTGCCACCTTGATTGTTGAAGATGCGACGCAAGAAGATTTCACTGACTACAACTGCACCGTTTCCAACTCGTATGGCCGCGCGTTGGCCACTGTCAAGTTAGAAGGTAAAGAGATTATTTCGTGCCCGTGGCGGTCTCTATTGATATATTGTAAGCAGAGGTGGTAAAAGGATATAGTCATCGTTGGTAACGTAAAGTAGAAGTAGAAGTAGTGATTTCCAAGTTAGTTGAAAAGTAAGTAGGCCTATGCAAAGTCTGGTTTTCCAGAAAAACTGAAAATTGTCAAACAGAATTGGAAGTAGTCTCGGGTAGTCCACTTGAGTACCGTAAATATACTGCAAGTCGAAAAGCCTACGCGAGTGCTTCGAAAAAGTAGAAGTACCTAGTTACTGACCACCTCTGATTGTATTCAAGTATATAATAGTATCACACGAAAAGTACGGCGAGACAGTTGATGAGCGCTACGGGAGTAATAACGCACGTACGTGATTGATCCGTGATTCCTTTCTCTCTCTTATTGTTTCTCTCGGAATATCGATATCACTAGTGTGACGGCACATTTCATCACGGGCTTTTATTCTGTGACTTCCCATTTCGTGAATCTCGGGATAAAATCCACCAAACGTCTGTTACTCCTGGCAAAGAGAATAAAAAATTACCATCATGTGATTAAAGGGAGCAGTTCTACCTGGAAAGAGAATTTTTTTCGGTGGTTCATTCAGTAATATGAAAAATGATATTCGCTGACGAGTGGATTGTTAGTGTTAGGTGTAATTCAATATATGTCTCCTCTCTTATAGTTCATCAAAAATATTTGTCAACAAGAGACGATATGGAACGTTGCACAATGTGGTCAAGGCATTTATAATAGAACTCGGGCCATGTGGTAATCCAACATACGACTTTTATATTCCCTGAATTCTCGATCAGCGTGCTATACTCGACTTTACCAGCCTCGCCATAGAAAATCCCACTCACATCTCGCATGTGCCCTGTCTGATTTGCGATTACCGCAACGAAGTCGACTAAGATTTCAGGACTCAATTCTCTTTCCTTTGAAATCCTACGCGACCCATACATCGAACACATTCGTGTATCGAAAGATGAGCACGATTAGTTACACCGCGTTGTACATTACAGAGCAAATAGCCGCGAGAACTGCCATGACAACGCCGGTGATGGTAGCTATCATAGCGGGTGCCGCGCTGCTGGTCGCCATCCTGCTGCTGATCGCCGTTTGCTGCGTGCGGAAAAAGCGACAGGAAAAATCGACAACGTTCCCCCCAGTGCAAGACGCGGTGCAAGTTGACGGTCGGCAGCCGACGAAAGAGGTACTGTCCGCGTAGCGGGCCTACCGAATTATGCTTCAAGGCGGTTGTGTGTAGAGGTTTTCAAAGTAGTCAGCTCTGATACACAAGTCTATGCAGAAGTAATGACAAAATTTTAGACTTAAACCACAAAGAGAAGTAGCGATGTCCGAGACTTGCCAACACTACTTCAAGTTAAAAAAATATGAAAGTCCTAATATTATTAAGCAAGCAGCTTGTAAAAGTAGATTTGGTCGAAGGGTCGCAAACTTCCAGCAGTGCAAATATTTGCAATTTCATAAAATATAATCAGTTACACGGGCTAATTCGGCCAGTTGCCATGGCAAGTGCACTCCTAAACGTTATGATTCACCAAATCCAAATTCCAAATATTAAAATATCAAATAGTTTTGTCTAAAACAGTGGTTCCCAAAGTGAACGATTCTGGGAGACGGGAGGGGGGCATAAGCGTTGAAGTAAAAGTAGTATACAAGAAAAACAACTTGATTAAGTGGATATGACGGAAAAGTGTAAGGATTTAGGGGGCGATAAAGATATGTCGAACTTGATAAGGGGTGATGAGTCAAAAAAGTGTGGGAACTACTGGTCTAAAACAAACCAATAACTATAGAAGGGTAAGCAGTCTATGCCATAACCACTCGAGTAAGCAGTAATAGTAGACAAACGTATTTTGGTTCTCCGAAAAAATAGGATAGCACTTCGTTACTGACTAACTGTGGTTGCGTTTATGCAGAATACCCGGGAGGACGCTATTTTGACCACAAAACTGCTCAACCCCGACGAGGACGGCCAGCCATCGTCTTCGGCTTCTGTGGTCTCGCACGATATCGAAGGAAATCGCATCGGAGACGTTCACAAGCTAGCACACAACGACGATGGCTACCACACTGAAGGTGACTAGTTAGGATGTCAAATACAGATTGTACCGGTGAACTTCAATTTATCTTGTTGCAGAAGCAAACTCATGGAAGCGGAATGGAAACCAATCGCCACCGTCGTCGCCCGCGCGCAGCGGCGAGGAAGAATATTCTCCAAACGAGAGTCGCGAGCCTTCCGTCAACATGATAGCGCCTTTGAGAGATTTGGAATTCGAGAGAACTACATCACCGTTCGCGCCTAGCGACGCTCCGTCTGACAACGGTTACTTACGCTACAACATGCAGCCACAGCCATACCCTCCGTTACAGTACGCTCCGAACGTAGTGGATTTACCGCCAGTCGCCAGAACTGCGTCACCTTTAAATATGTACGGCGCACCGGTTTCGCCGCCTCTACCGCCGAACATGTATCCACTGCAGCCGTCGCGGTCAGCGTTCGGTAGCGGTGCTCAAGGTTATCCGCCTGTGTCTCAACTGTCACGGGCTGGTTCTGCCGCGCCTTCTGTGGTTAGTTCACATCGTAGTGTCACGCCATCGCCTTATATATTAGGCCGCGCGACGCCTAACTCTTTATTAATGGACAGAGGGATGTATCACGTTCCGCTATCGGGGCAGCGTGCTTCATCATCGCAGTCTTCTTTAGATCAGGCGGCGCCTTCGAACTCGAGGCCTGATTATTACGAGAATCACCAGATTCACAGGTTGAACTCAGTGGCGAGTCACGCGTCCCGGTCGTCAGAAATGCTAAGCAAACCGATGACCGCTAGAATGGCGACTCACGTCTGACCTACGGCGACGCGGCGCGCAGAACGGCTGCGTGTAACTGCTCAGTTCACAGTTCCTATTCCCATACGCATCCGATGGAGGGGCACCCGCTACGAATCAGTCATTCTGGTTTGTCAGTCTAGCGTTGACTGATGGAGTAAAGATGAGGTAGAGCCATCGCATCGTCGTTCGTTATTCGCAGAAAGAAATGAGTCTGACTTGCGATACATTTCTTCTACCGCTATCTTACATCTTGCACTGTTTTAGATATTTTTATCTCCGAAAATGTATAGATACAATCACCGTTGTTGGTTGGTGAACATTCTACGCATCGACAAGTACAATCGTACATACTACAGCACGATATCTGCTGCGTTTCTCAGTATTGGCTTTAGAGAATACTTATTGCGTTCATTCTCACCTTGAGCCCTAACTTAGTCCAAGAATTTACTGTGTGAAGTTTTAGTTTACCAGCGCCAAACGTACTTGACCTCTAAATTCGATGTCGACGCTTCTATTGCTGGATGTGGTAACCAGCTGGTTCTGTTTAGTACGATAGAGATTGGCTAAATTTACGAGCTGCTGCTGTGGTGTTATTGCAAATGTGCCGACATTACGAAAATGTTGTAACGCAGAATTGATTAGTATTTAGATAGAGCGTTACTGCTAACGATAGGTAATTGGATTCTTCGTACTGAATATGTTTCTCGTGGGGCGTGTGTTCGACTGTTCGAGTGTTCGTGTATTATGGTTTGCAAAAGATACGCTTCCAAATTCGTTTACCAGTGTTTTGTCTTTTTGAATTCTTCAATTTCCTTTCGCAAATATACTGATACCAAAATAGTTTGCAACTTGTTTTACTGCTAAGAGCAGTTAGGTAACGTGGTTGCGGATGCGAACACACTATACGGCCAATTTACTGAGCTGATGAAATATATAGCTATGGTCACAATATAGTGATTCTTTTTGGATATTTATAGCATTCGCGATGACAGAATGGCGTCAAGAAAAGATTCCGCCAAGTGTCAGCACTTTGACATTTTCGGTTAACATTTTAGACCCTTTCGATCCTCCCTCCATTGCGGAATCCGAATGCGGTAATTATTGTGACTTGGGCTAGAATTTCTGAGGCCGATATTATCAAAATGTAACTAGTAAGTGGATATTCCGCAGCCATTTTCAAGACTTGAAATGAGTCAACTCAATTTTGAGGAATTCTATAGCTCAATTTGTATCCGAAGCAGGACAGGCTCGAACCCCGAAAAAAATTTCTCTCTGCTTCGGCCATACCACGGAAGCAGGCCCGTAACTGCCGCACCCCAATCCCCCCAATTGGGAGGGAGCTCTAAGGGGGTCCAAAATTATTTCGTGAATTAGCATAAATTATAGATTATTTTTTGAAACTAAATACAATTTTTCCAAATTTTTTTCGCGCTTCGCGCGATTTCAAGCTGCCAATTATCTTGATTTTTGGGTACTCTTCTCACAAGAAAAAATACGCAAGATTTATAGAAATGGGCACATTGGCGTTGGTCATTACCGCGCTACGACGCACCAAGACATGTAAAGTAGGCCAGCGGTTCTCAACCGGGGGTCCGCGAAGCTATTTCAGGGGGTCTGCGAGACCACTAAATTTTTTAAATGGTTGATAACGTAATTTTTATTTTATTTATTAATTTGAGAAAGCATGAGGCAGAAGTTGTCAGTGTCATCAAATTAGTGAACTGTCGTTTGAAATAAAAATTTCCGAAGTATTTCCCTAATTTGTCCCAATGCAGGGATTAAAACCTCGCCACGAAATCCATTTTATCCTGTGATAGACATAACCACTATTTTAAAAGCTTCCTGGAGGTACAGAACTTCAATATACAATTGAATAGTATATTCATATTGAAATGAACCCGAATATTTTCGGCTGACAGTCATCATAAATTGGACGATGATATACCTGCTTCTGAAGCTCGACTATAAGATTTGGCGCATTCTTATTGCGGATGTCCTATCGACAAAGCTAGTTTTTGATGAACAAGGAGTGTTTCGTTGCTATCAAAGCATTACGCTCCAACCTTGAAATTTATATCACCAGTTATATTGGTATGCAGCCTTGTATTGTTAATATTCAATTGTTCATGGTCGAAAATGTTTGCTCGTAAATATATATGTAAACCCGAACAGAACAAGTCGTTTCATGACAGTCTTTCTCAGGTTGGAAAACATGGTTCCATTATTTGGAGCATAAAATGTGTCTATACTATTAGATTAGGATTTCACTTTGACGGTAGAAACTCTCTGTGGCCGATCAAAATGCCGTTGCGGGCCGGCCCGCGGTCCGTATGTTGCCCTTCCCTGCGCTAAATGCTGGACGTTATATGTTCATAAAATATATGTTTTTTTTTCATTTTGGTGCCATAAATGTTGCGATCACACCAAAAGTATCGTCGGAAGCGTTATGCGTTAATACTGCATTAGCCTCCAACTATATTTGCGGAAATGGTTTTCGGCCATCCTCATTCATATCAAAACGAGGACGCGGATTTTCAAGACACGACCATGTACTTCAGGAAATACAGCAGCAAAATTAGCTTTGAAATAATAAAAGTCCACCAATTTCTACATAAATAGTATGATGTTATTTTCAAGAAAAATCATGATTTTGTTGTTTATCACAAGCCTACAGTTCATATTTGCACAAGACAGATGAAGGTTGCACCATAATAGAGCTAAAATTGAACTAAAACTTTAGGGGGTCCGCGAGGGTCCGTAACGGTCAAAAGGGATCCGCGAAGCCAAAAAGGTTGAGAACCACTGAAGTAGGCCATGTAACATGCGACTCCAAGAAGTGTGCCAGAACGATCGGCAGCGAGATAACCGTGGCCGAAAAGGACTGCCATAATGCTAACCGAAAACTTCGTTATATATACAAAATACTGTCTTGGCAATCTCACAAGACAAATACCATCCCGCAGGGTAAAATTATATGCCAGTGAAGAGATACCAATTTGAAATCGTGTGCGTCTTCTAGTTTCGTAGCCTATACGCAGATGTGGTCAAAGTAGTCAAGAAAGCTACTCAAGTAGAAGTAGAAGTAGCGACGAAAAATCTACTCAAGTACGAGTAGAAGTACTTCTTCCATAAGCAACCTAAAACTACTTGAAGTAGAAGTAGAATTGGCTGACTTTAAAAGTACTCAAGTAAGTAAGTAGTTGTGAAAACGATCCTAATTCGTTCACATGGATTGTAAGAAATAGCAAATTGAGCTATGCGAAAGGTGACGAGTTTGATTCATATTGATGCATACCAGCAGCGCAGGTATCCAATTTTCGATAGCATAATCATGCGATGAAACTGATAGTATTGATATGGAAATGCGATACTTATCCTCTGTTTTCTCGAACAGCACGTTTTAGAAAATAGCATGGTATGGCGCCATCCCCCATATTATATAGTAAACGCGATTAGTAAACGTTAATAAAAAAATATGGGGGACCGTAAAAATTACATATTGTGTTGCTTTATTTGCGGAAATTAAAGGCATTACTACAATTGCTTTTATACTTCAACATGTATTTAATCCACACAAAAGAACTGATATTTATTATAACTCAAAGTTTATGATACTGGGAATTGAAAATGAAGCATAAATACTACTTATAAAAGCGGAACACATTTTTATGCCTTTAGTCCAGAAATTTTCAAAGGTGGTATGCTAAAACAGCTCTAAAACTGACAAAAAAGTCAGAGTCCACTTTTCCAGGTTAGGACGCGCCATGGAAATGCTAGATTACGATATGACAAGTAAATAATAGATTGTGAAACATCAGTTTCAAATGTTATGATGAGCCATATATACTGTGATGAATTATTTCATATGGGCGAAAGGCGACAATGTGGTGTGAACGCAGGGATATCTAGTTATCGATAACCCTGTGTGAACGGAACCACGCCAACCCGCTACCTAAATTATATTCATCGATACTTTCGTAAAATCAAACTGGCA
The DNA here is from genome assembly GCF_051294905.1 of Botryllus schlosseri. NCBI lineage: Eukaryota > Metazoa > Chordata > Ascidiacea > Stolidobranchia > Styelidae > Botryllus > Botryllus schlosseri. The sequence continues at coordinate 17,965,487 of NC_137246.1, forward strand.
ACTCCGTATCCACTGCGCGCGAAGCGCGACGAAAATTCTGGGCTTTACCCAACTTTTATGAAAATTAATTGTTGATACTCCGCGAAAACAGCCCCGAAATTCCTCAGGCTATCTTTCTGATTGGAAGATTGAACTACTTCTACTTGACAAACTGAAAATAGCGAAAAGTAAGTAAGTAGATCCCAAAATATTTCGAAGTAGAAGTAGAAGTAACGAAAATCAGATCTACTTGAGTAAGTACCAGAAGTAGAGGAAAACTACTTGAGTACTTCGAAAAAGTAGAAGTACTTCGTTAATGACCACCTCTGCATACGTTATGGCGATTCTATATTTTTTATATAGCAGACAGGAGGTCACGAAATACCATCATGTTAAGGAGTTATACCAACGGGCCCTGCAGTTTCCAAGACACCTCACTCAGCTCTACCGGTAAATCTGATTACGTGAGCAGAGAGGATAAGAAATAGATAGCAATATATATGCAATTCCCGATCTTATTGACCGATTTTATCATGAATTTTCGAAAATTTTCGCGCCTCGCGCAGGCCCACTAAGCAGGATACAAGTCATTTCGTGGAAAAAGCGAACATGGTTATGGGGGGTTGGTTTATCACCCTATGGGATCCCCAGACCCTTTGCGGGACCTGACGAAGTGTTGTTCCATTCCAGCCAACGGATATACGCCCGAAGATGTTTAATTATAATATTGAGGGGTCCTACCTTTTCAAACACACCTCACTCAGCTCTACCTGTAAATCTGATTACGTGAGCAGAGAGGATAAAAATTGACAGCAACATACATGCAATTCCCGATCATATTGACCGATTGAATCTTGAATTATAGAAAATGTTCGCGCCTCGCGCGTTTAGGCGAGAAAAGCCCCGCAGAAGTTCGATTCATCAACATATGGGGGGCCCAAGACCAATGTTTTGGGGGGGCTGGCGAAGTGCTGTTACGGTCCTGCATGGAAGAATTAAAAGTATATAATATACCTTGGTTAATGTTCTGCAGTGCTGATACTTTCATACAGTGTCTTCTAACAGGGTCTTGAAAGGCTTGTATAATATCTCGACCATAAAGACGAAGATCTCTCTTATCGCGTATTGGAATGTCATGTTTAGGTAAACTCAATAGCTCATTATGCAATTTTCACTGTATCCGATGTTTCTGCGATTTACCACGAATTTATGCCATCAATGGAGAATCGCTCACAAGGAAGCAGCATTCGCCAAGTGCCTAATTCACTGAATGTCGTATGTCAAATGTCAATATCGATGCATTACTTTCACACTAATCATAGATATTACATTTATTAATGATGAATTTACCAGCTGTAGAAGTCACTGGTAACCATGCAAGTAATCCATTGGCAATTGATTGGATAGATAATAATTCGGGGAAATCAAACGAACGACAGTAGTCAGATCAGAATATGACGATTGCATGTATCAAGACGATCTAGCGTTGATAACATGGCATTTAACAAGAAGGTAAACATCAGAAACATGGATGAAATGGTGACTGCAGAGTTACTAAATGCTATACCGATTAGTATAGCGGCCACATTTAGCGCGAAGCGAACAACATGAAAGACTTTCAGTTAATGACTTTGTCAGTCCTAATATGGATTTGGCTGATAATTTTGTGTAAATTTGACAGCAGGGCAGGTAAGACACATTTTAGCTTTTGATAGATATGTATAATTGTATATGCCGTGAAGTTCAATACGTTTCTCAACAGGGGCTGAGTTACTCTGTAGCTTAAGCAATCCGGACGATTGCAGCTGTGTGACTATATCACAAAATCCCATTTCGGCGAAGGCGGTGTACGAAGATAGCACAACTTTGACGTGCAGAGTTCAAAATGTAGTGGGTCACGAAGTTCAGTGGACAAAGGGTGGTGTCGCTCTTGGATCGAAGCCGGAAATACCAGGCAAGAGAATACAGCGTTGACTTCGATTTGATATATAGCTCGGATGATTATGGTATGGTGTGGTGTGGACGAATCACGAATCTTGATATCACACTGTTTAATAACAACCAGATTTTCTTATATCAATATCTTATCATCGAGGTGGGGTTCTGATCTGAAAGACTACTCCAAGTCGTTTCGGCACCTTCCTATTTTTCATTGTATCGCAGTCTTGTAATTTTTGAAATAAGGAAATTCTGTGGCTAAACATTAGGGTTACCATACGTCCTCTTTTAAGAGGACTTGTCCTCTTTTTTGACTTTTTTGAAAGTGTCCTCGGAGGACGCCCTTTTGTCCTCTTTTTTGAGATTTTGTCCTCTTTTTTGAAAATTTCGGTTGGATTTAGAGCAAATCGCGAGTGATATGCCATGAATTAGCACAGAACTGACGCTCCGGCGGGTGTTGCGGAGTGAAAAACGGGTATTTTAGCTGTGGGCGGAAAGATGACCTTTTTTCAGTCATCCACCTAGCTATGCGGGAAGAAAAACGGTATTTTGAGCTCTGAGCGGAAAAGATGACCTATTTTTGATTTTTTTTAGTCAACCGATCACAAAGTGGGAAAAATTCACCGGTTTTTGAGAATTATTCTCCGGTTTTGCAAGTCTCAAATTTCTGAAAAAGTGTCCTCTTTTTAGATTTCCAAAATATGGTAAGCCTTGAACTTGAAGACTGACTTAAAAAATATAGACATCACAAGGCATAATACTCGGCATTATGATGTTATAATCTGGACAGTGATACAGAAGTTCTATTGGATGTCGACTATTGTTCTAGAAATATATTTCATCTAGATGGAAATCGCGAATCACAATTTGTAAATTGCCTTTGATTACCGTATTCAAATTCTCAATTATTCGCCAATATATGAACGAATGTAATACAATGGTGTACATCTAGCACAGGTTCTTAACAGGTGTTCCACGGAACACTATATGCCTTCCCTAAGCCAGTATCAGGGGTTCTGCGGAGGTCAAGACACGTATCACTCAACTCATGCATGTGGTTTGTGATGATACGCCAGTCTTGGCCACCATTGGTTGCAGGTAATTACTAATTAGGCCCAATCAGTAGTCCAATTGTGAATGTTGGGTATTACGAGGGTGCAGTGGCACATATACGCAGGGCGGTTGGGGTTCGAAATCGAAACCCCGTCCTTCTGAAATGGCAATTCTATCTTCAATATTTGGAAGCTCATTAGTTAAGTTATTGGTATAACGCTGTCGCGTTTCGATCAAATTTGGGGTTCAGCGAAGGCTCTCAGCTTAGCGTAAGTGTTCCGCAGATTAGTAAAGGTCAAGAACCACTGATCTAGCATCATCATATAGCACGTTCATTCAATCCTTTGACCTACTGTCTTGATCCAGGTTATCCAAGGTATCACATGTCGGATAACTCAGAAAATACGTTATCGGGTAACTACGATTTGGAGATCACAAATCTTCAATTGGATGACGAGGACGTTTTCCAGTGTCAAGTTACAAGATGCAATATTCAGTCAGCGAGTGCTTACCTGACTGTCCTTGGTGAGACCTCGATTAAAAGTAGGCCTAGGCTTAAGCTATTTATCGCTTAGGAAATAACTCGGCAATTATGTATTCCTAATTTGACTGCGCACGATTGGTTTTAGATTTCGTACTCCAATTGGGATCGCGACCCCATCGTATAGCATTGAACGATTAAGTCGTACGGATTTCATAAAGTGATACTGCAATTTTAAAGTACAACATTACAGTGAGGATGAGGACTCGTGGGCCCGCAATCTTGCCACACCTTACTTCAGACCCATTATGTCCTACCAGGTTATCCTCAAGACCGAACAGTGAACATATATGGAACTATAGTATAATGCGCATATAGAACAGAACAGACAGTGCTGTATTACTCGACTTGACTCCCCGCCGCAGCCTGATTTTGTATTTGCCGGCGAACCACAACCATTAACCGATTAACGCAAGGATCTAATCAAGCTAATAACATTACGCAGTTCCTCCATACGGCCCTGTCGTGATTGGGGAACAAGACGGGTTATACAAAGTAATGGTGGAAGAGCCAACTCAAATAACGTGCGAAGCGTGGAATGCCAAGCCAGCGGCCGATGTTGCTTGGTATAAAGGTACATATTTTTTTAAAGCTTTAGGGCAGAGGCGTGTAACCTGCGGTGCGTAGAGAAAAATATGCGACCCACGAATCAGTTTCAATGTTGAATGGTTTAGGGCCTGCAAAAGGGGTTTATAATTTATCTTCAATTTAATCGAGCCAAGCTCAGGTGGGTTAAGACAGTCCTCCGCAACCGGTGTGCAGCGGTGTAAATATTCAATATGTAACCTGGACAGTGGACATACTTTTTCCTACTGAAGAATTTGCAAATTTTAACGTTACACTTACAACAGCTATCTAGAGACAATAACCGAATCCAAATTTCAGACTGATTATTGTGCAATTGCGCATCTTTGGCGTTTTTGTACGTCACAATTGAAGTGCTGTAGTATAAGCCTGACTAAGTGGGTTAAACCATAGTGTTCTTAGAACACTATGGTTAAACGGCAACGGTCCATCAGCGCGTTTTCAGTAAGCATTTTGTTGACAATAGATAACTACCTGATGATCAAAACCAGAACGAGTGATAATGAGGTGATTATTTACCAGCACAAGCAGCTTTGCAAATTTCGAAGGATGTAGGCTAATTAACATTCCTCTCCTAATTTTGCAGAACTTATTGAGCGAATAAAGTCGTGCATCTTTTTTATTAATCAAGAACTTCGACTTTCTCTTTCAAACACCGAGCCAAACTCACAGCCAAGATAGTTATTTAAGACAAAATAAGTGTATATTCGGTGTTCCGTTTTGCGCGATTTTGACTGGCCTGGAAACTATAATAGAAAGTCTGTGTGCGACCCGTGGTTTCATTGCGGTATGTATAGATCACTTGCACACCACGGCTTTAGAATGCAATTTTCTTGTGTAATATACCTATCATCCTTAAATCTGTGAATATGTTTAGGAAATGACCAAATAAATGAAGGGATTGAAAAGAAAACTTGTGATTCGACAACATCCTTACAAAACAGCAGCGCCACCATTAATTTGACCCCAAATCCGGCAGACGATCAAGAAATGTATACGTGCATTATGAATAACGACGCACTTATCATCCAAAATCCAGAAATTATTTCAGCTCAGAAGACGGATATTCATCTTTACGTATTGAGTGAGTATAAGTGAGATTGTATTTCATAAGTAAAATGTAAATGTACGTCCTAACAGTTTAGACTTAATGACGGAGCTAGTCAGTAACTGTAAGTATTTCTACTTTATCGATGTACTCGACTGCCGGGTTCTGCCTATTCGCACTTCTTACTCAAGTGGTTACATGTTTTGAACTATTTCCATGTGCTTTTACTTGACTAGTTTCTATGCATAGCTACATACTTTTTTAAAAATTTGGATTATAAAAAGTAAAAAGTAGTATTGTGATGGTCTGCATCACTTTCATGTTTGAAATCCTCATAAGAGACTGCGTGAGATAGATATCACTGTGACTGCTGAATATTGAAAATTTTAGTAGCGTCATTACTCATTTTCTGTTAGTCGCGAACACGCATCTTGCAATTTCGAAAGGAGCCATGCCAATTAGCTGCCAAAATTGTAACCTTGACAAAATTTACCATCCGAAACTACTTACTTCAGTACTTTACAGATCTTTTACTTTCTACTTCCACTAGAAATATATTTGTGACATGTATTGGAAATAGCTATTTTTACTTGTAATTGAGTTGCAATATCCAGTGTTACTTCTACTTCTTATTGAGTAGCAACGATGACTACTTTGACATCCTCGGCTTATTAGTGGGGTGTGATGATGAGTAGGGTTAAGACCCGAAAGCTATAAAAGGAGATAGACCGATACCATACTCTATTTATATAATCTTATGCGTTTGATATTTAATGTGCCTCATTGCCTAGGCACGTCAAGCGTTCGGGGATCATATGGTTGCTCAGGAAAACGTGAATGCTTCGTACTATTTTCAGTTCCTCCAAGTCCACCATTGCTCTCCGGTTATGACGCGAACGTAGAGAAAATCACAATCCAAGAACATCAGAAGCTTTCTATTGAGTGTTCATCTAAAAACGGAAAGCCCGCGCCTTCGATTCAATGGCTTCGAGGTATAGTTTGGATCAAGTCATGTTTGCCGCTCCGTCCGATGTTGAGATTTTGAATATGCCACAGAAGCGTCGCATTTCTGTACGTATTCGGTTAGTCATAACTTCATGATTACGCCCGGGAGCTATTACCGCGTATTTCATATGTAGGCCCTATATAGGCCTACACCAGATTCTTTCGATCTGTGCAATCGATCAGTATTTGAAACGTCGTTCATTTCACGTTTTCTTACTGCGGTGATGGGCTATGAAGTCCCGATATAGACCATACTATACTGCCATAGCCTAATCCTATACAGCGACGCATTTATAACCGCAATATGTTGGGAGGTAAAATGCACAGCTGAACGGGAAATTCATTCATTTTAACTGCTGGTGTAATATTATTAATGTTATAAGTTATAAATATTGAGCCCTGTCGATATCGGTTCGAAAATGTAATACCGAGTCGATGTCACACTTTGAAAGAAATATCGGTATTGGACGGCAGGCCGTGTTATTTTTGGCATTTTTCAGATTTTATTTTGGGCAGATTTGGCATCGCCATGAATTCATGTTTATAGACTCGAATTAGCCATGTAAACTGCTTCAGTTTGGTCTTACTTATGAAACGAAAGTCACAAAAAATGCAGTATCCGCACTCTGCCATCAAACAGCAAGATTTAAATCCGAATTGAAAACGATGTTGGAGACCGAATTTATCCGATACAAAACCGAGTGCTTCTGCAATATCTATTCTCAATAGTCGAATCATTACGCGTAACATTACCGGCATTCACAAAGGTCACAATACTTACAATAACAATTCAAAAATGTTTCTGATACGTTTGGCCAGGGATATCTAGAACTAGGAGTTCTAGATATCCCTGGTTTGGCTAGCAGCCATCACCACCCAATCAATGATTAGAAATCTTGAGGGAATTTAATAATCAAACAAAATAATATGAAAAATTATCCACCCGGCAATGAGAACTAGGAAACGACTGCATGTATATATGTATGTATGGTGCGTATAGATCTGGAGGCCGTTTGCACAAGCAGTGTTATTTTCTGCATATGCCAAAAATAGCTTATTTTTGGCATTCCAAATTTTTTATTTTTGGCAGTTTTGGCATTTGGTTCCCGAAATGTCAAAATTAACACGGCCTGCCTTATCAGTATTGGCCTTATAATGTACATTATACAAGTCTAACAATGGCTGAAAAGCTATTCAAATCAATGCTCTAAAGTTTTGAAATTGCGCTTTATAAGCTAGATGCCATATCTTTTGAATATCGACTGAATATATCGGGGTTTAGGGTGAAGGCGTTATTGGTTTTATCGATATCGGCTAAAAAATCCGATATCGCTCGGGCTCTTGTTATAACATGAAAGGTTTAGGCAACTGAATCTGTATGAGCATTTATTCCCACATTCAACAGACAACGAAATTATCACTGATGGTGTTATACAAGAATTATCTCCCACTGACGAATACCAAAGAACGAACGTATCCGCTTATCTGACTTTGATAGGAAATTTATCCAACAACAACGTTGTATATACCTGCTCCGTGACCAGCGAATCCATCGCGACACCTTATACAATATCATTTATTCTTGAGGTATCAGGTAATAGTCGGTGTCTATATTGCAAATGATATACAACGGAATAATAAATCTTTCGGCATTTTAGCTCCGATAAGTCCTGCTTCAATAGCCGTTATCAGCGTAATGGTAATTGCATGCCTGGGTTTATTGCTACTTTTTCTTATCGTACTGCATAAAAGGAAGAAGCATCCCGCTGAGCACGATTCAGTAAGTCTCCTGTATTGTATGTATAAAGCTACTTTTTCAATATTTGTTCGCCTTTTGCTTTATTTTTTGCAGAATGAGTGTTGTACGTCTTAAAGTTGACGGGCTTACATAAGTTATCGCCACAGTTCACTGGGGACATTTCAATAGCTCTTTTCTTTATTTAAATAGTATATTCATATTGAAATGAACCCGAATATTTTCGGCTGACACTCGTCAGGGGTAATCGTCAGCAACTAGTAGAGAATTGGAAAGAACATTGTATATCAATGTTCTTTCCAATTCTCTACTAGTTGCTGACGATTACCCCTGACGAGTGTCAGCCGAAAATATTCGGGTTCATTTCAATATGAATATACTATTTAATTGTATATTGAAGTTCTGTACCTCCAAGAAGCTCTTTTCTTTATTTTATATATATTTTTTTCCAGCGACTTGCGACCTTTGTATTTCGAGAACAAAGGCTGTGAGGTTTGACGACAGACCCGGTCTAGTGTATGTATTCAGTATAGCCTACAATAATTCGTTCTCCGAGGGGCCATTGCAACAAAGTTACTGGATCCGAATCGTTACCTTGTCAACTGTCGGCAAATCGCTGTATAATAGACCTAATGCTGAGAGTCGCAACATTTCTGACCGCAAACAAGTTAGAATTACTAATAAGTTTACAGATGACTGATTCTGAACACATCACATTCAGCTTTGCATTATCTGCGAACAGTTAACTTTGCCATCTCCCATAGAGATTACAGGATCAGGATTTTGGGTTCTAAACGGACAGTATAATCCAGCAAGTTTTTTCGGCATATTTTTGCATTGTACCACAATTTCCGAGAATTCTTGGCAAACATCAATAGGTATCACTATAGAAAAATATCGATTGCAGGGACAATAGATGGTTGGAAACAGTATCCGGATTGGATCAGGGTTCCATTTTATGTCATGATCCTTACATTTCTAATGCGATTACTAAGCATTGGCAAGGGCCGTTCTAGAGTAGTGCTCTTCAACCTTTTTGGAGTGGTGCCCCCTTTAAACTTGTAGCTCTACATCATCACTGCCATCTGACTGTCACATTGCCAGATTTGGGTCCAACTACCAGAGATGAGCATGGATTAGGATTAGGATTTGAAAAAACAGGATTTGTGAACTTTTTTCGGATTTGGATTGGATTAGGATTAGAGATTTTTTCTGAATGGATTAGGATTTGGATTGGATTTACCGATTTTCCGAGAGATTGATTTGCCGTGTTGCTAATGGCGACAAACTTTATTTTCATCAGCTATTAATTTACTCATGGTTACTCAGTTATCTTGAATCGAGGGAATCGTTGGTAGTGAAAGAAAAATTTCCAATCCCTCCCACCCATAAATTAGCATTTTTTCTGAATTTCCAGTTGGAATCGGATTAGGATTGGACATGGACTTGAATATAATAAAGTTATGGATTAGGATTTGGATTTGGATTAGGTCATAGAAATTCCAAATCCGCTCATCTCTGCCAACTACTACTCCTACTTATGTACGCCAACTAAAATTTAGTCATCACTAGGGCCATTTAAAGTCATTAAAGTCATACTTTTTTCTATGCATTAGTAAGTCGTGAAATCAATTTTAACGCGAAAACCACGTCCCTATGGGCATAGGCGCCGACTTACGAGGTTACGAGGTGGCGCAGCCACCTCGTGACCATATTTACGAGGTGGCGGCCACCTCGTACAAAATGCTCAAACGCCCAATGGATTTGTGACCAGTAATTAGTAATCAGGCGAATCGATGCGACCTCGTTAGAGACGTCTTCGATTTCGATACGCGCGTGTGCCAGGCGCGTAGCCACGGGTTTTCGGGGGTCGAACTTCCCTACTTGAAACGCGAAACCCCGTCATTTTGAAATGGTCATTCTAACTCTTGCAATTGCAACTTGCAATTCAATAATTGTGGAATCAGTGTTCCGCGCGGCGGGTTTGCGACAAACGTGTTGTCAATTAGCGTGAAGAATCTGTGATGATCTCCCGCTGAGATGGTCGCGAAATTAGGTCATTCATTCCCGTGCGCGGGGCAATCGTGGCTAGCCTGATTTATCGCATCTCCATCAAGCCTGGTTCCGTAAGCTTCAACAATCGCATCTGCAATGGGCCCGATTCACACTATACCATCGCTTAACTGCGCAATCGAATCTGCATTGGCGGCTTCAGCCTGATGTGCACGATATCATCGCTGGCTTACACAATACCATCTGCAATATGCCTGGAGTGAAAGATATCATTGCTGGCCTATGGCCTAACTATCGCGTCTCGGACCTAGCATGCTTTGGTTCCTGTCTCTCGCTGGTTTCGAGACAATGCGGCCGAGTTTACGCTAATTAGTTATTGTTTTATGTCTAATTGAATAAAAAGCGACACCGCGAACCTGAATAAAATCAAATCGCTGCAAACAGACTTTAAAGTGCGAGATTGATTCGTGCTAATGCTTGAACGTAACGACCAGAAGATGTGTTGTGTATCATGTCTCGAGTTCTGAAATACGACAAAGGTTTGAAATCGGTGCAATCAAGTTCGGACATTTTGGTTTGCGAAAACTGTAGCCGAGACTGCGTAATACTCGCGCGTATTTACCGTAATTGTTCACCAGAGATCAGTGACTCGCTAATTGGCAGCACTCCCGGACTCTGGCAAGCTTATCATACGCCTAAAATCGTCGATACGAAGAGATTATATGGTCGCCATTTACGCATGTACTTGGCCCCTAATTGAATTGATGCTATATTGGTAAATTTGAAAAAATCCAAATCCCCCTAATTTTTCGACTGGCCACGCGCCTAGCGTGTGCTGAGAAACACCATCCTAGATCTCCTCTGCCGACCAAGCGCCCAAATATACGTTCTGCTTTTCTGAAATCTAAATTATGTGCACCCTTATTCTTTCACAAAACCATTCATGAGCTAGCTAGCTTCGTGATAGGTAATCGGAGCGCGGAATTGGAGGCTGTGTTGGTGTGTCCCTGCAAATTGGAATAAATTTATTCGCAGATTCGCTTTGCCCGTGACATTAATCGGGAGATGCAGCAATACAGCTTGAACACCGATATAATGAGCAAACAATTGTCGCGACGAAAGCCACTAAATACAGTGTCACACTCAAAACCGATTCGTGGCGATACTGATTAGATTACACGCTTTCTTATTTGCCATCATCCATATTTCTTGTTATCTACTTGATACATTCGTACTCCGAAATTGTCGCACAAAGTCATTTTTCAGTCTTGCTGTCATTATTAACGTGATGCATCACAAGATTATGGGTGGCACAAATTCTGATTTTATTCGATTCGTTTGAACAGGGAAGCTTCTACATTCCGATAAACTTGATGATTTCTGGATGTACTCGTATCGATAACAACATTATCGAATATTAAACTATTAGGCATTAGATAGACAGTGGATTTTTATTGGTAAGATCGCGGCATGCGTCCGAAGGTGGAATTAATTCTAGACCAAGGGTGGCCAACCCGCGGCCGTAGAACGAAATTTGTGCGGCCGTCAACACGTAATTCAATTAGTATGCGTTTGGCGGCCGTCGACATATATATTGAATTTACAAATTGACCGATGTACTCCCGAAATGCTTCTCTAACTTGAATCAGGAAATGCACCAATGTTTTAATCATCAAACAATTGCCGCGATGCGAGTTGGTCAACGCGAAGGAAGAAACCGCAGAGACAATTATTGATTGGCTGCGCAATTTCGTGTTTGTAATCATCATTATTGTCTGCCTGTCGAGAGTTGGCGTGTGTTACATGCGTAGTGTATTTATTTCGTTAGTCACACTGGGCATTGCGCGTGAATAACATCGATGCAACTGCAGATTCCGTCGGACGGACTGGTAGCGCAGGCACTTCAACACTTCAAATAATCGTACCGTTTTAAGATTCCATTTACCCGTAATTTTCCGAATATAGTGCGCCCCCATGTATAATACGCACCCTTAAATGACGTGTATATTCTGGGTAAAACCTGCACCCATGTATAGTGCGCACCCGGCATTCGCAGTACATGAGTACATGAATAGTTGCGATTTAGTATTCGATGTTGTTCTGTTTTGCGATGTCACTGTCGAACAATCATGACATATTGATCGCTAATCATAATACAATTAACGGCATTGTCTCTAAACGAGAGAAGATAGTAGCCAAAGCCTGTGAGGTCGGCGATGCGATAGTTCAGGCTAGCGACACACGACATCTTGCGCACGAGGCCTATTACAATTACAGATGCGATTGCTCAGGCCAACGGTTATGTCGGGCGCACGAGTCCTGTTGGAGATGCGACTGATTACGCAAGCGATTACATCTTGCGAACATGGCCTCTTGTGTATGCGATTGTTCAGGCCTGTCGTTGACGCGATAAATCAACAAGGATTGCCGCGCATGCTTGTAGCAATCAGCGACCTGATTTCGCTCGCGTACAAACTGCAAACCAACTCTATAAAAGATCGCGTGCTTTGCAGACGACCCTCGTTAATTATAAACACGCTTTTCGTTAATTGGCACACGCTTCTCTACGTGGCAGCGCGTTACACTCTATAATACGAATTACGGGGCCCAATGGCTAGAGGTGATGCGCGATTTAAACAAACATGAAGAAAGGTGTGATTTCAAGTTTTTGATCGAGTTTTTTTTTTCAAGGCTTGCTGTACCCATGCATAATACGCACCCCCTATTTTAGGGCAAAAAATCGGTAAAACTTTGCGCATTATACATGGAAAATTACGGTAATATATCGACTGCATGGTTTGATGTTAATGAGTGCAAGGTCAGTATTAAAATGTCACGCGAATGGTTTAACACTGCACGCACACCACCGGCATGTAGTAAAGTGCGTTTTCGTGCGACCATGACGTCATCGATATGGAACAATTATGACGTCACAAGACTTCGCCACCTCGTAAAAAAATAAAAGTCGGCGCCTATGCCTATGGGGTATATTAAGAAAGTTATAAAGTCATATAAAGTCATATTTTCCTGGTTAGGTCATATTTGAGTCATAAAGTCATATTGTTGTATACTTTAAATAAAAAGTGCCAATTTAAGCGGTGAAGCAATTAAGCACTAAGAAAGTAAGGCAATTTCTGATTGAACGAAGGCAAGCTGTAAGGTTAGCCTACATAACATTACAGTCACAGACCTATGAGGTCACACATTGCATTATGAGGTCACACATTGAATGGTCTTGCTACTTTACTTCTGTGCACTGAAGTAGGACGTCATTTGAAGTTCAGTCAGTGGGTAGGCAGGCTAAAAAGCTATATCTTGGTCTACTTATATACAAATACATTTTGATTTGAATAAACTAGTATTTACGGTATTTACTATAATAAATAATTGAAGAATGGGTCACCGAAATATGCCTCCACTACAACAATATTTCAAATGGAAAGTTGTACGTACACACCATCAGAGAGGCTAATGCTGATCTAAATGCCCTTGATTTCAGAAAAGATCCGCTTGAGCTCAAAAATTACAAAGAAGCGATTGGACAAAAACGATGTGAAACAAATTATGGAGCTACAAATGCAAGACATTTTACCAGCGCTGTATGCAAAACTGCAGAAGTGTCAACCCACATCAGCGTCTGTGGAGCGCTCATTTTCCTCACTAAAGTCATTTTACGTCCAAATTGTCACTTTAAAGACTCCAACATTCTACATTACATGAAACTGTACTACAACAGTGGTTTAAAATGAAAATGGATGCGTATTACTGTCATGTTGTGTATGTTTTACTCGTCAGTTCCATGAGTGACGTTGGTTACATGTAAAAATACACTATTTTCACATAAAGTCATATAAAGTCATATTTTCCTAAAAATAAAGTCATTTTTTAAGGTCATATAAAAATGGCCCTAGTCTTCACATCCACCAGACTGCCTTATATCGGGATGCTTACCACTAAATTTTTATTTATTGAGTAAAAAAGCTTAGCAGCGCCGCGCGTCACATGATCACGGCCATTACGGAGGCTGATCAGCCTACTAACAATGTCGACACGCATGGAAGCTTCACCCACAGGATGGAAACCACTGCTTTAGAGTGTCATGTGTCTCGTGCCCGCCGGTGCATGCTTTTGCACTGGTACAGTCCATGCAAATTTTGATGAATCCTACGGTGTGCCTTGCACACCGGTTGAAGAGCACTTCTCTATAGAGAACCAGCAATACAGTGGATAAATAACACGAAAACGCCAGTGATTAATAATTCAAGCAATCGTTGGACCGGCGCTATAGCACGGAGTTTTGCAATGTCGTTATATGCGGATTGTGAATTTATATAATACTTTTACAATTTGCATTATACTTTCAAACGTATTAGGCGATCTCCGGTACCACCATAAAGGCATCAAGTCCAGACTCTTCGAACAAATTGTCTCCGACAGAGAGTGTTGAGAGTGTTGAGAGTGCTGACTTGGCTTCAAGCGATCGAAGCCAGTCGTTGTCAGCAGGTAAATAAGGAATGAGTAGTAAGCACGCATATCTTCGTGAAAATATAGATCACGAATCATGGTTTTCTGCCGACCGATACCTTAACTTGTACGAAGTATAGCTATGTGCTACTATTATGCTAACGACACAGTTTCGTTTTCTCAGTTATTGAATTCATCCCCGGGACAACCAATGCTGGATTCGAGTCCATTGATACCTCTTATTCAACAAACGAAATATCGTCGCGTTGTCCGGATATAGCTAGCTTGACTTCAAGAAGTGATATCGGCTCCACCGGTTCGATGGGTTTGCCAAGAGATGGAGACTTTTTTTCGTTATCATCGTCCTTGAGAAGATCGAATCGGGGATCCCCAGTAGACGAAATCTCGGAATATTATGAAATACTGTGGACAGACTCGTCAAAAGATAAACCCGCAACCGATATTTATATATAGAAGCTAGATATGTATTGGCCTTTTCGTGCGTCGTGAATGTTATTATGGGATGGTGTGAACCTCTGAAAGGTTCAGGTTCGTGTGAACGCGAACCTTTTTGAATGGTTCTGTGTGAACACGAACGTGAACCTCATGACGTCACGTGACGTCATATTGCTAATTCCCACCCTACATTTCAGTGAAGTGATATGTATTAATGTACTAGGTAACTAGCGACGACTCGGGCTACATAATGCCACAGTGCTGAAGTACATACTGACTTTTTAAACATCGCTAAATGTATCAACTGGAGCAGTCAAATGATATAATAATCCCATAAATTCAATTTCCTCCGTTGCTTTGCCAACAATTTCAACGAGAACTTGCCAGGGTAAGCCTACGCCTTAACGGTTTAGGCCAGCTCGGACAATTTATTCGGCGTCTGAGTGTTACTACGTTGATGTTGAGCATAGTCAACGGGTTTTACCCCATTAACAAGTTATACAGCAGTAGCTAACACCCCAATTATACGGATTTGGTTTTTATGATACAATAAACGTATGGAATCAAGATGTAGCGTATTTTGCACATGATGTTGTGTGATTGACGGTCAAGCGCACACCATAGAGTCACTAAATATTTACAAACAGAAAGCTGGATAGTTCGAGCAGACTTTTGTAATAAAGCAGGTACAATTTTTGAGATTGTCAAAGTGCATACTCGTTCAGTGTAGATTTTTTTATGCTGCCAGTGACAGCGCTATACATAGAGTGGCACGCAGTTGAAATGCAATGAAGTTCAGCCAAATATGTTATGATGACGGTAAAATTGTAATATATGAAAAAGGTTCACAGTACAGAACCTACAAAGGTTCGTTTGTGAACGTGAACCTCTCAATTTCCTAGGTTCACACACAGAACGGGAACGTGAATCTCACGTTCACACCATCCCTAGTGATTAGCCCTGCATGGATTAGAAGCTACAACAGGAATTATCACACGATAAAACGCTGGTGACATCGGCTGACCACGCACCTGTTTAACGCGTTTGATTTCATAGTTTTACTAACTATATAGCTGTATTGCATTTTATTCGTTCCAAGCCGGTATATTGAGGACGTCAAGTTGAGACGTGCATTTGCAAAAAAGGACTTATTGTAATAGATTTGTGAATCATCGGCTCGATCTTGTGATAATAAAAATAAATGTCTGACCTACTGCTCCAAGCGACTAGGAATAGAATATATGTCAAAAAGCAGAGAGACAACCGGAGCATAATTAAAATTTATGATACAATATCTGTATTTGTTGATGCAGGGTGTGATCAGACCAGTTGACCCTACCCAGATTCATATCGGTCACACCCTGTCCTATACCGTTAAGTTCATTTATTGTTATTTCATGTGCCAATGATGTTTTCTTTACGGTTGGACAAATCAATAAATCTCTCTCTCTCTATGGAATGTAAACATTCTACAATTCAACATTCTATATTCAGTCCCTAGAAACTAAACTATCACCGAAGTGCGGCCTGTTCTACAGCCTTGGGCGCTTCATGCCAGCATCGGTTCTTCTGATACTCTTTAAATCCCTAATCCAATCGAAGTTACATTATGGCATCCTCTGTTGGGGGCTGCCAGTAAAACTGCACTAAAGCCACTGCAGAAACTACATCATAAAGTACTCCGAATCATAGCTAGGGCCCCAAAGGGGCCTGGGTGCCCATCCAATAAGTCGCTGCTGAAGAGATTCGGCGTCCTAAACATAGAAGATATGCGGAAACTAGAAATCGCCAAGTTTATGTATCAGTTTCACTGCGGTCGTTGCCCCGAATATTTCAATGACTTCTTTACCTCTGAATCAAAAGCGCACAAGTACAACACACGCGCGTCCACGTCGTCCAAATATCATATGATCTACCGAAAAGATCATCGCTCTATCAAATATGCCGGACCTGATGTGTGGAACAGTATCCCGCCAGCCATCCGACAGTCGACGAGCATGTCCACATTCAAGTCGAAATACAAGCAATTACTACTAAATAAATACAGTCCATCCTCAAGCTTACCGGACCACGACTGACCTATCGATCTCGCTTCCCATGACATGCCGCCCTATTTCTTGTCGCTTTCTTTTTCTATACTATCTTCTTTACTTTCATTCAGTGTGCATGCCTCCTCTTTACATCGCCTAGGCCAAGGTGGGTGTCAGATTCCATAGACTACTCCTTGTCGCTTCGACATCTTCCTGTCTTTTCATTGTATCGCATTTTTTGTGGTGTATTGAACTGATAAAATTGCTAATAAACCAATGATGATGATGATAATAATTATATCCTTAGGGCTATGCGTCATGCATCCTCAGGATTCCTCACGGAACAGCATGCTTGGCGAATGCTTGGCTTGGATAACAAAAGGTACAACTATGTGCCGCTTACTTACAGGACCGTAACCGCCGCACCAAAACCCCACAATTGGGGGGGGGGCGAGCTCGAAGGGTCCCAAAATTATCTCAGAAAAAAAATAATAATTTGTAATTGTTCTTCGAGCTGCGCGCGATTTTGCTCCGCTACATGTTTCGACTTAATATGAAATATCCCCCCATGTAAAATCGAATTTAATTGCCTATTTAATTTCTATAAATATGCATTTCTGGCCGGCCATTACCGTACCACGACACTCCGAGACATATACAGTTTCGACCAACAGATGAGACTTCGCAAAGTGTGCTGCCAACCCATCGGCGGTGCGAAAACCTTGGCAGAAAATGACCCCCCGCATGCTGGTCGAGACTTTTATATATGTATAGATATGTCCAATTGTCAATGTGTACAATACAATACAATACATTGGGTTATATTTTTCATCTGAACAAGTTACACACAATGTATAATGCGATAAGACACAATGCGATGTAACGAACAGATAGGAGGATGTCGAACGACACGCATCAGTAGCGATCCTTTACCCAAAGATCCACCTCGGCCTAGAATGCCCGATGTTACAGTTCTTTTTCGATGTTGATCTTTTTGAAGCAGCGGCCCTTTCTACTAGTTCTTTCCATTCCTTGCGAGTGCTTTCTTTCTTCGGGTCTTTTACTGGGCTTTTTTGTCGCCGTAAGAACGGCGACAGCGGGGGAAGAGGAGCCCAGATGAACCTCCGACGGGAATCGAATCGGATCCGCCTGATTGGTAGGCGCTTATCGTCACCACTACGCTATCTCAAATCGCCTAAACCCTCAGGGGCGGCCAACCCGTGACCCGCGAGGTAATTCTTCAAATTAGTTACAATAAAAAATTAACTTAGGTAGGTAATTTATTGTGAAATTGCAAGGCCTGCTTGCAAGGGATGTTGTTGGCTAAAATATCACGTACGCCGCATTGGCGTTGCCGGGGGCCAGCCACATTTTTCATAGATCTTCGTATATGACCATTAATTACTTTATTTCGTGGTATATTTCTCTTAGCATTGTGCGTGAGTTATTGTCAGTCGATTCTTGCTATAGATAACTAACTATAGTATAGGTACCCCTTCCTGAAAATTAAAAATACATCCAATTTACAGATTTGAGTCTGAATTTTATTCGCAATTATGAGAGAACGTGTCGTCCAAAAGGCGACTTCGCGTCGGCACTCGCAGAAAGATCGTTGACGATAACTTTGATATTTATATGTCCAAGTACCGAATAATCCTGTCAATCGTTAATTTGAAATTTCGGTTTCCGCGAGCCCCCAACATGTCCAGTCCATGAGCCCCGAATTAAGAACTCCTTACTAGCGCTAGCGTATATGCATCTGTATCCGTACATTGGCGTGAGTCAAAATTTGCATGACCATAAGTGACTCGAAGGTGGTGAATGAGTCGTTGATATCATTTAGCATTTGTTTTGTTATCGAAAAAATCGTTCTCTGTGGTAGTATCGATGTGGGTCATTGATCGTTTGATTGACGTTTCCGGGATATTCGCCAACAATGTTGTGTTTTGGTACCGAACGGCAGGAATAGGTGTGAACTGAAGATGCTACTTGCTCCGTTGCTCGCACTCGTTCTGGTTTCACAAGATATTTTTAGTGCTGAAATCTTGTAGCATGGGCGACGACGACAAGGTATGGTGACAAATGATGCAAAATAAATATTGAACCATTTCAGTTGTTTTAATTTGACCTCATCCTCCCCACCAATCCACCGTTGTCAACAAAATATTTTTACCTGGAAATAGCTATGAATAGATGCAACCATTTATATGAAAAGTTCTGCTTAATCATGAATACGTTGAGAGTTACGGTATCTGTAACCAAAATTGGGTCATTCATTTTTTACTTTAGAGAGTGTACTGGCTTTCGTTTTCTAAATGTTATCGAAAAGCATTTGATAAGTAGGCTACTGGCATATTCTCATCCGTTGAATATATCAGGATTTTTCTGCAATGAATAGACGAATGAGTCGAAATGATATGATATCACTTGTCAACAGTAAAGAGATATTACTACTTTTCCAGAGGCTTTACCTATTGACCCTGCATCATCGTGAATAAATATAATTATATATGCCGAAAGAGATTGAGCGTATTTGTAGTCATCAATCATTTTGTGTTAGACACTAAGATAGATGTTGCCAGTTCTAAATTAGCCACCATTAATTTACTGTTGAAAGGACACAACCTCTGGACCAAATCTACTTTTGAAATCATTTCAGTACTTTCCATTCTCAACTTCCACTTGAAGCATTTTTGACATGTCTTGCAAGTCACTACTTCTCATTATTAAGTAATAATGCTGACTAGTTGACCACCTCTTATCAAGTACCGAAATTTGATTGTGTTCCACATAATAAAAATATTTAGGAACAAAGGTTTCATGCCTTGAGTTCAAAAATACAATTTAAATGATTTTTGCATTTTAATACCAGCAGCACACTTACTCTTGCTGATTTGACCATCTCCCTCACTCCTTGCCACAACCTGGTTCTGCAATATTTTTCGTGTTGCGCACGTAGTTCCTAACCAAATTAACACGGTTCTGATTAATGAATCTACTCATTCAGCCAGACTTGAAAGATGCAATTGCAAACCATGCCTTGACCAGCGCCGCAGCGAACATAGTTGGAGTGAGTCGATTGAATTACTTCTATGTGCTTTATGAAACTGCAGCACCGGATTCCATGTCTGTACTGCTGTATTAATTTCACTTTCCTATCAAATATACTCTGTCAATGAAGCCTCCCATCACTAGTCTCGTAACATTTTCTAGAACTCGGACAAGATATCCGCAAGCCCTCTGGTTCAAGGATTTGTAATTGGATTCATTTGTGCACGATTCCCAGTCGGAATGTTTTTTGCTGCCGGAGGAGGCTTCCTCGGTGGCATTTTTCTTGAAGAGAACTTCAGATTACCAAATATCAAGGAACATGTGATGTCGTGGATGCCAGAGAAACGGAAAGACGATTAATAGATTAACATACACGTGACATGCAACGCTAGTTACTAAGCATAGTGTTCTATACTGTACTATTCGTCATTCTAGTGAAAATCCGATAATTTATTTGTATCAAATGCAATACACAGATTATGAAGGGTCATGATTGAAGCATTTTGAAGGTAACGGATGCGCAGCT
Source organism: Botryllus schlosseri (assembly GCF_051294905.1). Lineage (NCBI taxonomy): Eukaryota > Metazoa > Chordata > Ascidiacea > Stolidobranchia > Styelidae > Botryllus > Botryllus schlosseri. The sequence continues at coordinate 17,985,932 of NC_137246.1, forward strand.
ACACACACACATTAAAAATTCACAGGTGATAACTGTACTAAATCAGTGTCTTGATTGAGCTGATCTCTATCATGTGACCTTACCTCACGTTATATACATTGAATGATACTGGCTAGACTTCGGAATCAAGTATTACTTCTTTAGCGGGGTACAAGTTGCATGCACTGCATCAATCAAAGCAGCACGGAACCCAGCTTTTTCAAGGGCATACAGACCACGTATCGTGGAACCGGCTGGTGATGCAACTGCATCCTTCAACTCTTCGGTGTGCTTTCCGGCTTCCAGTGCCAGCTTCCCTGCACCCTTGAACATGAAAAGGATATTATCTGTATTGATTTATAAAAATTATGCGCTATGCGATGACAGCGTACCAATGTTGCTCTTGATGCTAGCTCGATAGCTAGAGCTCTGGGAACTCCATGCATGACAGCGCCATCTGCTAATGCTTCAATTGCGATGAAAAACTGAAAAAATATCAAACGATGATTTTAATATCAACTGCCATGTATCAAATTAAACCGCTATTCTTACGTAAGCAGGGGAGCAGCCCATAATAGCACTAGCCCCACCAAAGTTTTCCTCTGGGAGGTCATAACATGACGCACAGACTGAGAGGGCACTCCGGATCATATTGTAATCTTCGTCAGTAACATCACTACTCCTGGTCATCAATATAGTTCCAGTTAGGCAAAGACATGGCGTGTTAGGCAAGGTTCGTACGATTTGACTGCGAGAAGGCGTGTGGTATTGCAGTGCCTATTTGAAAGAAAGGTTAACCAGTTTTTCTGTTGAACTTCTATAGCCTATGCTGTTGCGTACTTGCTCCATGTCAGAAACAGTTTTGCCACCCATGAGAGAGACAAATATTTTTTCGGAGAAATCATCTTTTGGTGCTTTTTTTCTCAACTCATTCATCACAACAGGAAACACCTGGAATATCAAGACTTCCAATTTAAGGTTTTATACTTCTATACCTACGCTAACTATACTTACGTATGGTTTCACTCCAAGAAAAATGATGTCGCAAGTAGTGAATACGTCAATGTTGTCTAATGTTACTCGCATACCCTCAGTTTGGAAAACCTTGAGCTTCCCTTCACTTCTATTGCTTACTAGGACTTGTTCAGGTGGCACAGCACCTGAAGTAGTCGAGTCTTGGTATTCTGATTATTACAGGTTAGTGCAATGCTTACCTCCTTTGACAATCCCCATAGCAACTGCGTACGACATGTTTCCACCTCCCACAAAGCCGATTTTGCACTCAGAAAAAGGTTTTCCCACCATAATGCGAGATTAAGCTCACTACATAAACTACAATGTTACCCTATTGGAGATGCATGCATAAGAAAAACTATATCCGAAAATGTGATTGCCTACCCTCTGCACATTGCAATTGGGTAAGGTGTAAGTGGAACTTTGATTGGCAGGGCATTTCAGCAAAAGATGCGCATCAACCGTTTATTTATCGATATTTTCACCGATTCGGAAACACAAGATTACAGCACAATGAAATACAGTACAGGCCCTCCATTGTCTGTGGTAATGGCACGGGCAGATAGACTGTTTGCATTCAAGCGGCATCGTCATGACAGTTTAGTTAGCTGACATTGCGCGCACACCTGGTTCAATTATCCAAACAAGCCAATTCTAATATTTTTTCATTAGCCCGGATGACAGTGTTCATTTGCTGGCTAGGCGGTGGGGTTATACTCAAAGCATAGCTATGCCCAAAGGTTGACAGTAGCCAAGGAAATACGTTGCAAACGACTAATAATGTCACACATAGCCAGTGATATCACATACAGAAATCATACACAAATGTGCGGGATATTGTTTCAAAAAATATATAGATCTTACGACACGAAACCGGTAATTATAAGAAATAGACTAGTAACGCAACAAATCTCAGCTCATTACAATCTTGACTCGTGAGCTCTGTCGATCGTGACATTGCGCAATATTGCGTATGAACGCTGCGATTTTAGTGCATTCGACTTCAGTTCATATGCTTCGCTGGTAGATTGCTGCTGCGTTGTTGTTGGTTGCGTTGCACCGCTGGTCAGTTTGTTTTTGAGTAGTTGTAGGCTTAGTTGGAGAATGGAGGTTGCTCGCAGAACAGGGGAATCTATAACGTTTGACACCTGCAAAGAAGAGTGGGATGATGTAGAAAAACAATATAATGATTTTGAGGTTAGTATCAAAACTGAGGCATGTTCAGTACTGTGTACATTTTAAGTGTAATGTAAGAATTGCCAACTAGCACTATTATTTGTAACAGGCGATGGCAAAAATGAGAATGATCAAATAAGCAGAACCTGATATCAACATGTATATCAACATAGAAATAACACATTGCACAAATCAACAGTTGTTTCTGTGGCAATTTCATGAAACATTAAACTTACGATTTTCTGCACTCATAATGATCTTTCTTTCTTGTAACAAAGCCAAATTAACGTAGTATCATACACAAAAATGTTTCTATGGTAAATTCTGTTGGTAATAAATTGTTGAATGTTTCCATATTAATAACAGAGAATATTGTTTTGATGAATGTGAGCATAGAATTCGCTAGCTGAATGTTGTTTACTCACTGTAGTGTATAGTTGGTGTGCACAGTCTATATGTCTCTGCCTCTATTCTATCGATGATAAATAAATCAGCCCTGTACTGCAATGGTTTTATACCAGCAAAAATGTTTTACGAAGTTTCAATGCTCCCAGTTGATTTATTAATTACATAATCAAATATTTGGCTTCTGTAAAATAATATATTTAGCAGCCAGCCTGGCCTGAGGTATTTTAAGTAGACTTTTGCAGCCATATCATAACATCTAATCTCAATCGTTCATGCTAAACATAGTACTCAGCCTTTCCTTTTTCATATTTCCGCAGTGCCTCCCTTGCAATTTGATGACATATGTAATTCAAGAGTCGTGGTGTTTTGGTGTTAACGCCTCAATGAATATATATTATTGTGTTCAGGCAAAACATGCATCATATCAGCAAGTCGCCGAGAAATACTTTTCCCAAAGAAACGGATGTGCTGCACAAGTGCAACGTTTGCAGAAGAAATTGGATGGTTTGTCCAGTGGTCTCAAGAGGTAAAAAGCGAATCCATGTCGATCGTTGTCTTGCGGTGTATCGTTCTGATAAAATTGTTGGGCCTAATAAACTGAACTGATCTGAAGTTATTTCTTCATTTACCAAGCTGTGCGGCAGATCCTGCAGCCAAAGCAGAATTGTTGTCGCTTGTTGAAGAAAAGCAGAAAGCCCTTAATCGAGCCAAGAATTATTTGCCTCGTAAGAACGGGTAAGATGACAGTCAAATCTGTAAGCAAGCCGATGCTTATGTGTTTTGTAGTCCGATATTGATAAGTTCTATTTTGTGTTATGCAATCCAATGTTTCAGATTTTATCTCGGACTTATTGTCGGTCAAGTGAATGTGTCTTTCGACAGCCAACAGGAGAAGTAAGTTTTCCTTGAGAATTGCCGAAATCTATTTTCGAACGTGAAAACTCGATTTCACAGGTACAAGTATAAGGACGAATACGAGAAGTTCAAATTGAATTGTACCATCTTCACGTTGATAGCGTCTGTCCTGAATTATTTTGTTCTTCACAACCGGATAGCGGACGCGTGCTTGAGTTTTTTCCTACTGTGGTACTACTGCACTTTGACTGTACGAGAGAGTATATTGATAGCTAATGGATCTAGGTGAGTCAGAAATCAAATTGGGTGGATGGATGAGTATACAGCCAATTATAATAGGTTAGAATGGATATTTTGATTGTAAGACGATCACAATCTGATGGCATCGATAATATATTGATGATATGTATATTGTGTAAGTCGTTTAATAGTTTGACCTTTGGGACAAACTACTTTTGTGCCACGGTCCTCAACTGGTCGAAGCTAAATCAATTTTACTTCCAGGATCAAAGGTTGGTGGGTGATGCATCATTATGTTGCTGTGATGCTGTCTGGTATATTTGTAATCTGGTGAGTTTATAATTCCTGATACAGTAAAGGGTGATTTGTGACAACCAGGTGAATGATCATCGCGTACGAAATAGGCATTAGTGCAAAAGCTTCTGTTGCCTTTAATGTAGGCTTACCATAAGTCCTCTTTTAAGAGGATTTGTCCTCTTTTTTGACTTTTTTGAAAGTGTCCTCGGAGGACGCCCTTTTGTCCTCTTTTTTGAGATTTTGTCCTCTTTTTTGAAAATTTAGGTCAGATTTAGATCAAATTGCGAGCGATATGCCGCAAATTAGCCGTGAAGTGACGCTCCGGCGGGTATTTCGGAGGGAAAAGCGGTGATTATAGCTCTGAGCGAAAAGAATACTTTTTTTTTTTTGTCATCCACCTGGCAATGTGGAGAGAAAAACGTTATTTTGAGCTGTGAGCGGAAGTGATGACCTTTTTTTTTTTTAGTCAACCGATCACGAAGTGGGAAAATTTACCGGTTTTTGAGAATTCTTCTCCAGTTTTGCATGTCTGAAATTTCTGAAAAAGTGTCCTCTTTTTACATTTCCAAAATATGGTAAGCCTACTTTAATGTATTGGGGTTACATATTGAAGTATCATTTCTCAACTAAAAACCGATGCGTATAGATTTAATAACTATGTCACAATGCGTACCCGTATATTTGGAGTCCTGAGTGAGACACCAAAACCATGTATTTCTGACAGTGTGCACGAGTACTTCACGTTGCTGCATACCCTCCGCATATCTGTTCATGCCTTCATTGAACACACATGTTTCTCTATTCAGGGAAGAGGGCCCTTCTTATCAAGAGTTCAGAAGCACTTTCATGGCATTTTCCATCTATCAAAGTTTTATCCAGGTGAATGATACAATGTTTCTTGAAACTGATCTACCGAAACGGTCTGCACAACGCTGTTCCGTATGCTACTTACATCAGTGATGGGATGACTTGACTTGAGTCACTGCCCTAATGTGACTCGGATTCAATATTAAATGACTCGAATACTCTACTCTGCAAAGAATTTTGAACCTCTCAGTCGGACTGAAAAGTAACCACGTCATCATTACCAATCTTCAATTTGGAAATTACATGGCATCAAGCCTTGCATTTGCACATTAACTGGGACGGCTCTCTCTGAAAACTTGTAATTCACTCAGAATCGGACTGTTTGAGATGACTTGATTTGACTCTCACCTGAACTTCAAAAATCTTTGAAATTTCTTACGACTTACGACTTGAAGGTAGTGACTTGATACCATCCCACCAATTTTTTAAACTCTTGCAGAGTAGCGAAGCGACTACTAGATTAGATCTTGGTGGTGCTTATTGGGAGAATTTTTTTGCAGCTACTTCAATACTATTATCAGACCGGTTGTCTTTATCGGTTAAGAGCCCTTGGGGAGCGCGATCATATGGATATCACCATTGGTATTGTACTGGACTTGTCTTGATAACGAATAATCCCGTGTTTCATCACTTTTTCATCTATTTTTAGAGGGTTTTCACTCTTGGATGTGGAAAGGCTTAACGTTTCTACTGCCCTTTCTCTTTCTTGGACATGTAAGTATGAAAATTTCAGACGCCCATCATTTCCTATGCTTAGTATGTGGCAGAGCAGGTCAGTAACGAATTACAACTACTTTTTGAAGTACTCAAGTAGTTTTCTGCTACTTGGGTACTTACTCAAGTAAATATAATTTCCCGCTACTTCTACTTCATAATATTTTGTGATCTACTTACTTACTTTTCGCTATTTTGAGTTTGTCACATAGAAGTACTTTAATCCTCCAATCAGAAAGATAGCCTGAGGAATTTCGGGGCTGTTTACACGGAGTATCAACATTTAATTTTCATAAAAGTTAGGTAAAGCCCAGAATTTCGGTCGAATATGATTTTACCAACGTATTGGTGAATGTAATTAGGTAGTGGGTTGTGCGGTCCGGTTCACACCGCATTGTCGCCCACATGAAGTATTTCATCACAGTAAATATGGCCCATCATAGCGTTGGAAACTACCATTTCGCAATCTAGCATTTATCTATCATATTCTAATCTAGCAGCCCATGGAGTGTCCTAATCTGGAAAAGTGGACTCCGACTTTTTCTTAGCTTTACACCTGTTTTAGCAGACCACTGTTGGAACTTTCTGGACAAAAGACATGAAATATATATTCTGCTTTTTAGAAGTAGTATCTATATTTCTCTTTCAATTCCCAGTATCAAACTTTGAGTTCTAATTAGTGTCAGTTCTTTCATAGGCGCCGACTTTTATTTTTTACGAGGTGGCGAAGTCTTGTGACGTCATAATTGTTCCGTGTCGATGACGTCATCGTCGCACTAAAACGCACTTTCCTACATGCCGCTGGTGTACGTGCAGAGTACCAATCACTGATTGATTGATTGATCAGCGTTAACCATTTGCGTTTTACGTTACGTTTTAATATCGACTCTGCACTCATTATTATCAAACCATGCAGTCAAGTTATCAAGTGGAATCTTAAAACGGTACGATCATTCGTCCGACGATGCATACGATGCATTCCATCAGGCGGAATGCATCGAACAAAATCAGAATTTACGTCACTAAAAATTTGAAGTTGCATCAATGTTATCAACGCGCAATGCGTCGTGTGAGTAACCAGTAACCACGCACTAGGCTGGCAAGTTCGCAGGTAACACACGACAACTCTAGAATATGAGGTTTCAAACCGACAATAATGATGATTACAAACGTGAAATCGCGCAGCTAATCAGTGCGGTTTCTGGCTTCACATTGAGATGCTCGCATCGCGGCAATTGTTTGCAGATTAAAACAGGGATTTTGGCGGCATTGGTGCATTTCCCGATTTACGTTAGCTAAGCATTTTTGGAGAACATCCAGGCGCGAAACCCGTCCTTAAACGCGAAACCACGCCCTTTTCAAATGAGCGCTCGGACGGTAATACTCGGTTGCAGTTCAGTCGTATTATCAGTGCTACGCGCGGCCAATTCATGAAAGGCGTTTCGACAATAAGCGAGATTCGTCCAAACGCATTGCACTGCACAAAGTAACGCGACACGATCTCCCGCTGAGATAATTGCGAAATTAGGTCATTCATTGCCCCGCGCTCGGCAATTGTTGGTAGCCTGATTTATCGCGTCACCTACAAGCCTAATTCCGCTGGCTTGAATAATCGCATCTGCAATAGGCCCGGTGCGCACGATATCATCGTTGGCTTACAAAATCGCATCTGCATTGGCTTGGTGCACACGAGATCATCACTGGCCTACACAATCGCATCTGCAATAGGCCTAGTACGAAAGATATCGCTAGCCTAACTACCGCGTCTCGGGCCTACCATGCTTTGGCTCCTACTTCCCGATGGCGATAGCTTGGATAAAATGCCGTTAAGTGTATGCTGATTAGCGATTGTGGTTAAAGAGTGACTTCGCGAAACTGAATGACATCGAATGTCCGCAAACATGTGCAACGCGTGCGTACATGCGTAATTGATTTCCGCTAATACTTGAACATAACCATCAGAAGCTGTGATAAGGCTTGAGTTATGAAAGAGGAAAGGTTTGAACCACCTGAAATCGGCGTCATTGTAGCACATATTCCAAAAAACTCGTACATTTTGACTTGCGCAAATCGTCGCCAACGCTACATAAGACGTAGGACGCATTGATAAGCGCGCGTATTTATTTATTCACGACCGATCAGGGAGTCGCTAATTAACAGCACTTCCGGACTCGTCGACAAGCTTATCATACGAGTATGCCGTATAATCATCAACACGATGATATCGTGCACACCAGGAAAAAGCCGCCAATGCAGATGCGATTGCGCAGACAAGCGATGATATAGTTTGAACTGGGCCTATTGCAGATGCGATTGTACAAGCCAGCGGAATCAGGCTTGTTCGAGATGCGATAAATCAGGCTGGCGACGATTGCCACGCACACGGCAATGACTGACCTAATTTCGCGACCACGTCAGCGTGATGTCATCACAGACTCTTCGCGCTGATTGAAAACTTGCCTCTCGCAAATTGGCCGCACGGAACAATGATAACACAATTACTGAATTACTGAATATTGGAGTTAAAATGGTCATTTCAAAATCAAGGGGTTTCGCGTTACAAACAGAGGGATTCGAACCCCCTGGCTACGCGCATGGTACACGCGCGTATAAATAACGAAGACGACTCTAAGGAGGTCGCATCGATGCGCCTGATTACTAATTACTGGTCACAAACAACTTGGGCGTTTGAGCATTTCGTACGAGGTGGCCGCCACCTCGTAATAATGGTGACGAGGTGGCGCAGCCACCTTGTAAGTCGGCGCCTATGAGTTCTTTTGTCTGGAGAACATACATGTTGCAGTATAAAAGCAAGTGTAGAAATGCCTCTATTTTCCGAAAATAAAGCTACACTATATGTCTTTTTGTCTTCGCGGACCCCGTTTGGACCTTCATGGACCCCCGCAGACCCGCAAAGTTTTAGTTCAAATTTAGTTCTATTATCATGCACTCGTCATATGTCCTGCGCAAATATAAACTGTAGGCTAGTGATAAACAGCATCAAAATGAACATTCTTGAAAATAAATTCATAGCCTACTATTTATGTTGAAATTGAGAAGACTTTTATTATTTCGAAGCGAATTCTGTAGCTACATTTCTTGAAATCCGTGGTCGTGTGTTGAAAATCTCCTCCGCTTATTTGATATGAACTAGTGCTGAATATCCATTTCTACAGAGATAGGTGGTAACATTGACATATAACGTCCACCATACTTATTTCAATCTCGCAGCTCATTGTTCTGGAATAGCGGTTACGTATATAACAGGAGAATATGGATTTTTGCTTACAATTTTTTTCCAAAACCACAACAAAACATCTCTAAACAGCAATATGTTTGTATCAGTAGTTTATTGGCATGCAATTAAAATGAGTTTGCACAGTTGAATATTTCATCTCAGACTGCCGTTATGTTTATGTGATTTCTGAAGTTATAGCAGTTATGAAGCGAAACTGCCTCGTGATTCCTTTAATTTAAAAAAAGCATAATTAGGTTATAAACCATTCTGCAAATTTGGAGGTCTCGCGGACCCCCTGAAAATGCTTAGCGGACCCACGGTTGAGAACCACTGCTATATGGCATTGTTACGATCAGCCATATTTTATTAACGTTTACTTATCGCGCAAAGTGTTGACACCGTATCCGACATGACTTCCACGTGTTGCTCTTCGACCAAGCTACGGGCCTATAATATGGGAGAGGGCGCCATACCATGATATTTTATAATTCGGGGTGTTCGAATGCACATATGCATTCCCATATTAATGCTATCATTTTCATCCCATGATGCGGACGAATGCTTATGCTGTTGAAAATTTATACCTCCTGGGATGCATCAATATGAATGAAGCTCTGCATCTTTCGTATAGCTCAGTGGTTCCCAACCTTTTTCGACCCATCCCACCTTTTCAAGCTCAACACCGATCATCGCCCCCCAAATTTTGTGTACCGAAAATTGGGCATACAAACTATAGTCACCAGAGGGTCGACTTTTCGGCTCGAAGCCTAATTTGGCACTTTTGTAACTAAGTTTCCGTGGGTTGACTAAAAAAAAAGGTCAGCGTCATCGCCCCCTTCGATATTTTCGCCCCCCGTCGCCCCCTTTGTCCATTTTCGCCCCCCTATCGCCCCCGTCGTCATTTTCTCCCCCCGTAGACCGCCAAATCGACCCCTGGGGGGCGATATCGCCCACGTTGGGAACCACTGGTATAGCTCAATTTGCAGCTTCTGACAGTATATTATGCAAACTAATTACGATCGTTTTCATAACTACTTACTTACTTGAGTAGATTTGAAGTCAATCAATTCTACTTCAAGCAGTTTTAGGCTGCTTTTAAAAGTACTACTTCTACTCGTACTTAAATAGATTTTTGCCTCGCTACTTCTACTTGAGTAGCTTTCTTGACTACTTTGACCACATCTGGTGTGTGGCCAGGTTAAGCATGCCTAGTCTTCAAGTTGCCTGCAGAACTTTTAATAGGGAGGGCGTAGTGGTATTTTGAACCATGATTTTGTCACAGTTTCGAAGTGCGATAGCAGAAGCATAAATTGAGCAGGTCCGGGTGCAAACTTGATTATATCTCTTAACAGGATTGTAGACTCTTGTCATAAATATAACCACTAGGTGGAATTATTCTCACCTTGAATTGGCATTGAGTATGCCTTAACTATTTGGGCAGCTGTTACCAACTTTATGCCATCTCATCATCATCATCATTGGTTCATTAGCAATTTTATCAGTTCAATACACCACAAAAAATGCGATACAATGAAAAGAAAGGAAGATGTCGAAGCGACTAGGAGTTGTCTATGGTCTCATCCGAGTAAGCGGTATATTATAAAAGCGTAGAAGTCAGCCGTGCTACAAGTCGGCAGCTACGGAATAAAAATGAAGCAAATTGGCCTGGTGTAAATTACCATAGTTGTAGACAAACAACAACAACCAACTTTATGCATTCTGTCGTTTGCAGTTTTGGCAGCTTTACAACGCGTACGCTTTGACGCGACTGTCTTTCAAGTACATGTTCGTGGATTGGCAGGTGAACAGTGATGCTTGCAAATCCAACTTTATGAACCTCATTCGATTCACATATTTTCGTATTGCTATAGGTTCCGGCGATCGCGGTGCTATTTTTCGTTATGTTCTGTGGAAACTTTTTTACGACGATTTCTGTCGTGTACCACAAAGTGAAGAGCAGATCGACCAAGTCGAAGAACCAATGATCTGGATATCGTCAGTCGATTCCAAATTTCAATCCGCCCTACATGGATTGTTATACGTAATTTGCCGCAAAAATGATTTCGAACCTTTACTGGTTGAGCTTACTACGAATATTCGCGCTCGCGTTGAGCAGTGTTACGCAATGGAGTTGAACGAGCTCGAGTAGTGTACAGTGCGCACTCAGTCGTCACGATTTTCGTAATTAACGAACGCTATGGTTTCGTCATAGTTTCGTCCCTGTTGTAATCTTGCTAAATTCGTTATTCGTCTTTATGCGAAATTCCTGTTGGTTTCGTTCCGAGTAAAACACACATGATGACGGTGGGAACGCTCTCGTGTAAGTGATGTCCCTGGAGAACTGAAAAATGAGCAATGTTAGTAAACTATTTTCTGTAGACAGCAGATGTCAGCGTCGTGACTAGAAAAAAAACGCACATAAAGTTTGGCTGCGCACTGCGCAGCGGTGCTCACCTGCAGCAGTAAACAAAACCCTGTGGCGCTACGTGTTTGGCATTTATGAACGAGCATATCGCGTCAGATAAGAGCTGATGGAGTTGGCGCTATCTTACAAAGTTTCATCAAGGTCGTGGACTACTGTCCGGCGCAGGGCGTGGTATGAAAATATTTCCCATACATTTCATACTTAGGCAATTTTGCCAGACCCTTCACAATGATCCAACTTCCAATTTGCCAAATCGATTGCATAATGCATGCCTCAGAAAATCGTTCACTGACAGGTCTATGTTCATTGTTCACATCTGAAAGTGCGACTCAGACTCCACCCACACCTGTCGACATCTATTTGAAGACAAACAAGTTGTACAACTCGCATATGAAGCAAAATAATAATAATAATGATTATTCCAATCTAAATATCATAAAAACGAATTATATTCGACCCCTGTCTCGTTTCAGATTATACATTTCGCTTATTGTAGCTTCCACTTCGTAAACTTCGAAGAGGGGTTTTAACCTGACTCTGTGAATGTAGCAGTTACATGAATATATATATATCAATTTGTTGAACTTGGAAGTAATTTATTTCCTGCACTTTGCCAGGATGATCACCACGCAACATCTTGACGTAAAAGCCTTATTGTAAATAACATATGTAGCCTGTCTCGGAGCAAGGTTACGCCGTGCCTGCCTTCAACACGCATTGTAAGTGTAACTTCATTAAATCTGGTTATCTCTGATAGAAGAATGGACAGTTGGACACCCGGGTGTTGGCTAATTAAGCTAACGAGTATGACCCACTCATTGGCGGGGGAATTGGACATTGGATCCGCTGTCGCAAAATCCCTAATGATTGTAGCGGTGTAAGATTGCATTGTAAGATATATATTATAATGCCAGTGGTTCCCAACCTTTTCCCACCTACGTACCATTTCGAGGTATTATATGCATGTGCTCGCGTAGCCTACCACCTACATAAGTTACGCTCGCCAACTGCGGTCAGAAATGCTTCCACGGTGTTGAGCTGCCGAAGGCAGCGAAACTGAAAATAAACTGCCCATTTTAAGGCACAGTGTATGATTTATGTAGTGGATCTATTTGGAATTCTTGTGTTCATGTATATTAAAACGTGATTTGGTTAGGTAGAATCCCAGTGCTATACGACTAGATCTCTTTCCCGTAGGCCGTCACTGGTGGGATTGCCCCTACCCACGATGACGAGGCTTCAAAACACTCAAAATCAACCCCACTTAAACTGATAACTCCCTCCGGTCGAAAAAAAACAGAATCTACTCGCGTACCACCTGGAAGACCTTTACGTAGCCTATACCACTAGTGGTTCGCGTACCACAGGTTGGAAACCGCTGTTCTAATGGGACAATACATTTGTTTCATGTGATTTTGTAGATAATATCTCCATATTACTATAGGGTTCTGGTTCTAGAAATCCTTGGTTCTGGTTTAAATCAGTGCGATTTATTTCAGGTTTTTACCCCTGATTTTTTATTTTAATTCCACCCCGCTGATTTTATTGATTTCTTTGCGTCTGTTATACCTTCTGGAGAGATGCATGAATAATGAATATGGTTTATTATTGGAAACCATGTGCATTGTTCATAAACCGAACATAGCCTACTTTTTCCCATCCAGAGACCACTTCAGATGTCATCAATGATATACTTATGATACATATGCTAGTGCTATTAGGGCTGATCAAAATCTAGTACCATAGGGATTCTATTATTATGAATCGAACATAAAGTATAGAGTTGCCATACGTCCGGAATTTCCCGGACGTGTCCGGAATTTCACTGTTTAAACTGCGTCCGGGAGGAACTTTTAAAATATGCCTAAATGTCCGGAATTTTTAAGGTTTGAAAAAGGATCAAAATGTTTTCGTAAATCAACAGAAACGATATTATTTTAGGCAGATTTATGTCACTTGAAATTTGTCTTCGCGCCGTGCGCGATTTAGTGTCACATTCATTGATTTTAATATGTGAATCACCACCCTCGCAAAACAAGCAATTTTTTTTTAAATAACCATCATTTACTGAGATGAGTCTACTTGTAATCGCAATTATAGGAGAACGGAATATTGCTGGGGTCGGTGAAGGCCATGATTCAGATGCTTTAGTCAACGCTCTTGGCTATTGGGGTCGTTTGTCTTTATTCTGGGGTTCGCGAAGGTGTTGAACGTAATCAGCTTCCAAAATCTGCCGTGAGTAAGTCTGGGCAAAAGTGCTGACCGTTTTGCAGTAATCAGCTTATAAAATTCTGATTATCAAAACATTTTCAAATTAGAAATGGAGTCGCGACCATGAAAGGTTGAAAACCACCGGATGTGCAACCTGTTTGTGCGGATCTGCATTGGGCTCATGAATAGTCTTATCCGTTGCAGAAGGATGTGTCGTCTGATACCTGCTAGAGTTGTAACCTGAGTCCCAGGCAATGTTCCCTCTAATTTTTAATGGGTCTGCGCGCACTCACCAAATCACTGCGCAGGACCTTGTAAAACAGTGCGTATAACGACTAAAACAACGGTAATCACTTCAGATTTTTTGTGCGCAACTTAGATTTTCAGCGCGCAGAGACCGTGAAAGTACTGCGCATTTGCGCACGTGCGCAGCTTAGAGGGAACATTGGTCCCAGGTAATGTGTGGCTGGGTGAATATACTTAGCTCGTGGGTAGTAAGACGCACGTTCCTGCGTTAAGTCCTTGATCTGACAACTTCAACGTGAATGCAACGACAGTGTTGCCTCAGATAGATATATTGGTCGAATATGCATGCAATATACAGTAGGATATCGCAGATGAGTCTTGTTTGTAATTGAAATGCACGAGCTGATAAATGGTAAGTCACGTGGTAGCTACTTCTACTTTGTAATATTTTGTGGTCGACTTACATACTTTTCGCTATTTTCAGTTTGTCAAGTAGAAGTAGTTTAATCCACCAATCAGGAAGATAGCCTGAGCAATTTCGGGGCTGTTTTCACGGATTATCAACATTTAACTTTCATAAAAGTTGAGTAATGTCCAGAATTTTCGTCGCGCTCCGCGCTCAGTGGATACGGCGTATGGATACGGTGTATGATTCCACAAAAGTATCGGTCAATATAATTTAGGCAGCGGGTTGACGTGGTTCTGCTCACACCGGATTGTCGCCCTTCGCCCATATGAAATATTTCATCACAGTTACATATGGCTCATCATAACATTTGAAACCGATGTGTCGCAATCTAGCATTTACTTATCATATCGTAATCTAGCAGTCCATGGCGCGTCCTAATCTGGAAAAAAAGACGCTGAATATTTTTTAGTTTCAGAGCTGTTTTAGCATAGCACCTTTGAAACTTTTTGGAGTAAAGACATAAAATACATTTTCCGCTTTTAGAAGTAGGATTTATATTTTACTTTCAGTTCCCCATATCATATACTTTAAGTTCTAATTACTATCAGTTCTTTTGTTTGGATAACATGTTGAAATATAAAAGCAAGTGTAGTAAATGCCTTTAATTTCCATATTTCTTGTTAACGTTTACGTTAACGCAAAGTGTTTACACCGTATCCTGTACAACTTTTCCGTATTGCTCTTCGGCTAAAGTACGGGCCTTATAATATGGTGGAGTGCGCCATACCATAATATTTTTCAAAACTTGCTGCTCGATTAAACAAAGGATTAGTATCGTATTTCCATATCAATACTATCATTTTCATCCCATGATGCGGAAAAATGCTTATGCTGTCGAAAATTGAATACCTACTGGTATGCATCAATATGAATCAAGCTCGGCAACTTTCGCATAGCTCAATTTGCACCTTTTGACAATCCATGAGGACAAATTGCGATCGTTTTCACAGCTACCTACTTACTTGAGTAGATTTAAAGTCAGTCAATTCTACTTCAAGTAGTTTGAGGCTGGTTATGGAAGAAGTACTTCTACTCGTACTTGAGTTGGTTTTTTTCGTCGCTACTTCTACTTCTACTTGAGTGGCTTTCTTGACTACTTTGACCACCTCTGGCTTATGCTCATGCTTTTGTAGCGCACTTTATTGCGCACACGATTCAAATGATAATCTCTATTCGTGATGCTAAAATTTCTGCGTCATGTTCTGACAAGATGACTGTAAAGCAGTGCTTTTCAACCTGTGTGACGGTTCGCACTTGCGCGAATGAAAAAAAAATTCACTGCGAATGACAAGCGTGGTGCGAGTGGTGCGAATGAAAATCCGGATGAGTGCGAATGAAAATTGTCCGTGTCTCTCACTTTTTCTGACGCGGATTAATTCAAATCAAGTTAATACGATATTAAGTAGGGTTACCATACGTTTCCCATTTTTTCAAGATTTTCCACCAGTATTCTAAGTTTCAAAATTTTGAAAAAGTATCCTCCTTTCCCGATTCCAAATATGGTAACCCTATATTAAGTACAGTGAGACCGTGACTTTTGTCGTTTGGAAGCAGTTCGAAAAACTTATTGGTAGCTGTGCTTTTCTAGTTCACAAGTGAGGAACACTCTCGATGGGTGTATATTGGAAAGTTTGAGGGAATATTTCCGCGCGAGAGGGTTAAGTCATTGCCCGGATAAAAGAATTAGTGGAATCGGTATCAGCAGTTGCTCGAACTCGGAAACATCCTCCGTGTACGGACCTTGTATGTAATAGTAGCCGATGCCAGTGTTGACATTTTGTATATTTGAATGCAAAATATTGGAATTTCGGCACGTATTCATGTTTGTTAACAGCAGAATTTTGCGTTTATTCAAGTATAACAATTAGCACATTACATCTGTAACAAGTGTTGTTTACTCGTCTACCATACTGTAGCGGACCGCTGGTCCTTTTAATCCAATGTCCCTAGCTAACGCCAGGCATCCGTTATGAAGGAATTGTACTTTGCTTGTATTAGGATTTTAGTATATCATGACAACTTGTAGAACTCTACTATCTCTGCTAGTGTTGCGCAAGCTTTGTAAGCATTGTTACGCCCAACATAGTCCTAGCTAGAGTACTGCCTTTTTCCTGTGACTAGAACTTCACCAACCCGTTCTCATTGGCTAACGCATTACAATCGCATTCATTGTTACGCATTTTCGGGTATATAAACCCACGTTTTCTCTGTGACGGCCCTTGAGATCTGAGATTCACCTCAGCGCCTGACGTACCATCTCTGCTGCAATACGTCCGTACCGAGTGAAACTGTGGGTTAAGAAGTCGCCAACCTAAGACAGCCAGTCGCCAGTCAGCTATCCACTGCTCCAGGCACGACACAGCCTTACTGCCACATGATGCCATCGAGTTCGGTAGCTCACCATGACCACACTGTTACATGTTGCTCTGAGTTCGGTAACTCACAAAGCCTCAGGATATTGCAAGACCCTACGTTCGCCATCGACATCAGGAGCCACGGGATCTTCACCTACACGGTAACCTGTTCATATTTTCGATTGTTGAGAATAGGCTAGGCGCCAGAACAGTTTTTCCAAATAACTTTTGTATTGCGACTGTTTACTCGCCGTTCTCATTTTCAATCCTATCATTACCATTTAACATTGCAGTGTGCACGTGCATATATTTAAACAGTTTCTATGGCTAGTAACGACAATCCAGAGGCCATAACTACAATTCATAACAAAGCTGCTGGCACGAACGTTCCCCTTACGGATTCGCTTGATACTTTAATCTTTTGCATGTTCGCCATTTTCAAGCCTAGTAATTAGGACGGCATGTATAATCTCATTCCTATGTGCTCTCTCTTTGTTTTTTTTCATTTCATTGTTTTCGCCCTAGTTGAACAAACAGTCAGTTTTTTCTAGCAATCACTAATCATCTATTAGCCACGGGATCGTGCCCACTTAACTGCCATATTAAACCTCCCGCTGTTGTCTTATTCTCTCATCGATGCTTAGTATTATCGTGACGTAACCTGGTCGGGTAACTAGCGCTGCCTAAGTACAAGGACTGTCTTTCGAGCTCCGTCTGTTCATAACGCTTGAACTTGGCTCACGACACCTTTTGAGGATCCATCTAGTGCTCTGGGACACTCGGCATATGTTCATTGATTAGTAAGAGTGAACACTCTAGCTCCAAGGACGTCTTCAGATTTCTGCGCGCGCGTGTGACCCCGATCTACCCGCGCACGGCCTGAAAGCAGTCTGGTTATTTTTCTAGTCGTTAAATTTCGCCGCGCCCATTGCGCGGTTTCGGAGTGTCTGCTGGCGGAGACGATGAAACCTGTGTGTAAATGCATCTTCCGTGGGCGAGGGATCAGGGGTCGCATGAAGTCTGTGGAAGGATTCGGTACAGTTCGACTCGCATCTGAATTCATTGAATATTGTCGTGTTCCGGTTATATATGTTCCTTTATCACGCAATAAGAATGTTCACCTTTGCACCTCCTACTTCGCGAACCGGTGTGATGGATGGGTTCCTCTACCACTGACAACACTGCGTATACACATTATACATACAGTGGCCGCTTCTTTACAATATCGGTCGGCACAGTGCTATACCTTCAAAAAAACATGCATCATTATAGCATGACTACCACAGTTACGATTGCACGCGCTACTTCGAATCGTCGTTAGGGTCATCTTCATGCTTTATTAGACGCGTAACACCCTAATTTATTCCATATGGCGAGATTTGTCCTCCGTACGCGACACAAATCGCGAGCACCGCATTTGTCACTCGCATCACTACAGTTAACCACTCATCATCGGTCGATCTGAATCGGGCGAACTGACGGACCACAGCTTCCTGTCCTACGCTGGGCACTGCCTTCACTCCCGTTTATTTCATACCCCCGCCTGGATTGTGGTTATTAGGCTCTGGTAATTGCATTGTTTTACTTTCCGTATGTTCTGTACTTCGTCTAGGCGTAGTAATCGTTAGACCTATTTTTTTTATCACATCATGCTGGCGCCTAGCTTGTTTTCAGCCTACCCGCTCCATTCCCGACCCGGACAACGGTACGCCGCTCATTTGAAGATGACTTCGGATGCTTGGGCCACCAGGATATCCAACTGCGATCGGTCAATCATGGCTACCACTCGAACAGCGTGACACGTGGACACAACCTCTGTTGTTTCGCTCATTCCATTACCGACAGCCGAACGACGCACAGTTCACGGCCCTGTCTCAACACACGACTTCAACAACCAATTCTTACTCCACGTTCGCCTCCAAAAGCTTCGTACGAGCAGATTCCTCCGGGATTTGACATCGACGTACAACGGTCACACCAGTACAGCAGCATACGGCAACGGAGTAACACAACTAGCGCGAATCGCCCGGTTTCGATACCGAGGTCCGAGATTCAACTGTCCACACGCACGCCTCTGTGACGCCACACGCTGGTGGCTCAGTAGTGACACCAACCCCCGATCTAGCCCAGTCCAGCATCCCAGCACGTACCGTCCAGGGTCCCGCATATATTGACTCATTAGTCACTCATCATGGTGACTTTGTACGAACCTTGCCCCCACGCGCGGCGCGATCGATTTAACTATCGTATTGCCACCCCTGCGTGGGTGATTACCCTTTTGTTATTTTGCATAGGCCATTTTTTAGGCTTGTAGTGTGTTGTAATAATATAAAATTCACTCGGTCCATCCATCAATCATTCATAACTGCATGTTTTTGCATTTGTTGTTAGCTTTAAATCCACGCATTTGCCATCTTCCTTCATGACGGATACCGACAACGTTAATTCATTAATTTGACTCTTCCACGTCACCTAGTTCCGCTCCCTCTCAAAGGAGGGTCGGTGTAGCGGACCGCTGGTCCTTTTAATCCAATGTCCCTAGCTAACGCCAGGCATCCGTTATGAAGGAATTGTACTTTGCTTGTATTAGGATTTTAGTATATCATGACAACTTGTAGAACTCTACTATCTCTGCTAGTGTTGCGCAAGCTTTGTAAGCATTGTTACGCCCAACATAGTCCTAGCTAGAGTACTGCCTTTTTCCTGGCATTATAACTTTACCAACCCGTTCTCATTGGCTAACGCATTACAATCACATTCATTGTTACGCATTTTCGGGTATATAAACCCACGTTTCTCTGTGACGGCCCTTGAGATCTGAGATTCACCTCAGCGCCTGACGTACCATCTCTGCTGCAATACATCCGTACCGAGTGAAACTGTGGGTTAAGAAGTCGCCAACCTAAGACAGCCAGTCGCCAGTCAGCTATCTACTGCTCCAGGCACGACACAGCCTTACTGCCACATGATGCCGTCGAGTTCGGTAGCTCACCATGACCACACTGTTACAATACCCACACTAGGGGTGTTCAAAAATGACCCTTTTTCTCCAATCGTACTGGCTACTTGATAAAATTGTTAGGCTACCTAATTTAAGCCTACACACCAAATTTGGTTCAATTCCAGCCAGTAGCAGTGTTGGGATGACTCGAGTCAACTTTTTCGTATGACTTGACTTGACTCGAGTCACTTTGCAGAAATGACTTGACTTGACTTGACTCGGCGCTTCAAAAATGCGGATTGACTCGTGACTCGGAGCAAAATTTACGTGTCAATTTCAAGTCATCAAGTATAAACGGTATCAAATAAATCACTGTATTTTGTGTATGTTCGTATTGTTCGCGATACGCTTGCGTCACTTGTGAAAGTAACCAGGCATTTACTGAATGTACGTTTGAATGATCCTCCATTATTACATCACAAATACATTGATCACAAGCGAAATGACCACAGGTTACGTTTTCGTAGTAGTAGCAGTAGTAGAAGAATAAGAATATAATAGCAACGTGTGCGAAGATTGCCCAGTGATCACCTTTACCAGCCCTCTTTCATGATTTAAATCTGGCGAATATAGTTGATGCGTTTGTTTTCTCACGGATGTGTAGATGGTAGTATATTGCACCATATCAATTTGTTACAACTTCTCGAGGATTCGTGTTCGATACTATTGGCTGATATTAACAGACTGTAGCTTAGCTATACAGTTAGTCACGTAGTTTATTTGCGGTTCTACGTGTGCCTGATAGACACAGCGCCTTCTTGCAAGCATATAAAACTCGAGACTCGAGATGACTCGTGACTCGAAGGTAGTGACTTGATCCCAACACTGGGTAGCCGCATTGCAACAGGAGAAGAAAGTTTCTATATATTACATAAAAATAAATACCAAAAAATTTGAAAATTTTCTGTTCTCTCCATGAAAGTATTAGGTTGTCTATAGAAACGATGTTCGCCATATTTGGTTCAATTCCAACCAGTGGAAGCGGAGTTATTGCCGTCGAAAAATTTGGATTATAAATAGTATTTACGGTGACTAATTCTTTAATTATTTATTATAGTGGTGCCCACCGTAAATACTACTTTAAAGGAATGGAAAGGACGTAGTTTATTTTTGTCCTTGATGTTTATGCCGCATATACACCGACTCATGATACACATACATGCGATCTGTGCATATGCATACCATGAGTGCATGATGCCGCTGAACAAGGAAGTGCAGATATAGCCTTTGCGGCTTTTTAAGCCATGCACCACCCCTCCATGCTATCCCAGTAATGCATGAGCGCCAAGCAGGGAAGTCATGGACACCAGTGTTACTAATCAGGTCTTTGGTCTGACCCGGCCGGGGATGGAACCCACGACCTACCGATCAAGAAGTCGGACGCTTCACCATTACGCTATCTTGTCGGTTTTACGCTATCTTGCCAATCGGCTAAGATACCTGAGTACGGTGAAGCATCTTTTCGAACGTTGTCACAAAATGGACCAAAGGTGCTAGTCGCAACATTGATGCCACGATTCAAGTGCAGTTTCACAATTTTGTGCGCTCTAAATACGAACACATTCACATCGCGATGACGTATCATGTCGACTTAGTGGGAAAGTGATATTGTTGCGAGTGAATATTGTTCTTGGGTTCGCCCTTAAGTTTCGAAGGAAACCATTGCACGATACCCCTGGAAACAACGAACACCTTGAGAACAACGAGAGTGCTATATCTGTGATTTTTCGACTGCAGAGATTTTAGTACTTGATTAATCAATAATACGATGTGCTGAATGGAAAATATTGAAGCTCTGTACCTTCAAGAAGCTCTTCGAATACAAAAGTGATAAGTTTCTTCATTTTCATTTTGTGAAATAAATTCCGGCTGGCTGGTGCGAATGAAAATGTTTTTGAAAAAAAAGCGAATGGAGCTCAAACAGGTTGAAAAGCACTGATGTAAAGAATGAAGTTTCATTGCCTGCGATCATTGAAAAAAGTAGCTATCTTCGCGATCAACGTATAATCAGAAGCACCACCTGACTCGAGTAGAGCGTGGACTGCAAAGTCATATAGTTTTGCGAAATACCCAGTGTATGCAGAATGGTAGTATAATTTTAGTATTTCATTATAAAAGTGTAGCAGTAGCAGTAACAGCAAAGATTGAAGTCAAGACTCATGATATTAAAAAGTACAAAATGCGCTGAAAAGTATGCAAATGAAGTTGAACAAATATGTAGACAGTCAGTGCCCAAAACATAACTTCATCTCTTTGCCAAAAGTGAAGCAACAGCAAGTATTTATTGTATGAATACAAAGCCATGTCATGGCGCATTCACGAGAAAACATGCTCAGTGGATATAGGCATGTCTTACACGTAAAAGCTCTGAACTGTTGTTTCATATTCGTGAAACTCTCCATCATTGGGAACAGGCGATCCGCGATCGGATCGCATTATCGACGACGATAACGAAAATACGTCCCCATCAGGCAAATTCGAAATGACTTCTTCGTACGTCAAGTCATCGAATTCATCTTCTTCGTCGCTTGAGGAAGCGGTGCTTTCATCTGCGTAGCAATTACATTGGTAATGTATGAGTAAAAATTATTGCTATGAAATAGCTTATGTATAACCGAAGCTGATTTGCTACTAATATTTATATCCGCCAAATTCTGCTGCAAATCCAAGTCCGGATCTAAATCCTGAATATATTTCATATAAAGCCCAAGGTCCACGTCCCATTACAAATAGAATTCGCTGAAATCTTGCACGAAGATCACTGCTGCTGGCGCCTCGCCTGAGTCCAAATATATTGATATAAATTATTTCTTAGGCTATGCGGACATAGCTAACCCATATACATATCTCTAACTCGCTACAGGATACATAAGCATCGCCATACCATATGTCATCCCAGTGCGAAAAATGGGAAACTTAGGAATCATCCATGTAAGAATATCGGCCCTATGTGCAAAATGAATGCAATGAGAATGAACCAACAAATAACGTTAGCAGATTCCTTGCAGTCATAGATATTACTGTTATTCAATATATGTCCATAATGGATATTTTTCGAATAGTCTCAATGTATGCCGGGGGTCGGAAACCTATGGCTCGCGAGCCATATATAGGTATAAAAGATATGGCTCATTGACAGATTTTCAATTTTGCACTTAATTTATCAATATTGCAGAAACTTGTTCGTAAATTTTCGAAGCGGCCAGCATAATTATTCTCGTGGCAGCATAAGAAAATATGCATGTATATTTGAGAGGTTAAGTCATGTGGCGTATACAGGGTTAAGGGCACGAACCCCCATTCTTCAAAATCCCCAAAACTTTAGTTGCCATCCAGTCGACGAGCATTATAACTCGTGAATTCGACGTAGGCTACCCTACATCACGCGCCTCGAAATCTTGGATTGATATAGTTAGGGTAGCATTTAAAACAAATGGTTGGTTAAAACACTTTGTTTGAAACATGTTTTAAATTTAAACAGTGATTTAAACAATGGCATTTTTGAAAAACACCGAATTTTTTTTGAACTTGTAAAATCATGCCGTAATTGTGTATACGATATGGGATGGTCGGAACCCTCAAAATAGTCGGTTCAACAGCTATAGTGCGTAGATATTTCGTCAAAGGAGCTATATTTATCCTATTCAATTGCCGATGTCAATCCACTATGACGTCACAATTGAATATTCGTGACGTCATGACTTGAAAAAAGGGCCTTGTTTTAAATTGGATTTTTGTTTTGAATGCAACCCATAGTTAATTCAGTGGTTCTCAACCATTTTCCCCCAGCGACACTTTTCACAAATTGACGTGCACTAGCGCCCCCAACCCCAAATTTCAAGGACTGTAATAAAAACAATGGGTAAGAGGCAGGTCTGTAACAACACTTCGTCAGCCTGAAAAAAACGTTGGTCTTGGGCACCCATACGATGATAAACCAAGCTTCTGAATGACTTTGCCCCCAAGACCCCGCGTCGCGAGATTTCGATGTTTAGCAAAGTTTACGTGCGCGAAAATTTTATATAATTCATGAATGAATCGGTCAAGCCCACGTAGTCAGATTTACCGGTAGCGCTGAGTGAGGTGTTGTTTTAGAAAATGTAGGGCACGTAAAACATAATCGGCCGAGCCCGCTGGTGCATTTACTTCGTAACATGATGTCATTTTGTGACCTCCTATCCGATATATAGTCAAAAGATATTGAAATAGCCTGAACGTACTAAACTAAATGAAGCAAACGATTTAAAGTCGGTATTTCTTCACTGGCAAATAATTTTTCTCTGAGGGATAGTATTTGTTCTGTGGGGTTCAGATTGCCGCGACAGGATAATTCAGTAGGAGCCATTTAAGCAGATGTACAATTAGACATATTTATATCGAAGTTTACGGTCAACATTAGGGTAATCCTTTCCGGCTAAGGTTTTCTCACACTTCTCGGAGTCCCATATTGGCCCAAACTTCATCTGTCTTCGTGCATCGTGGCGCGGTAATGGCCGACGCCAAAATGCCTATTTCTATTTTCTATGAACCATGCGTATTTTTTCGTGGGGGAAGGGTACCCAATAATCAATAATTTGGCAACGTGAAAACGCGCGCAGCGCGAAAAGAAAATTGAATAAAGTTGCGTAAATTGTCAAAAAGTGACGTGGAATTTATGTTCATTCATCGAAATGATTCTGGGCCCCCTTCGAGTTCGACCCCCCTAATTAATGTGTTTGGGATGCGTCAGTTACGGTCCTGGTAAGAGGTCAAAGTCCGGTCGGTCTTTCAGGGTTGAGACTTTACTATTGGAAATATTTCGCGCTTCAATCGCGCTCGAGGACCACTCGGCTAACTAACGATACAACAATTGTATGTGCTATTTTCGGGATCAAATCAAGGTTGTTATAATAATTAACAACCATTGGGTAAGGCCTACGGGTTCATACCATTTGGTTAGAGCTCGATGTACAAGGTACATTGTACACATCCCGAATTCACCTCTGCGATTGGCCAGGGGAAGGTAATTGCATTGGATTTTGTTTTATTGCTTTGTGTGAATACTATATCAACTGAGAATGTGGTAGAAAGATTTGCTCACATTAAATTAAGTACTGCGCCAAGCTCTTAACTTTAAAATGAATGAGGGTTACAACGCTTGAGGGTTACAACGCTAAGCAGTATATCATCCTTTATTAAAGGATGAAGAAATATTCTAACGATTTAATTTTGTAGCTCTCAAATACAAGTATATTTAATAATTTGGCCAAAACGTTTCAAAGCATCTTTAATGTACAAAGACCATCGTCACTCTCACTTACTACTACGAGGCCATTTTTCTTCAGTGCCCCTATACCGCCCCGTGATCCCAGCCCCCCCCCCCCATATCGTCCCCGGAGCGTTTCCGCCCTCTTTAAAATCCAAATCGCCCCTGGGGGCGCTGGAGACAAGGTTAAGAACCACTGTGCTAAATTGCGCCATCACGCGTGAGGTGTTCCCCATCTGTACCTCACCTGTACCTCTCTTGTCGCAGTTTATTTTCGAAAAATAAATTTGCAAATTACGTGATTTTTAGAGTAAAAATGTACTAAATCTTGTCATTTATGATTATGAACATCGATAGAAAATACCAATAATCATTGAAGGTTTCACAATTTTCCTTCACTCATCCTGACGTCAGGTGAGGCCCTGCCTCATCTTGGCTCTCCAATCTAAATGTTCATTGTATTAGCACATATTATTAGCGCTCAATAACGGTCCGGCGGGCTTTTCGGGACTTGAGTCAGAAAAATGACCTGTTTTATTTTATTTTATTTTTTAGTCAACCAACGCAAAAGCTCATTGAAAGTCGGATCATCGGGAGTTGAACCGGAAAGTTGGCCTTTTTTTTAGTCAACCACATACCATTTTCCCGGATTTTACTCCAGTATTGCGAGTCTGAAAATTTTGAAAAAGTATCCTCTTTTCAGGTTCCCAAAATATGGTAACCCTAACTGAAATAAGACAACCAGCATGATTAGTATACTGTACGAGTTTTTACAGAGAAAATATGGCGCACACATATGGTGACTTCGATATAGTGCTACTATGACGTCATTGATTTTCTACTGCAACGTAACAGTTGGTTGACATGTATGGCTCTTTGGAAGTTACAATGGAAAATAGAGGACCAATATGGCTCTTCGGACGAAAAAGGTTCCCGACCCCTGGTGTAGGCTATATGCCGTGATATTGCCTTTTAGCTCGGGGATATATAGAGTTCTATATATCCCTGTAACAACTATATATTTATATATATACGCTTAGATTCACCTGGTGGTGCCCGTTGGTGTACTTCCTCGGTTGTTGTCTCTGCAACTGTCTCGTCAACCGGTTTTTCTTCCACCCCCCTTTCCAAGTTGGGATTGGCAATCACCATTTCCTAAGATAAAAGGTTCCGTTTTACTGTTTCAGATGAATCCAACTCTTAGGCTTCGTCCACTCTCCTCCAAACTGGTTTGAATCAGAAATTCAGTTTATTGCTACTGCTTCACAATCTTGATGACATATATAGAAAGAAGAGGAATAAATGAGCTAAGTGGTTCCCAACCGGGATGCCATTTGACTGACTTAATAATTGAAGGGTGGTGCGGGATAATGAGGTAATGCAAATATAATGAAGCATAAATTTACCAGTCAGGTGGGTAGCTTTTTTATTTATTTCAAAGCCTCTGACACTAATTGAAATGATGACATGTATTGTTGTAACTAGGGTTGCGTTTGAAACAAATGTTTTAAACGGTGTTTTAAAAAATGCCTTTAAAAAAGATACGTTTTTTTCAATGGTTGTACGAATATGCCGCAATTGTGGTAAAATTATATTTCCAAACACCTGTAGTATGCGCCTACGGACGATTTGCACCCAATATAGTAGACGTATATATGTACACTGTACAATATGGAATGGTTAGAAGCTTAGAACCTTCGAAATCGTCGTCGGTTCAAGAGTTATAGCACGTAGATATATATCATTGGTACGGAATGGATAATCTGATGATGTAGAACGTCGAACGTAAAAATGCTGCATAACACTGTAGTCATGGCTCGCCGCTAACAATCGAACATCGTTTCTTGTAGTTTCAAGAAGAGAAAATTAATGTAAAATCAGGTTAAAATTCAGCAGAATGTTTCGTTAGCACTATAAATTGGAAATGAATTACAAGTAATGAACTAACTTTCTGGGGTGGAGTATTTACTACATGGCCAGTAAATGTTGTTTCCTTCCCCTTTCTCTTCCGTATGCAACATATAATCAGGATAATCAGCAATATTAATAATATTAATCCAAGGAGAGAACCGCCTATCACCCATCCAAGCGGAAATTCTGAAAAACAATGTTAAAATCGCATTGGCCATGGGATTTCGGCATCGCATCTCATCCTGAACCGACTGTAAATACTGATGCTGAAGCTGATTGCGTCCTGGTAAGTCAGCGTTTGGCCGGGGACCGTCACGACGCATTCATACACAGCACCATCATTTTCCTCCGTTCCAGCAATTCCTATACTATTGGTATACAACATTAAGGTGGAATTCACACTTTCTGTGACGGTGGTAGATGCCTGTGAGATTCCATCTGAAATGGAATAGATACCATGATACTTGAAGGCGTAGCCCAAAATATATTATTAAAGAGGGGATTTTGAGTGAGTTCAACGAAACTCCGCCCCCAGTGGAACGCCCCCCAAATCCGGTCATTCTTCACTGCCGGAAAATTGTATCACTACTCTTTATACATGTCTTTCGTAGCCATACGCACACACACACTTTTAGTAGAGATCTAAGTCCAGCATCAAGCGATCGATTCACCAACGAGCCTGGATTGCAAATGACTTGACCATGTTATGAAAAATCAGTGCGAATTCAAAATACAGTTGCGCCAGGCGCGATTTTTTTTAAGTAAGTGTATGAATTTGATCAATAGTATTGGTACGTGCATATATTGCATATACGATCAAGTAGGCTACAGTGTCCTCTAAATGTAGGACCCGTATTATGAAACTTCAGCATTGTTCATACCTCACGGTTAAGGCTACTCGTGAGGTTATAGTAGGTTGGCTAGGGTTGGAACGCTGTTATCCTGTGTCCTCTGGTGAACATTGTCGCGATATTTTCCTGAGTCGCATTTCTGCTACGGAGGTCTGATTGCACGGGCATGACTATATTCGGCGCCGGGAATTTAGAGGCACCTGGACATCAATATTCAAGACACACGAAGGCAGATAAGTTTCGGCCGAAATGCGACTCGGAAAAGTTCGCACCCATAACGATTGGCGGCGTTAAAACTGGGTTACCATACGTTCCATACCGGTCACGCGGGTTTGAAATCTGAGAAATGACCTTTCTTTAGTCAACACCGCAGAACTATAGGTTTAAAGTGGGTAATCCGGGAGTCGAGCCGGTGTGATAACCTTTATTTTTATATTTTTAGTCAACACAATAAGATTTCAAAATCTATTTCGGTGAACTAACTTTTATGGTTTCATAAAAGCGTCCTCCATTTCCGATTCCAAAATACGCATGGTACCCTATAGATAAAACCGACGCATGTGTCCGTGTGTCCTGGATCGGGAATGTCCTGTACCTAATAGTACCTGACTCGCATACTGCACCCCCCTCCCCCTATACTAAAGCATTCCATCGATCTCTGGCGCAGACTTGGACAACTAGAAAAAAATCAGCATTTCCGAATTAGATTAGAATTAGGATTAGAGCTAGACGGTTTTTTCCAAATTAGATTATAATTATAATTAGAAGTAGAGCTACACGAGTTTTTCCAAATTAGATTAGAATTAGAGCTACAAAGCTTTTTCCAAATTAAATTAGAATTAGGATAGGGGTGCAGTTTTTTTCGAATTATATTAGAATTAATATTACTGAATTCTCAAAAACTGTGAAATTAAATGAAATTGTGAATGGGGAATAAATGCGGCAAAATCAGTTGATATCAAATCACGGTGCATTCCCATAATCATGAGAATGGTTAACGTCCGTACAGTACACCAAGCTCGTCTCGTTTTGTACTATACCAGGGTTCACCTCGAACGCGGACGGCGATCTGATTTGTGATTTTGGAAGAACGCGAAAAATAGAATTTTGAAATGCCAAATTGATATCAGTTTCAAATTATTATTATTGTTGCTGTTTCAAAATAAGCTATATCGCCCGTACGCAACAACACTATTCTACACTAGCTGAAACGGCTTTGGGGATGGCCATAGCATTCCATCGACGGAGGATCAGCTGATATCAATATTCAATAGTAAGGTTACCATACGTCCTATTTTAAGAGGATTTGTCCGCTTTTTTGACTTTTTTGAAAGTGTCCTCGGAGGACGCCATTTTGTCCTCTTTTTTGAGATTTTGTCCACTTTTTTTGAGAATTTTGGTCATATTTATAGCAAAATTCGACTGAGATGCCGTAAATTAGCACCGAAGTGACGCTCTGGAGCCGAGTGGAAAGTTGACATTTTTTTAGTCAACCCGGGGCCCCGGTCAACCTCTCGACAATGTGAAGGAAAAACTGTATTTGGGGCACCAAGCGAGAAAGTTGACCCTTTTTTACCATTTTTTTAGAATTCTACTCCGGATTTGCAAGTCTGAAAATTACGAAAAAATGTCCTTAGATTTCCAAAATGTGGTAACCTAATCAATGGGCATATTGCCTTGACATGCAATGGCCCAGTCAATGCCAAGACCGAGACCCTTAGAAAACAACATAGTAGTTCCCGCATGATCAATCTTTAAGATGAGATAGTTTTTCAACTAGTAGCATGTCTGGCCAGCCCCAATATCGATTCATTGGGCGCAGGAAAGCGTTGTCGGGTATCGTGCGCAGATCATTGTTTAAAATGCAATGACGTTTATTATCATGATATTTTTGTTGTTTTTGTACTACTTTAATAAAATATTACTTCTGTTGTGGTAACCATGAGCATCGCCCATGTTAGTCGTAGTCAGCACGGCCTCATGCACTAACGTAAAGTTTTAAAAACTAAAATGTTGTTCGCAGACTACAAGCTACTATGCTAGGCTTACCATACGTCCTCTTTTAAGAGGATTTGTCCTCTTTTTTGACTTTTTTGAAAGTGTCCTCGGAGGACGCCCTTTTGTCCTCTTTTTTGAGATTTTGTCCTCTTTTTTAGGATTTAGAGCAGATTTAGAGCAAATTGCGAGTGATATGCCACAACCAGTCACAAAGTGGGAAAAATTAACCGGTTTTTGAGAATTCTACTCCGATTTTGAAAGTTGGAAATTTATGAAAAAGTGTCCTCTTTTTAGATTTCCAAAATATGGTAAGCCTATACTATGCTAGCAGGCTATTATTCGTCACAATAACTACTAATACTGTACATGGTGTAAGTAAGACGATGGCGGCTTGGCCATGGATTTCCCTGCGCGAGAGGGATATTCTTGTGAACTCGCTGCAAAATGCCTAGACAAAGTGGCTTTTTCACGAACACAATATATTGGATTAGAATTATAATTAGAGCATAAGAACATTTCGCAAATTAGATTCGAATTAGTATTAGAGCATAGACGCATTTCACATATTAGATTAGAATTTGATTACTGGCCATTTACTCTAATTTGGTGATATTAGACACTAGAATTTCTCGTTGTCCAAGTCTACTCTGGCGGCCTCGGGCGGTAATAGGACGATACCGTTCTCGAATAATTGCGAACTAAATAGCGAAGCGCGAAGAAAGTATTTAGGTTGAGTTCATTTGCACAAAAACATACTTTAGTTCAATTTAAGAAAATTCACGAAAAATTTGGGAGAACGGTGTCCTCCCACCAAGTCTGCACGATGTCATCGGATCGGAAACCATGATATTCGTGGTCGGTCAACGTCAACATGCTACGTTTACGTCAGAATCTCATAGCTTGTCAATCTCATAGTGCCTCTGACAGACATAACTACTTACAATGAGCGATTCAGTATATAGACTGCATACGATATATCATATACGCATGCATAGGGGCCGACTTTTATTTTTACATGGGGTAGCCAGATGAAAAAGGGAGGGGTTTGAATAAAAAGGGAGGGGTTTGAAATTGTTTCAAATTTTCCAAGTCAGCATCGATTTATTACGGCTAAGTACAGGCGTAAATCCTCATAATACATGGGTAGGACAAGCTTCATCGTGTTGGCGAATTTACGCGCACAAGCTTGCCAGCGAGTCCAGCGGTTAATTAGCGATTCCTCGATCTCGCTTCAATATCAACTATTCACTATTCACCAACACGCGCAATCGCGCATGTGAACAATTGAACACGCAACATCGGTGAAGACGAACAATTTCGCAAAATAATGCGATTGAAGTCTGCTCTGGAATCTCTTCTGTAATGGCACCGATTTCAGGTGATTCAGGCCTGTCGAATCTATTGATAACTCTGCCTTGCCACACATCTTCTGATGTTTTAGTATTAGGGCTAATCAATTACGTCAGTTCGGGTCTGTTGTTGGCCAATTGCGCAGATTCAAAGTTCTTCAATTTCACGCGGTCAGTCTTAAAAGCCAGTAACAATCGCGTCAGTAGAGATAGCAGGTAAATCATGCGAGGCCTGTATCAGTCGCTATAGTTTAGGCCAGCGTAGTTATGACATGCGTTAGTCCTGCTGTAGACTCGATAGTTCAGGCTGGTAACGATATCAGGCCTAGCCTGGTGCACCATGCCACATGCCAGCGATTGTAGCGCGCAGGCCTGCATGCGGACGCGCTTGATCAAATAAGAGACGATCGCGCACATCAGATGTCAATGACCCATTTCGTATACAAATGATTCTCGCTAATTTGCAATACGCAGCATCGATAATGCGAATTAGTCAATTCACATTTCAAAATAACGGGATTTCTAGTTTTGAATGAGAAACTCACTGGCTACGCACCGAGGGTTTTAATACCGACAACGCGCTGGTTAATATCAGCCCGGGGCCTACGGCCCAAGCAGGTTCCGATCAGCCAGAGGAGTCTGCTCGTGAAATGGTGCGAATTTAATTATCCAGGTGTTATTGCAGCAAGACCAATATGGGCTCATGCCGTAACCTTATCAATAGAAATACAAATCCCGATTGTTTGAAATTCGATCCGCGATATGGTTGCGCCCGATAAAGTCCGTCCAGCAATGAAGTTTATTGGAACCCAGTAATGAAGTCAATTGGAACATAGAAGGTTCCCGCTAAAATAGGGTTGCCATACGTCCGGAATTTCAGTGAAAAATTTGCGTCCGGGAGGAATTTCTAAAATATGCCTAAATGTCCGGAATTTTGAA
Organism: Botryllus schlosseri; assembly: GCF_051294905.1. Lineage (NCBI taxonomy): Eukaryota > Metazoa > Chordata > Ascidiacea > Stolidobranchia > Styelidae > Botryllus > Botryllus schlosseri. The sequence continues at coordinate 18,017,719 of NC_137246.1, forward strand.
GACTTGAAGTAAGCTCAAAAGTTTTTTGTAAATCAGCAGCAACAATAGTATTTTCAAGCAGATTTATGCTATTCGAAATTCTTCTTCGCGCTGCGCTCGACTTAATGCAACGTATATTGACATTAGTATGGGCACCAGGCACCACCCTCGCCAAAAATACAATAAAAAATGAATATATATAGCTAACATTTACTGAAATAAGTCCAATGTTAATCGAAATTATAAGGTGACGGTATATTCCTAGAGTTGGTTAAGGCCGACTGGATGCTTCAGTCACAGACAGTGGTTCCAAATCTTGGGGTCGCTTGCCTTTATCTGGGGATCGCGACGGTGTTGGACCTAATCAGTTTCCTAGACCGTGAGTAAGTTTGAGCAAGCTGAATTGTTTTAGTAATCAGCTTATTCAAGTTTTGAGCTGGGCCACGGAACATTTTTAAGTTGGAAATGAGGTCGCGACCATAACAGGTTGAAAACCATTGGATGTGCAACCTGCTGGTGCATTTTATAGTAGCCTAATATAAGAAAGAATCAATATTATTGACAGAATGCATTCATAAAATTTAACCGTTAATATCGCTGGTCAGCCCGTTTCCAACACAGATAATGCCAAATATCTTGGGGTTTTAATGGACTCGAACATGTTCTGGAAGAGTCATATTCAGTCCCTAGACACTAAATTATCACCGAAGTGCGGCCTGTTCTACAGCCTTAGGCGCTTCATGCCAGCATGGGTTCTTCTGATACTCTTTAAATCCTTAATCCAATCGAAGTTACATTATGTCATCCTTTGTTGGGGGGCTGCCAGTAAAACTGCACTCAAGCCACTGCAAAAACTACAGCATAAAGTACTTCGAATCATAGCTAGGGCCCCAAAGGGGCCTGGTTGCCCATCCAACAAGTCGCTGCTGAAGACATTCGGCGTCCTAAACATAGAAGATATGCGGAAACTATAGAAATCGCCAAGTTTATGTATCAGTTCCACTGCGGTCGTTGCCCCGAATATTTCAATGACTTCTTTACCTCGGAATCAAAAGCGCACAAGTACAACACACGCGCGTCCACATCGTCCAAATATCATATGATCGACCGAAAAGATCATCGCTCTATAAAATATGCCGGACCTGATGTGTGGAACAGTATCCCGCCGGCCATCCGACAGTCGACGAGCATGTCCACATTCAAGTCGAAATACAAGCAATTACTATTAAATAAATACAGTCTATCCTCAAGATTACCGGACCACGACTGACATATCGATCTCGCTTCCCATGACTTGCCGCCCTATTCTTGTCTTATTCTTTTTCAATACTGTCTTCTTTACTTTCATTCAGTGTGCATGCCTCCTCTTTACATCGCCTAGGCCAAGGTGGGTGTCTGATTCCATAGACAAATCCAAGTCGCTTCGACATCTTCCTGTCTATTCATTGTATCGCATTTTTTGTGGTGTATTGAACTGATAAAATTGCTAATAAACCAATGATGATGATGAACAGCCAAATGCATATAGTAAGGGCCCATTACCCTCCGGTCGGGCGGAAGGGGACACAAAAAAATGTTGTTTCGGACCGAAAAAAAACACACAATCAGACAGCCGAACCAACCTAACAGTATAGCAGGGCTGTCAAACACAATCCCGACAAGCCAGACACGGCCCGCCAGACGATTTCATCCGGCCTGTGGAGAAATCTATTGCAGGTACCCTAGCAAGTAGCAATCACAAAAGCTCACATAACAGATGGCCCAATTCATGACCTATGTTCCACTCCATTCCTGTATAGTGTATACTGTATACAGTCGATTGGCAATGCTTTCCTATTGTGACGTCATATTGACAGACAATGTCTTTTACCTCATTTTAAAATCCGCTAGTGGGCGCTAAAAAGTGTCCGGAATTTGCTTCACAAAAATATGGTAACCCTACGCTAAAACGAATGAGTAAATTCGAATTTGCGCCACCGAGAATCTCGTGTTGCATTTATATTAGACAAAGTAATTCAACGCCGTGCACTGCACAATGCGCAGTATTAATAACAAATCAAACACTGACAAGTGACATCGAGGAAATACGAGTGTATAAAGCAGACAAGAATTAGTAGCCTACAGATGATAGCAAACGAGAAAGCGCGCATCTAATCAGTAAATGAGGTTCCGAGTCTGGCATCGCGACGATTGTTTGCTCATTATAACGACGTTTGAACTGCATGTCCCGATAATAGTTGGCAAAGCCTTGTTAGAATAATGAATATGCGCATTTTGCGCAGGAATGACTTTCTATTCACAGGCATACACAAACACACTGCCCTATTTCGCGCTCCAATTAAAAAGATTATAACGAAACTAACTCAAGAATTATTTTGTAAACGAATATGCGCGCAAATACAATTTAATTGAGTGAAGTAGGACGTGAATTCGCTCGTCTGGTCGAGAGAGAAGATGTGTTTCTCAGCGCACGCGTGTCGAAATCGACGTCGCATACGATACGAGGTCGCTTCGATTGTGTGATTACTAATCACGGATTACAATTTGTTGGGGCATTTTAAGCACAAGTTCGTCGACTGCGTATTCAATTATTTACGCGCGCATCGGCTAATGGTGAATAGTTGGCGTTTACGCGATATCACCGAGTCGCTAATTGGCAGCGCAGACGGCGGGCGTTCAAACATTTTGTATGGGGTGGCCGCCACCACATAATCGTGTCCTTGGGTGGCTGCGCCACCCCGTAACTCGGCGCGTATGTACGTACGCATGTCAGGACTATATCTAGGCTTACACCCATAGTGACATTTTCGTTAAATCACATTAGTATGGTAAACATACTTTTTTTCCAAGTCAGTTCCAGGTTTGACTCAGTGCTAGATGCTTGACAGTTGACGATCGTCGATTGATCAAGGTCAACCGTCAATGTTCCGCCGTTAGTTATTCCGGTTGCAGCGAAAGAAACGGGTTTGCCTGGACACATATCGATGTTTTAACAGATACCTTGAACTTTCAAATATTTGCTGTATGTCACCTACTTATTACATTCAGCGTGATTCTTGTATCAAGGCTGGTACTTCCATCAAGTGATACGGCGGCTGAGCTCACTCTGCATACGTAATCGGCACCATCGTCGGTGCCAGAAGGAGTGAATGTGTACGTAGCACTCGAATCAAATGTTACTCCGTCACTACTCTGAGTTGTTACGTTCGATTGCAAAAGTTCACCAGCTGTGAATATAAGCCGAATATAATGAATATTAATGAATATACACGTACGTATAGGCCTATATCTAGGGTTGCATTTAAAACAAAAATTAATTTAAAATAAACGTGTTTAAAACATGGCCCTTGTTTGCTACGCGTTTTTTTTTTATTGTTTTTTGTTTGTTTGTTTTAGCCATGACATGCGAATACACACTTAGGCTAATTGTTTACGAGCCATATCTATATGACTCGTTTAGTAACTGAGTTCCAAATGGAGCGTTCGAGCTACGGACCGTGATGTCATAAAATATTTGCCTGTCCGATTTACTTGCTGTAGGGATGGTGTGAACCTCTGAAAGGTTCAGGCTCGTGTGAACGCGAACCTTTTTGAAAGGTTCTGTGTGAACGCGAACGTGAACCTCATGACGTCACGTGGCGTCATATTGCTAATTTCAACCCTTTATTGCCTATATTAACGTATTGTACAAGTACATTGTACACCAGGGGCGGGCAACATACGGCCCGCGGGCCGGATCCGGCCCGCGAAGGGATTTTATCCGGCCCGCGGACAGTTATCCGTCTTACATGATGATGTGGCCCGCGGCCCCAGTCTGCCGAGATTCCCCTCTAGTTGCTTACTACGTCAAATTTGAGTTACCGTGTGTTATTATATACGTGTATGCGCACTGCGCAGCGTTGCGAGAGTGGAGCTTACGCGTAAGTTCGTCGAAGCGAGAAGACTTCCGTTATCAGCATTTACGATGCACCCAACCCTAATGTCCTTCGTGGTAATCATGATGTTTGTCGATTACAATGGTCATTTACACAAGGCTAATTTCTTATTTTTGATTCCGTAACCGCCGACTTGTAGCACGGCACACTGCTAGGCTTTTGTAAGGCACCGCTTTTGCTGGGGGTCGCAAACTCAAAACGGGTCGCGGCAATTTGACGGTCATTTTTGACCGGCTTGCCGAGCATTAGATTTGATAAAATGGGTATCAATCGAAAGCTGACTCTGCACTGATTACGAAAATATAAATTTTATTCCGCTCGTGGCCCTGGAACTCCCACAATCAGCCTCGAATTTTTCATTGTTATGGAGATTGGCATTGGGACGCAACAATGCTGTCTGGCTCTTTTTCTCTTGAACTACTCTCTCGTTTTGCCAGACAGCATTGCTGCGTCCTAATGCCAATCTCCATAACAATGAAAAATTCGAGGTTGATTGTGGGAGTTCCAGGGCCGCGAGCGGAATAAAATTTATATTTTCGTAATCAGTGCAGAGTCAGCTTTCGATTGATACCCGTTTTACCAAATCTAATGCTGGGCAAGCCGGTCGAAAATGGCCGTCAAATTGCCTGTAGCCAAATGAAAATTGTGACGTGTTACAATTTCACTGAGGCGTGAGATTTGCTTGTGTCGACACCATATAGGACACTATGATTGCGCCGTGTGTTGATTGATCAGAGAGAAGCAGCACCTGTATGACAAAGTTATTCTCAAATCCCCAAGTTGTCTTCGTCATTATCGGCGAGATCGTTAAAATACATTCATTAAATACTATTTATATTCATTGTATCTGTGGACAAATGGGCGAATAATGTATCGATTTAGCTATCCGGCCCGCCAAATACTTATTTTTCCTATATCCGGCCCGCCGACTGGAGAAGTTGCCCGCCCCTGTTGTACACGATACCTAGCGACGACTCCGGCCACATAATGGCACAGTGCTGAAGTACATATTGACGTTTTAAACGTCGCCAAATGTATCAACTGAGGCAATCCCATAAAATGAATATCTTCCGTCGCTTTGCCAACAATTTCGACGAGGACTTGCCAGGGAATATAAGCTTTCGCGTAAACGCTCTCGGCCTGACCGAACAATATATTCGGCATCTGAGTATTGCTACATGGATATTGAGCAGAGTGCAAAACGGGTTTCTATACTTGCTACCAATATTACCCCAGTAACAAGTTATACAACAGTAGCCAACACCCCAATCGCACGGATTTGGTTTTTATGATACAGTATACATATGAAGTCAAGATTGACCCGGTACGCCTGCTAGATTTTCACACCAGAAAACGATATCAATCTCATTGATTGGTTGAATAAGCATCATTCGTTGACTACATGCAGTGTATTTTGCTCTCTCATGTTATGTGATTTCGTCAAGCTCACAGCAAAGAGTCACTAAATATTCACAAACGGAAAGCTGGATATTTCGAGCAAACTTTCGTAACAATGCAAGTAAAATTATTGAGGCTGTCAAGGTGCATGCTCGTTTAGTGTGAACCAAAGATGTTATAATGAAGGGAAAATTGCAATATATGAAAAAGGTTCACAGTGCAGAACCTACCAAGGTTCCGTTGTGAACGCGAACCTCAAAATTTCCAATGTTCACACACGGAACGCGAACGTGAACCTCACGTTCATGCTAGCCTATTTGGCAAACTAAAAATCATGACATGGTATAGTTCCAGAGGTATAACAATATCAATAAATCCGACATTCTATGTTGGATCGAATCTTTTATGAAATCGCACACTCCGTGTTACTGGGAACTATACAAGTGTTCTGGAATCTGAGCCAATAGGCATTACAGGATTGGAGGAGGGTATAGGCCTAATAAAACACACTTTCATTCGTGTGCCTTGGAGTCGACTTTTGTCAAAATACACCAGCCAAGGCTATGTCAGTGAATGGAGTTCGTGTACCATCTAAAAATAGTACATTGAACTCTTTCTTATTCTGAAGTTCAAGCTGGTGACGTCATATTTTGTGATACGATTGTTGATATACAATTTCATTTCCAATTCTCTACAAGTTGCTGGCGATCGGGTTCATTTCAATATGACTATACTAAACAATTTCTACTGAATCAATAGTTGTTGGACCTAGTCTACCGGACCTCGACATATCGCTCTCGCCCTCCGACACATGCCACCTTTTATGTCACCTGTCCTTTTATATTATATTCATTTACTTTTCATTCAGTGTGCATACCTTTTTTTACAACGCATAGGCCAGGTGGGTGTCTGATTTCGAAGACTACTTCAAGTCGTTTCGACTAATTCTATCTTTCATTGTATCACAGTATTGTGTATGTACTGAAATGATGAAATTTTTTAGCAATAAATTAAATTGTTAGTGGCAATAAGGAGTGTATATTACTTTATAACTCAAAAAATTACTCTCACTGCTCCACCCGTATCTTTAGAATTACGACTCAATTCAGATTAGAGTACTGGATTTATTGTTCCAGCGCAAGAAGTCATGAATCCAATGGGGGGATTTGATGATTTTGGGAGGATCGGGCATATTACATTAGCGTTTTCTGTCAGATCCCAATGGAATACATCGCAATCCTATGCTACTATGTAGTCGAAGTTTCTGTTGACTCCTCTACTTATATTTAGTAGGTAGGCGGAGCTAATTACACGTGGATCGGATCCGATACGCAATCCATAGCTTGTAAACCCTCATTCGTTTTTATAGCTACATAAGCCAGGGATGAGCAAACTTTTAGCTCGCGGGCCGCATTCAACATTTGAATCCATTCGCGGGTCGCCAAAATTCAATATGAGCACTTGATTAGGCCTATATATTGATTGACGACTTGGAAATAATATATATGAAATTGTATATTTAAAACAAACCAAATATTGATTTGTTGACAATATACACGCGTCTGAAATATTGACGAGAATTTAGAAGCTGGTCGTTGTCATTGTCAAAACTAGGGGTGTCCCGATTCTTATACAATTGGATATAAATTTGAGTCTGTAAGCAGCAGATCTGTTACTGATTGTACTTTTGGTTTAACTCCAGGTCACACAATGCTGACAGCATCATAACCATGTTACCTTTAAATGCGATTTGAAGAGCTTCTTGGAGGTACAGAGCTTCAATATACAATTGAATAATATATTCATATTGAAATGAACCCGAATATTCTCAGCTGACACTCGTCAGGGATAATCGTCAGCAACTAGTAGAGAATTGGAAAGAACATTGTATATCAACAATCGTATCACAAAATATGATGTCACCAGTATGAAATTTGGAATGAGAGAGCGTTCAATGTACTATTTTAGATGGTACACGAACTCCTTTTGTTGACAGAGTTTTGGTTGGTGTATTTTGATAAAAGTCGACTCCAAGGCACACACATGGAAGTGTGAACGTATCCTCCCAACGACACGAAATCTGTCGTCTCGATAATAATAGGATTATCTAACAAATGTTTGCCGGTGGCAGAATTAATGGCCTTTGATCGGTCAGCATCAAGTTTAAGCGGATGAGTTAAGGGTGAGCGATTCTACAATATATGCGATGCGACAACAATGCGATTCTATAATATTATAAATGTAAATACTTCCATGCATACAAAGAACGAATCTATCTAACACACTCGCGAATCGGTAAAAGTAATGAATTTGCTCGTGTTGCCAATCTAAAATTACACTCGTGTTCCGAATTGAGTCATTTACGTTATAATTTCTGTGATGTTTAGCAATTGAAACCTTCCAAAATGTATGGATCTCGAGGTCGGGCTATCGCACCGCCATCAATGAAATTAAAAAAAATATGGTAATAATATAACTTATCATTATCATATTAAAATATATTAAGAAAAAGTTTAATCAAGTACCCACAGTATATTTTGCTATTTAGTACCCATTTTATCAATCTTTTTACGTATCTTGAGGCTTACGCAGGCCGCAAAAATGGTGTTGCGGGCCCTAGTTAGCCCACCCTGCTCTCAGCGCTAAAACTATTGAAGGGCTTCCGAAACACCGGGGTCGACTTCAAAATCAGGCGTATCCGTTACACATATTCAATTTAATCCAAGAAATAGTATAGCTTAGATGTTTTTCAACATATTGTTGGACTCGAAAATAATAAAGAATCGCAGCCTTGCTATCGATGAAAGGTTATCAGTCACAATTTATATTTATTACTTTCAAGTTATTGGAGTAGACCGAAAATGAAAAAGCGAAGTATACCACCACCCAGTGAGACACTAAATACATACTTGCATCCCTGTACCAGCGAATCGTTGCTCGGGGCTTGGCATTGGTTGTAGAGCACACCAGTGATGAAGGGTCAGATTCGATCACATCAACCGTGCCATCAGAGGACATGTTAGTGACAACTGGATTTGATGGCAGTACTGAAAAAAAAAAACGCACAATATGATTGAATATTTATTTACTTGCAAGTTTTCACGAAGAAATGTACCATAAACTTGTATGTCAAGACCGTTTGACACTGTGTTGTAAGGCTCAAGTGCACAGGCGTCCACTTGGCATTTGTAAGTCGCTTGATCCGAAATTTGAACGTTTGTGATGTAAAGTGAATATGTGATATTATCCATCTCATATCTAGGTTCGCCTGCGTGAAAAGGATCATTATTCTATATTTTAAAGTAATGTAATTTTTGCATGACAACTTACTTGGAATATTTGATTCTGTCCCTAAAGCAACGGACCCTTTGAGCCATTGAACCTCATCACCTGTCGTGGATGTAACGGCGCAAAGTAGTGTGGCACTTGTTTCTGTCAAGAGCGTGGTGCTTGTCGTGCTCGCGGAAATGGTTACGCAACTACAATCCGCTGGATCATTTAGATTGCAATCGAAAGCAGCGCCTACGTGCAGCAATAAAATGGAGGCTATAATATACACATATGTAGAAAAATGTCACAGCGCCAATAGTTTATTGATGCTATGATATCTGCCTTTTGGATTGGCGACTCAAGGTATGGCCTAAGTAGCCTAGTCATTTCTGATACTCAAGGAAAAGTAGAAGTAATTGCATAATATATTTGGATCGGATTAGGATTTCCGAATTTTTGCAAGCTGGATTTGGTATGGAATTGGAATTTCTAATAATTTACAATCAAGCGAGTTTTCAATGGATTTGTGCGAAATAATTGCCACCGATCTGTTGCGTGGTGTGAGGCATCGCAATCGGCTGACGGTAATTTGCAGTTTCGATCATCTGCTCATGTTCCGTTATGTGCCGCAGTCACCATGCTGCGCACAATCTTACGCAATCATGAAGAAACTTCATCACTCACGTGTTGTTGAAATGTGTCCGACGCCAAGAATCGCACAGAGTATCAGATATTTCAACAATAATGAAAACATTTGAAGACGCATTATTCGATCTTTCCGAGATCCATGAGATATAGGATGCCGACACCGCACCCGAAACTCACAGACTATTCTTTGAATAAAAGACAGCTGCTAAAGATGGACAGTAGATGCAATTTACATTATAGTTAGGCATTGTGTTAATTCTCATGACATTCTCTAATCTCATCGTTTGTAAAGTTGAAGGTGTTATTAAGTTATGCAGTATAAAAAGAACTCACCAAATAAGCCATTTGTTACTCATACAGGCCTACTGAAAAACTATGCTTGTCTGCTCAATAGCCTACATAATACATTATATGATCATTTACAGGACTAGGCTATTCGGCAGCGAACATTTCGGTCTTTCATGCCCAGGCCATTCTGTCACAACAGGCGAGCCAAACTGGATTTGTCTTCGTATATCCTACTGAATAGTCCCACGCTGTTCAAATGAAACTTTCTAGATCAGCGCGACACTCACGACCCATGCCCCGTGCCCCGCCTGTAACTATCAATCTAATAATATCATCAATGCGACATGCAGCCACCGAGTGGTACGTCGCTCTATTGCAGGGGTTCTAAAACTTTTTTGATCGCGGCCCCTTTCAAGTTTTGTGGACGGTTGCGCAATTTCAGTAGCCGATGACTTGAAGGTAGTCACATCCAGCAGGACTGTGTTTAGGCTATTCTATGGCTAAAATCGAATAACTAATGGATAGTCAATCAAGGTAGTTCAAATCCCACTCACGGCGTCATTCTCAAATTATAATATGTTTTGTAGTTTCTTGGTGACGCACTGTCCTTTCACGAACCCCCTAAAACTAGTTGGCGGACCCCTGAGGAGTCCGTGAGCCCCAGCTTAAGAAACACTGCTCCGTTGCATTCATTGCCAGTGATACGAGAGACAGTGGTTGAGTCTTGGCTGTTGCACGTTTCGAAGTGTCGGAAGTTTAACACTATCAGGGCTGCTCCAAGATGCGGAAGGTGAATATCAGATTGAGAGACCGTATAACTTGGTCGCTTCAACATCTGCCTATAAGTTTATTACATCCTATCACTTATCGGATTGTACTGACGGAGATGATTGATTGATTGCGATATAAAGTGATTCGTGATGCATTCAGAGATAGTATAGACCAGGGCTGGCCAACCTTTTCAGCCAACGGGCCACATTCGATTGACGAATTATTGCGCGGGCCACTAGCCGCGCGAAGCGCGAAAATTTTTTGCAGTTCATAGGTCAATAATATTGTCATTTGACTACATTGCGGGCCTGTTGTATATAGCTGGGCTAATTTTGCGAGGACTGGGCTATTCGGCGCTTGGACATATCAATATCGAAAGATGCGACCAACATGCGTCAATCATTTCGTGCCTAGGTTTCATAGTCGACTGTCTTACTGCGAGCGCATACGCAATGTCGCATATGTTGAACGACACTTTGTCTCGTAATCGCGAATATAGTTAGACTCAATCTGATACATTAGGTGTTCTTCCATTTTCACAAAAGGGCAATAATAATAAAAACAAGAAATCGAGTGACAACATGTTGCGCGAAGCTTGTAGAAAATTTTTACCTTTGATAAATCTACCGCAAATTATTCTGCTTTATTGTAATGTACGAAGATATACCAACATGTGAATGGCTGATGGATCTGTCAATGCGTCGGAACCGATATTTTAGTCATCATGTCTCAAGTGTTGCGGCTAGACTAATCAAATTTTTGGTTGGCCTTGCAAGTTCACAATCTGTGCAATCCATTTTTGATGATATTAGAAATTTCGGAAATGACCTCGCGGGCCACTCAAAACCTTCTCGCGGGCCACGGGTTGGCCGGCCCTGGTATAGACTAACCTTCTCCTACACCGTTCCGAACTATAGCCTACTTTTTCATGCTTCTTGCTTTCATTTTCTCCTAGTGTTCGAAATTTCTGCTGACCTAAGAATTCATCGTGTTTCATTGATATGCTCCAATTCACACCAATTGAATTCTACTCCCTAAAATCGAAATATTTGCCTCGTATAACAGTAAGGAAAGACTGCGCACACAACCGTGTACTGTAACATTATGACGAACCCGTAATACCATGGATCTTTAGTTAATAATTAACTTCATCATGTACTTTCTCAACATAAAATGACGTAGCTCTTTCGCTCCACCCATGGTTATTGACATTCCTCCGTTTATAGTGTGCTGAGAAGATTCCTGATGATTAGTATTTTGAGGTCGAATATTTTTGTACTTTTCTCATTGTATATCTTAATTCGTGTGACGATTGTGAGATAAGCGAGCGCGCTCCAATATAAAACTCAAATGTAGAATGCACTTTCAAACCGAAACTGTAATATCCAGGGTGTTACTATCAAATGCTAACATGGATTGGCGCGAAGCTTCATGACATTACGACTTTCCTATCTTCAGTCAATTCGATGAGCAATATGCCAAGGGTTGGAATATTCGAACTATAATATTAAAACCTTCGTGGGCGGTTGTCAATATATTTTTGGTCCGTTCAAGACTGGAGGCATGAAACCTTTTTCGTCAAAGGAGTCATATTGGCCTAATGATATATATACGGTATATATAATTGTATTGACCCTATATTTTCAATTGTATTTCTTATGGAGCCATATAACAGTATCAATTCACGGTGACGTCTCAATTGAAGATTTTTGACGTCATGTCCACTAAGAATAAGAAAAAAACATGTTTGTTTTGAACTTATTTATATTTTAAATGTAACACTAATCCGGACTATGAGTCTTTTATTCCTGGGGTCTGGATCGGACCGGATCGTTAATATTTTCCAGTTTCGGGATAACTCGAGTCATGACTTGACTTGAGTCAGACTCGAGTCCACTTTTTCGTATGACTTGACTTGACCCGAGTCATTTTGGAAAAAGGACTTGACTTGACTTGACTTTACTCGGAGCTTCAAAAATGTGCATTGACTCGTGACTCGGAGTAAAATTTACGAGTCAATTTCAAGTCATCAAGTAAACGCTGTCGAATAAATCACTGTATCTTGTGTACGTTCGGATTGTTCGAGATACGCCGGTGTCACTTGTGAGAGCAACCAGTCATTCACTGATTCTACATTACACTGATCCTCCATTGCTACATCACAAATAAATTGGCCGCAAACTAAACGATCACAGCTTACGTTGTTGAAGTAGTAGTATAAGATTAATCTAAATAGCAATGTGTCTCTGTTTCTTAGACGGCTCAATGCTTACGTTGCGCAGTGCTCACATTTACCAACCCTCTTGTATATGATTTAAATCAAACAAAAATAGTTTGTGCGTTTATATTCTCACGGATGTATAGATGTTGATTAGACGGGTAGTGTAGACGGGTAGTGTAGGCTATTGTACCATATCAATTTGTTTCAACTTCTCGAAGCTTCGCATTTGCTCCTATCTTTTGGAAGATAATAATTGACTGTAGCATGTAGCTGTACAGTTACTCACATATTTTATTAGCAGCTCTACATGTGCGTGAGGGATACAGCGTCTTTTTGCATGTATATTTAACTAGTTATTCGTTATTTGATTCAAGATAAATGATCAATTATTCTGTCTCTCACACAGCTAGCAAAATATAATGACTTTGAATCATCACTCATACTCCAAAAATTCAATTTGACTTGAATTGTGACTTGACTCGTGACTTGGACTTGACTTGACTTGACTCGACTTGACTCGAGTCATCTCCAAAAAACGAGTGACTTGACTTGACTCGAGCCACCTTTGAAAATCGATTGACTTGACTTGACTCGAGTCAAAATCTGCAATGACTCGAGATGACTCGTGACTCGAATGGGATGACTTGAACCCAACACTGAACTTTCTGGAAACGTTGGATCCGGTTGGAGTTGAACTTTGAGCATTCCAAAATCGGAACAGGAAAACACTATGACGAAAAGTCCAACGTTCTGCCCATGGCCCTAAATTGTGTCAATGTTTTGGGAAACTTGATGAGAACAGGTTGTTTGATGAGGTGCTGCCTTTACATCTGAGAGCCCCTCAGTATAGCCTATAGATTGTTTGACCTTCACCATGATTAATAGCACTGGTCAACACATATTTTTGTCCGACAAAGTAAGAGTGGTTTTGGGGGTTCTGAAGGACACTGATTCCGAATATGAATTTAGTTTTTTTAACCCTAGACTGCTCAGGTGGGATATCGTTACACGATGAGTCAGGTGGGGTCAAATTGACCCCATCAGTTAATATGCTTTTTTTCTTACCAATTTCGCTATAGATCTGTCTAATAACCTCCTGCGGAACGTTATAACGATGCATCTACCTTTTTGGTACATGGAACCCTGCTCTCTACCCATCCTAGACCACTGAGGTGGGATATCGTTACACGATGGGTCAGGTGGGGTCAAATTGACCCCATCACTTAATATGCTTTTTTTCTTACCAATTTCGCTATACAGCTGTCTAATAACCTCATGCGGGACGTTATAACGATGCATCTACCTTTTTGGAACATTGAACCCTACTCTCTACCCATTTCGAAGTTCCCGCTGAGGCCTAATACCATTACACGAATGGCGAGCTGTGGTCAAACACCCCCCATCAGTTATTTATTACAACAGTTATTATTATAAACACTACAGTAGGCCTGCAATACAATACAACTATACAATACGATACAATATTACAACAATTATTTATTACAACAATGTAAATTCAATCAGAATCCTTATCCGGCCCAATGCATGTTTCACATGTGGTACATCTTCTGTAGTAACACTCAATCCATGACTCAATCCACCTAAAACCGAATTTTTCTGACCAGCAAAGAGTTTTGAGCTATTCATCATGTCTCGTTGACTCCACGTGACATGAACAATGCGAAAGAATCACATAAACAGCCGGAATTGGTCCGATTGCAAAGAGGAGAAAAATACTTAGTCTGGCCACTATACCTTCAGAATCTGACCCATGCTAAATCAATAGCTCATAGCGGCGAGGAATTAGAGATAACCAGCTAATGCTTTATTCCAATTGATAGTGCATATGACCATTTAGGATTACATGGCTGGCAAGAACAATCTGACCGCACATGAAAATATGACTCATATATTTGCTAGCCTGGGGTCAAATTGACCCAACCTGAGCTGTCTAGGGTTAAATTGGCCCTATTTTTGGAGATAAGCTATGGGGCTATTTTGACTAAAATCTCATATTTTCGCAATTGAATCAGTTTTATATCAACCACCTATTTTAAATTCAAAATAATCAGTTAGAATATAATATAATTAACTTATCGTAAAGCAAAATTGGTTCTTGTACTATCGATTTCTCTGTGAAAGAACGATTACTTTTTATTTTTTCGAGGACTATGACATAAACTGAACATTCGTGAACAGGGAAGAGATATTATATCAGGCTTGTGACAGCACAAACGTCTGATTTTCCAACGCCACAGCTCATTATTACGTCAGAAGCAGCCTATTAGCTTTGCGCGTCATTGCCAAAGAAGTATCCCAGTGTTGCCAATTTAGCGATTTTGTCGCTAGATCTAGCGATTTTTCATTCGGTTTAGCGACAAAAAATATCGATCTAGCGACTAGCGATAAATCTAGCGACTTTTGAAAAATATTTAGCGATTTTCTAGCGATTTTTTTCGAAAATATCTGATTGCAATCAAGTTTGAACGGCAAATATCATGCACGTTTACCATATCTTATGCGTGCTACAGTGTCAGCACGCATCGTCGATCTGCGTTCAGGTAGCGTAGATAAACAGAAACGTCTATATAGTGTCCTTCCTGTTCATTTAAGTGAATTTCACCATAACTTCCCGCCACAGAATCTACAGTGTCCAGTTCAACGAACTCTTCAAATTCCTGAACGATTGACCCCCAACACAATAGGAGCAGGGCCGTAACAGCACTTCGTTAGCCCCCCCCCCCCCAAAAAAAAAAAAAAAATTGGTCTTGGGCCCCCCATAGGGTTATAGACCGAACTTCTGGGGGGCTTCATCATAATCATTGGGAGTTTGTTTAGTAAATCAGCTTCTGTCGTCTAAGCACGCGAAGCGCGGAAAATTTCTAGAATTCATGATTTCATCGGTCAGTATCATCGGGAATTGCGTATTTGTTATCAATTTTTATCTTCTCTCTGCTCACGTAATCAGATTTGCCGGTAGAGCTGAGTGAGGTGTGTTTGAAAAGGTAGGACCACTCAATAATAATTAAACATCTTCGGGCGTATACCCGTTGGCAGGAACGAAACAGCACCTCGTCAGGCCCCCATCACGTTGTTCGCGTTTGTCACGAAATTATCTGTACCGTATTGTGAGCCGAGCCAGCGCGAGGCGCGAAAATTTTCGATAATTTATGATAAAATCGGTCAATCAGATCGGCGATTGCATATATATTACGCTATCGATTTATTGTCCTCTCTACTCACGTAATTAGATTTACCGGTAGAGCTGAGTGAAGTGTCTTGAAAACGGGAGGGCCCGACAAATATTTATTAAACATCTTCGGGCGGGCGGACCCGTTGATATGACTTCGTTATATGATGTTATTTCGTGACTTCCAGTCAGCTATGTTAAAAAATATAGAATCGCCCAAACGTAGGCTTCTAAACTAAGAGACGCACACGATTTCAAATTGGTATTTCTTCACTGGCATAATTTTTTTTCCCAGCGGGATGGTATTTGTCTTGTGAGGTTCAGATTGCAAAGACAGGAACATTCGGCGCCAGTCATTCAGGCGCCTATGGACAATTAAACCTATATGTATTTTGTATAGCCTATATAACGAAGTTTTCGGTCTGCATAAGGGCATAGACCTTTACGGCCAAGCTTTTCTCGCTGCCGATCGTTCTGGCACACTTCTTGGAGTCGCATGTTATATAGCCTAAAACTTGATTGTATGTCTTGGTGGGTCGTGGCGCGGTAATGGCCCAATACCCAATAAGACATAAAATGGCTAGTCGAATTCGCATAAATTTTCAAAAAATACTCTATGATTTATGCTAATTCACGAAATAATTTTGGGCCCCCTTCGAGCTCGCCCCCCCCCCCCCATTGGGGGGTTTGGGGTGCGGAAGTTACGGTGCTGAATAGGAGTAATCACAATCATGCTCGCCCAATGTAATGTGCTATACAACGTCCGATATATGAATTCTTTACGACCACATAGCACTGGTAATAGGCTACTATAACGATATCCGTAGCTAATTCTATCGAGATCCAATCCCCCCCATTACTGGAACGCCGAGTCTTCTAACAGATTCGCGTAAGATGAATCAAACAAAAATAAGCGATTTGGTATTCCATTGATCAGATGGAGGGATCGGTAAATAGAAATGTAATTGGATGGTCACTGGTCAGCCGGTATAGGTAGTGACAGGACCGTAATTGCCTCACCCCACACCCCCAATTGGAGGTGCGAGCTCGAGGGGGCCCCAAAATTATTTCGTGAATGAACATAAATTAAAGAGTATTTTTTGTGCAACTTTTTTCAAACTTTGTTTCGCGCTTCGCGCGATTTAGTGTTTATGGTTAATTCTAATATTATTAATAACATAGCCTACATTTCGGCGTCGGCCATTACCGCGCCATGCTGTAACAATTAACGCATATAAAGTTTAGGCCACATGGGACGCCGAGAAGTGTACCCAAAAGTTCGGAAGCGTGAAAACCTTGGTCGAAAAGACTGGGCTGACGAAGTTTGCTTCGGCTCTGGGTAGTGGTATGTCTTCAGCGGGTCGCACCTTCTTTATTTTTTAACGTTCGCATCGCTACATGGCCTACAAACCCGGTGCATGTCGTGTTCAAGTATTACTACCCTGTTAGGAAAGGCAAGATCCTTTCCGAAACCATCGGTATATCGCATCACGTATTCACGGACTCATTGAGCAAGGCACTTGTATACCTAGGATGCTTTCCACCTCGTATTCTCTTTCAGCGGTATTTCGTGTCACGCCTATGGAATGAGTGCGAGTGATCATGACTGCAAATCTGGTCACGCAGGACGATCATTGCGCGGAGTGATCTTCTTTGTTGAAATGCACCGCACATTTATGATCATTTTTGAGATTACTGTCATGAATATTGTGTATTACGAACTAGAAATATGATAAGTTCCATTTGAAAGAAACGTTTAACACAGCTGACGAGACTGTATATGGATATTCTGGTTCAACCTATCAACTTTTGGAATAAATGCAGATTTAGCGACAATTTTTAGCGATTTTTTTTTCGGGATTTAGCGACATCTAGCGATTTTCCACACCAGTTTTAGCGATTTTTGTCCGTCCGGAGTTGCAACACTGAAGTATCCACACTAAATAGATACTCGATGTACGTACGTCAGTGTCATTGTAAGAACACCCGCCGTGCTGTATATCAGGTTATCAACACGTTCCACACGCCACTACCTCGCAGCAGTATAATTTATCTCCGCTCTGCCTAGTTTAAAATAGTAACTTATGGTTGATGTTTGGTTATGCTTATGCTTAGTTAAACGCAATTTGACCGTAGCTGCTTGGCGAGCAGTAGGCCTATCTAGTACGTACGTACGTACACCGGACAAAAATTTGAAATTTTGTACTCGTCAGATAAAACATTGCGATTTCCACAACGAAGCAGTAAAAATCAACAGCTGATGATATATATATATATCAAAACCGAGCCGTTTTTGCCGTTTCTCGTAACGGCAGCTTGCAGTACAATATCTGTATTGAGTTGAAGGCAGAATTTTATGTTCGCTTCGTCTTATTCTCCTATGACTCTACTTGAAACGGGCGCCAATCGTTATTTCACAATTCTTTACTCAACATTGGGACCTGCCGCCATGGTCATGGGCTTATATATTAGGCTTACCATATTTTGGAAATCTAAAAAGAGGACACTTTTTCAGAAATTTTAGACTTGCAAAACCGGATAAGAATTCTCAAAAATCGGTGAATTTTTCCCACTTTGTGATCGGTTGACTAAGCTCAAATTGCCGTTATTCACTCCAAAATACCCGCCGGAGCGTCACTTCTGTGCTAATTTACGGCATATCACTCGCATTTTGCTCTAAATGTGACCTAAATTTTCAAAAAAGAGGACAAAAGTGCGTCCTCTGAGGACAATTTCAAAAAAGTCAAAAAAGAGGACAAATCCTCTTAAAAGAGGACGTATGGTAACCCTATTATATATCATGTTAGCATGGGTTGTAGCTGGAATCAGGACCAAAAAAGCAATTCGTCCCCCATAGGGTGGTAATCGCAAGTTGAAGACTGAATTTCGTCAATAATTGCATTATATTACTATTGATTTTTAATCCTCTCTCAGCCCCCGATGGTCATATTTACCTGTAGAGTTTGTTTGTTTGAGGTAATCTTAGTGTTTGTCGACTACAACGGTACGTTACAACAGGCCGATTTTCTGCATTTTTGATTCCGTATCTCCCGACTTGTGGCACGGCCCACTTCTATAGGCTTATTGTAAGACACCGCTTAAGTGAATGAGCGGCGAGGAGGAGCCTAGATAAACCTTCAACACTTAGAAAGGAATTCAGAAGTCGACCTCGGTCGGACTCGAACCCGCAACCCAATGGCGTTGCAGCCGTATGGATTATACCACTGCGCTATCTCGCCACACAATTACCTACATGTAGAGCTGGGGGCACGTAATTCATAATTATAACCTGTGGTATCTTGTTATAATTACTTTAGTGTATGTTGTTAATTCGTGACCTCCGGTTTGTTGTATAATCAAACGATATTGTAGTGGCTCAAGCGTAGCAGACTAGAAGAAAAACTTTCGTGAGACGCACAAACAAATTGTCATGTCTTTATATCTGACTGCATGTCTAGCAACTCAAGTTGTAAATTACCAGGGTCAGTGGCCACATAAACTACAATAGGACTTGAGAACATTTTCATCATGAGAAAAAAAGCATTCATTCCATCAATGCGGCCGTTGAACTTGACAATCAAGTCAAATGATCCATTGGTTTGATGGTCAGATAGCGTTGTAAAACGTATTGCAACACCACCTGCACTTAATTAAGTCTGATGATGAGCAGACTTAAATTTGAGTGACGATCCAAACGCATTTGAGTGTGAGCATAATTTTTGACGTGAGCTGAGCAACGAAATCGTTGCTGAGTAGAGAGTCGCTACTCGACAGCGAAGGAATTGGTCTCCACCCTTAATTCTAAACTCCAGATTCCAAGCCAAGCAAGTGTAATTTTTTGTTTGTTCTAAATTGATTTTATAATATTTTGTTGGATTTTCCAACGTCAATGGGAGCCGCAAGTAGGCTAGCTCGGAGCCGCGGTTGGGAATCACTGATCTAGAAAGGATTTTCAAGTTAATTAGATCTCTCGAAAATACTCTATAACTTATGTTGGTTTACGAAATACTTTTTGAGTCCCCTTCGAGCTCGCTCCCCACCCTATTGGGAAATTTGGGGTGCGGCAAATATGGCCCTGGCAAGAATGCAAATCATTGGGCGCGATAAATTGACCTCTATAAAAATGGACAATGGGTACATTATGACGTAACAAGAAAATGACGCATCTCTTTTAAATGGCGTTTGTTATCTCATTAGGCCTCTTCAGCGCAATCCATATATTGTCTTCCAACATACCTTCTAAGATGCAAAATAAATGTAATCGTGAATAATCGTGATTACTTTTCCAATGTAATCGTAATCGTAATCGGCTACTTCCTGATTTTGCTGTAATCGTAATCCTAATCGTAATCGCGTCATTCAGAAGTAATCGTAATCGCAATCGATTACAATCATGAAGTAATCACCCCATGTCTGATTGTGACGCAACCATGCCTTTTGGGAGCAGGTTAGGACCAGAGCAAACGGCAAGCACTTTGCCATTGTTGCGCAACCGATTGAGCATTCACACTCTCACTCTCGTGCGCACTTGCTCCTGAGCTGCTCAGACGGCATGGTTGCATCACAATACCAAACTCCGTTACAATGCAACATTCGAGGCTGATTTTGGGGGGTTGCAGGACCACGAGCAGACTAAAATTGTATTTTCGCAATCAGTACCGCGGCTGCTTTCGATTGATACCCGTTTTATCAAATTTAATGCTCGACAAGCCGGTCAAAAATTACCGTCAAATTGACCAAATGGAAAAGGTGACGTAACTAATTTCACTGAGCTGTGAGATTGGCTTGTGTCCACGTCGACACCATATATAGAACACTATGGTGTAGACACAAGCAAATCTCACGGCTCAGTGAAATTGGTCGACATCACTCTTTCCATTTGGCTAAAGGCAATTTGATGGTAATTTTTGACCGGCTTGCGGAGCGCAAAATTTGATAAAACGGGTATCAACCGAAAGCTGCTACCACACACAAGCAGACATGGGGTAATCGTGATTAGTAATCGTAATCGATTACGACGATTACAGCATTTTCAAGTAATCGTAATCGCAATCGATTACATTCGAAAAAATTCCGAAGTAATCGTAATCGTAATCGACTACTTCCCATATCTAATCGATTTCTCCGTGAAAGAACGATTACTTTTTATTTGTACAAGGACTATGACATAAACTGAACATACGTGAACAAGGAAAAGATGTTATACCAGGTTGGTGACAGCACAAACGCCTGATTTTCAAACCCCAGCACTGTTCATTATTACGTCAGAAGCAGCCTATTAGCTTTGCGCGTCATTGTGTAAGAAGTATCAACTGTAAATAGATATTCGATGTACCTACGTCGTCCATTAGTCTGATTGTAAGAACATCCGCCGTGCTGTATATCAGGTTATCAACGCGTTCCGCACGCCACTACCTCGCAGCAGAATAATTTATCTCCGCTCTGCCTATAGTTTAAAATAATAACTATCGTGTTGATTAAATTACGTCTGGTTATGCTTATGCTTAGTTAAACGCAGTTTGACCGTTGCTGCTTGGCGAGCAGTATAGGCCTATCCAGTACGTACGCACACCGGACAAAGATTTGAAATTTTGTAATCGTCAAATAAAACATTGCGGTTTCCACAACGAAGCAGTAAAAATCAACAGCTAGTGATATCATAAGCGAGCCGTTTTGCCATTCCTCGTAACGGCAGCTTGCAGTACAATATCTGTATTAAGTTGAAGGCAGAATTTTATGTTCGCTTCGTCTTATTCTCATATGACTCCACTTGAAACGGGCGCCTATCGTTATTTCATAATTCTTTATTCAACATTGGGACATGCCGCCATGGCCATGGGCTTATATATCATGTTAGCGTGGGTTGTAGCTGGTACCAGGACCAAAACAGCAATTCGTCTCCCACTCCAAACGTTGGTCTTTGACCCCCGTAGGGTGGTAATCTCAAGTTGAAGACTGAATTTCGTAAAGAAATTTAGTAATTGCAATATATTACTATTAATTTTTAATCCTCTCTCAGCCCGCGATGGTCAGATATACCGGTAGAGTTTATTTGTTTGAGGTCATCATGGTGTTTGTCGACTACCACAGACATTTACACCAGACCGATTTCATGCATTTTCGATTCCGTATCTGCCGACTTGTAGCACGGCCCACTTCTAAGCTTTTTGTAAGACATTGGACAACCCATTGGTGTTGCAGCCTTGGATTATACAACTGCGCTATCTCGCCACACAATTACCTACGTGTAGAGCTGGGGCAACTTAATTCATAATTATGACCTCTGGTTTCTTGTTGTAATTACTTTAGTGTATGTTGTTAATTCGTGACCTCCTGTTTGTTATATAATCAAAAGATATTGTAGTGGCTCAAACGTAGCAGACTAAAAGAAAAACTTTCGTGAGACGCATAAACAAATTGTCGTGTCTTCATATCTGACTGCATGTCTAGCAACTCAAGTTGTAAATTACTAGGGCCAGTGGCCACATTAACTACAATAGGACTTGAAAACATTTTCATCATGGTTAAAAAGCATTCATTCAATGCGGCCGTTGAACTTAACAATCAAGTCAAATAATCCATTGGTTTGCTGGTCAGATAGCGTTGTAAAACGTGTTGTAACACCGCCTGCACTTGAATAAGTCTGATGATGAGCAGACTTAAATTTGAGTGCCCATCCAGACGCATTTGAGTGTGAGCATGAGCATACTTTTTGACGTGAGTTGAGTAACGAAGTCGTTGCCGAGTAGAGAATCGCTACTCGACACCAAAGGAATTGGTCTTCACCCTAAATTATAAACTCCAGATTCCAAGCAAAGCAAGTGAAATTTTTGAATATTATTTTTTTGTTATAGATTGATTTTTTATTATTTTTGTTGGATTTTCCTACGTCAAGGGGAGCCGCAAGTTGGCTAGCTGAGAGCCACATGCGGCTCTCGGACCCGGGGTTGGCAATCATTGATCTAGAGAGGATTTTCAAGTTAATTAGATCTCTCGAAAATACTCTATAACTTATGTTGGTTTACGAAATACTTTTTGAGTCCCCTTCGAGCTTGCTCTCCACCCTATTGGGAAATTTGGGGTGCAGCAGTTATTGCCCTGGCAAGAATGCAAATCGTTGGGCGCGATAAATTGACCTCTATGAAAATGGGCAATGATACATTATGACGTAACAAACAAATGACGCATCTTTTTAAAGGGAGTTTGTTATCTCATTAGGCCTTTTCAGCCCAATCCATATATTGTCTTCCAACATAGCTTCTAAGATGCAAAATAAATGTAATCGTGAGTAATCGTGATAACTTTTCCAATGTAATCGTAATCGTAATCGACTACTTCCTGATTTTGCTGTAATCGTAATCGTAATCGTAATCGCGTCATTCAGAAGTAATCGTAATCGCAATCGATTACATTCATGAAGTAATCACCGCATGTCTGCACACAAGCACAATAAAATTTATATTTTCGCAATCAGTATCGCGGCATCTTTCGATTGATTTCCGTTTTATCAAATTTAGCGCTCGGCAAGCCAGTCAAAAATTACCGTCAAATTGCCATTGACCAAATGGACAGTGTGACGTAGACCAATTTAGTCGCCTAAGGCTGAAAATGGGCATTGTTCAGAACAATCGGCATTTGACGGCTATTTTGGAGTGGTCACATTGCCCTGACGAGATTTTAACTTATGTATTCGGAATCTGTGTCATACTAGCTTTCGATTAAGACCAGACATATCAAATTAGGACGCTCGGATCGCCAGCTGTAGGACTACCCAATATGCTGCTTTTAGGCGGCTCCGCAGTATTTCTCTGCGCATTCAACCGTGAGTCACGTGTTGCGCATCCATCCATCTATAGAAGGGGTCGGGAACCTATTTTGTCCGAAGAGCCATATTGACCTTATTTTTGCCATTTTAACTCCCAAAGAGCCATACACGTCAATCAGCTGTAACGTCACAATTGAAAATTCCTGACGTCATGGTAGCACTAATTCGAAGTCACTACATGGGATTCACCGTGTGCATCATATTTGATGTGTAAAAATTCGTTCTTATCATGCTGGTTGCCTTATTTGAGCATGCGAAGCTTGAGTTACGAAAACGTAGGTTCGCCGTGAAGGTCCTTTTAATAATAACAATAATCGCTGGGTTATAATTTTCATCTGAACAAGTTACACACCACAATGTAGAACGCGATAAGACACTATGCGATGGAATGAGCAGATAGGAGGATGTCGAACGACACGCAGTTGCGATCCTTTTAATCTAACATCCACCTCAGCCTAGAGTGCCCGATGTCACAGTTCTTTTCGATGATGATCTTTTTGAAGCCGCGGCCCTGTCTACTAGTTTTTTCCATTCCGTGTGAGCGCTTTCTTTCGTCTGGTCTTTCTTCTGGGCTTTTTTGTCGCCGTAAGAACGGCGACAGCGGGGGAAGAGGAGCCCAGAGGAACCTCCGACGGGAATCGAACTGCTGAATCCGCCAGATTGGTGGGTGCTTATCGTCACCACTACGCTATGTCCTTTTAGATGCGAGAGCCGATGATCACACGGGTAGCTGGAGTCATACATGGTCAGGTCACTCACTACAGTAGTAGGCTATATATGCCTACCCACTCTAAGCTGTGATACATCAGTGACGTGTGGTCAGGGGAGGCAAATGAGGCAGCAGGAACTTTTCTATTCATGATCATGAATGACTAGATTTTAAACATTTATCTCTCAAATTCACACAATTTGCATATTTATTGTTCGAAAATAAAGTGCGAAACGAGAGGTAAGGCACAAACGGGCCAAGCCTCGCCATCGATAAAGCAATTCATCGTAAATAGCTTACAATTTATTATGACTGATAATAATCCAAAGTAACTGTCGCACTGATTCTGAAAATCTAAATACTGATCGACTTCTCAATTCTCAAAGTTTTCGGCGCTAGCATATAACGTTGCGCTATCACGCCTACATATCGTCGGTACTACAGAATTATACTTACCAATTAAGAACGTGGATATGGCGTTGTTCATAATTCGAGTCTGTAATTGTGAATGTCACGTCCACAGCAATTCCTTTCGCGCCGTAGATCAGGAATACAATGTGTATATTTGAAAACTGTGTTGTCATATTGCCGTCGCCATGTCTACTATTCTCTTTGATCAACCAACGTATCGCGCAATCCAAGATTTCGAGTCGAGAACATCGAATTCGTGAGTGATATTGGTCGCTGGCGCGACAGTAACTTGAATTTGAGGATTTTGAAAAGATGGTTCAGAGCCCCTAAATCTGACGATGGCATTGTCTTTACCTCTCAAATACATATTTATACTGCCACGGGAATAATTATTCTGGCCGTGATGAAAATTTACTAAGAATTCGCAGCAATATTGATCACCTCAGTACAAAAATAAATATTTGGCAAAGAGCCATATCTTATACCCAAAAGAGCCATGTATGGCTCGCGAGCCATAGGTTCCCGACCACTGATCTCTAGACTAAAGGCAGGGATGGCCATCGGCCAACCTGCGGCCGCAGAAGGAAATAATTGTGCGGCCGTGACACACGTAATTTAATTAGTGTGTATTGGCAGCCGTCGACATGCAAATTGAATTTACTAAATGATTCCCGAATTTTTGAGAAATGTAACTAATCTTGGAATTTTCTTCGCGCTGTGCGCGATTCAATGCTGTACTTCTTTTTTTATTTTAATATAGTAGCACCCTTTGCCATCTGAGCCCCACAGTACAGATGCGAACGGCAGAGGAAAATGATGCGCCCCATATAGATCTACCAACTTGGAATCTCACGAAAGAAATTTGTTTCTGGTACGTTCGGGCGATTCCAATCTATTTCCACTATACGGACAATCCAGATGGGAGATGAAGAAATAAAAATAGCTTGCAACAAAGTTACCAATAACAATTCGCTCACCCGAAGATGCATCATCATTTATAACTTGCCCTAAATTTCCCAAAACACTTCTACCTCTGAATCTGAAAATATTTTCGCGCATTGCGCGACCATGACGTATCCCACTTACTTATTCATAATATGACTGCTCGCAATTTCCGTGCGTATAGTAGCCTAAGCCAATATGAAAAAGTACATTAGTGAGAAGTTTCCCGGAAATAGACATGGACACTTGGACAGTTTAACATGGGTATTGGGCGACAAGTTAGTTCATTACGGCTATGTACTGGCGGAATGCGGCCGTAGGTTACATAAGTAATCGAAATGCTACCGTGAATAGCAAAAAGGTTGGCCATCCCTGGACTAGAGTAACCATACGTCCTCATTTAGGATGATTTCTCCTCCTTCTTCGGGTTTTTGAAAATGTCATCCGAGGACGCATAAATATACTCCTTTTTGGCAATTCGTCCTCCTTTACAGCTTTTTGAGCTAAGATAGTGGATGGATTCGAGTCAAAATGGGTTGACGACCTTTTTTTAGTCAACCAACGTAAATTGTGAAGAAAAAAAAACTATTTCTGGAGTTGAGCCGGAAAGTAGACCTTTGGTCAACCAACTACAAAGTCGGGAAAAATTTACCATTTTTCCCGGATTTCACTCCAGTATTGTAAGTGTAACTCCGGAAATTTTGAAAAAGTGTCCTCCATTCACGATTCCAAGATTCCAAAATATGTATATATCATCATCATCATCATCATTGGTTTATTAGCAATTTTATCAGTTCTATACACCACAAAAATGCGCGCGAAGTCTGCACGCACAGAAAAATATACGATTGTTGATATGCGATGCGGTGTTCTTTTGAATTCTCTACTAATTGCTGACGATTACCCCTGACGAGTGTCAGCCGAAAATATTCGGGTTCATTTCAATATGAATATGCTTTGCAATTGTATATTGGAGTTCTGCACCTCCAAGAAGCTGTTTACAGAAAAATGTGTGTCACGCAGAGTTGGATCAAGTCACTACCTTCGAGTCACGAGTCATCTCGAGTCATTGCAGATTTTGACTCGAGTCAAGTCAAGTCAATCGATTTTCAAAGGTGACTCGAGTCAAGTCAAGTCACTCGTTTTTTGGAGGTGACTCGAGTCAATTCACGAGTCAAGTCACAATTGAAGTCAAATTGAATTTTCGATGTATGAGTGATGATTCAAAGTCATTACACTTTGCTAGCTGTGTGAAAGACAGATAAATTGATCAATGCTGATCATTTATCTTGAATCAAATAACGAATATCTAGTTAAATATACCTGCGAAAAGACGTTGTATCACTCACGCACACGTAGAACTGTTAATAAAATACGTGAGTAACTGTACAGTGTACAGTCACATGCTACAGTCAGTTATTATCAGCCAAAATATAGGACATAATCAACATCTATACATCCGTGAGTAAATAAACGCCCAAACTATATTTGTTTGATTTAAATCATACATAAAGGTTGGTAAAGGTGAGCACTGCGCAACGTAAGCAATGATCCGTCTAGGAAACAGAGACACATTGCTATTTAGAGTAATCTTCTACTACTACTACGCAGAGATGAGCATGGATTAGGATTAGGTTTTGAAAAAACAGGATTTGTGAAATTTTGTCGGATTTGGATTGGATTTGGATTAGACATTTTTTTCAGAACGGATTAGGATTTGGATTGGATTTACCTATTTTCTGGGAGATTGAAATGTCGTGTGGCGAATGGCGACAAACTTTATTCAGATCAGTTATTAATGTACTAATGGTTACTAAGTTATCTTGAATCAAGTGAATCGTTGGTTGTGAAAGAAAATTTTCGAATCCCTCCATTGCATGAATTAGTATTTCTTCTGAATTTCCAGTTGGAATCGGATTAGGATTGGACATGGACTTGAATATGGAAAAGTTATGGATTAGGATTTGGATTTGGATTTGAAGGTTCGGATTTGGATTGGATTAGGACATAGAAATTTCAAATCCGCTCATCTCTGCTACTACGACAACGCAAGCTGTGATACTTTAGTTTGCGGTCTATATATTTGTGATCTAACAATCGAGGATCAGTGTATCGTACGATCAGTGAATGACTGGCTGCTCTCACAAGTGACACCGGCGTATCTCGAACAATCCGAACATACACAAGATACAGTGATTTATTCGACACCGTTTACTTGATGACTTGAAATTGACTCGTAAATTTTGCTCCGAGTCACGAGTCAATGCGCATTTTTAAAGCTTCGAGTCAAGTCAAGTCAAGTCATTTTTCCAAAGTGACTCGAGTCAAATCAAGTTATACGAAAAAGTTGACTCGAGTCTGACTCGAGTCAAGTCATGACTCGAGTCATCCCAACACGGGGTCACGCACAAAAAAATCCACATATGATTCGAAAAAACTTATCAGAGGAAGCGACAACATCTCTTTTTGTAGAAAATGTATTAAAATACGATAAAAAACACTCGAGTCCGTCGCAGATCACAGCGAACGTCAGAGTTTCGCAAAATTCGGCAAAATCGGGAGTTAAAGTGACGACCTTTTTTAGTCAACACCACACATTACCGGAAAAATTGCGGGTAAATCGGGAGTCCAGCCGTGGCTACGCGCTCTTGTCCAGGGAACCACGCAGTCAGTTGGGGAGACTGCGCAGACTCGTGAAAAATTAGATGGAACATTGGACTTATACTCAAACCATAGTTCAAATAACTAGGGGGTTATGTGCTCCATGCTAAATTCAGCCGGATATATCCGGTCATGATGTAAAATCCGGATACTCAATCGTAGATTTTAACCTAAAATGAAATGAACTTCATGGACATTGGGCTCGAAAGTCACGTGACTTTTCAGCATAGCAACCACCGTCTGGGGCCAAGCGCGTTTCTGGTATCATCTTCTCTGCGACAGTAATGCATATGTATGTCCCAATTTCTGCTACTGCGCTGGTCTTTGCTGTCATATTATGTGTTTGTGTTACAGGATTGATTTTTTTTCGTGCAGATAGATGACAATGTATAGTATTCAATTAACATGATGGAGTATAGAGCAGTTTAAGATAGCCTATTTCAAACAAGTAATTCCAAGGTTTAGTACTTTCATCTGGACGTACTAACTATTCATCGTATGGCTGCAGCATTATTATGCTTCAAGTGTATACTTATCGACACGGAGACAGTGATCAGTCAACATCGGAGATTATTAATATTGTAACATTACCGTACCGTGTTAAATTTGATTTCAGATGGATTTGGTTAAGCTACTTTTACGATTTGCGAGTTCTTCAAAAATAATCCGAATCTGGTCAAAAGAAATCAAAATGATTTAGACAACGACCATCCAATATCAGCAATGTATGGTGGTGATGGCAAAGAATTGGGAAATATTCAGTTCAGCCATGAGTATAATGAAAGTTTATGACGTAGGTAGAGGTTGGTAACTGCAAAATTACCTGAAAGATTGGGGAAGCGTTGGAATTGAGTTCGAATCCCACTTGACGCAAGTGGGTCGGAGGTTTATCTGGACTCCCACTGCTTACCTAACTACATGAGCAGCGTCATGTAATCAAGCCCAGATGGCTAAGTAAAGCCGATGAGGCTCGAAAATCGGCACCACTGACGAGGACGTATGGAAGCAAGCAAGAGAAGAAAGAAAGAAAAAGCTTATCAAAAAGCAAAGAGACCCTTGAACTTTAAAGCATTTATGTTGTGGTGCAAACAGACGATCATCATCATCATCATCATTGGTTTATTAGCAATTTTATCAGTTCAATACACCACAAAATGCGATACAATGAAAAGACAGGAAGATGTCGAAGCGACTTGGAGTAGTCTATGGAATCAGACACCCATCTTGATCTAGGCGATGTAAAGAGGAGGCATATGCACACTGAATGAAAGTAAAGAAGATAGTATTTCCACCTTTTCAGAGTACTATGTAATATTGCATACTTGCCGGAGTGTTATATTTTTTAAAGTAGTTTTAGGACATATTTGCGGCACTTTTGTAATGTGTGTATTGACAGATATCAAGTGTCCCTATTCTACCAAATCAAGATCATTAATAGACTTGAGCGTTTAGAAGAAAGTCTTCATTTTGAAATGAGTCGGTGATACTATAGTACTTGCCCAGCATCACAAGTACTTTGACAAGTGCAGGGCAGCTTGTGCATTGCATACTCAAAACTTATGCCATTTCTTCGTTTTGGACCCTACGATTCCCTCGAGATTCTGAATAGAAGAACTACCTAATTCTGATATAATAATATTTCCACAACAATACTTTCTTAATCTTGCATAGTTGCATACTCTCGCTTGATTTTACAAAATTCTAAGAGTGCTGACGAAATCAATAACTGGCCAATAAATTCGACAAATTCACAACTTGAGAATGTATTTCCTTTGTACCGAGAATGAAACAAATAGAATGTAGCTATTGGTCACAGATTAGGTATTCCTGATTAATGTTGCCAACTTGCCATAAAAGGATGCAGTTTTGACTTAAGCTATACACTGCTACTGTGGAGGTAGTCTTAAACTGACGACTCACTTAAACACACAGAGTTGGCTTGAAAATGGGCAGTCATAAGCAATACAATTGATAGGACTGTGTTGGTATATCGAAATTGACGAGAATAACAGCAAGCAGTGTAACTGTGAGTAATCCATGGCAATCTGTAGTTATTGCGTTTCTGCATCGCGTCGACGTAAGTATCTTCCATTGACAAGCCAAGATCCTGAACGGCGTTTGTGTAAATTCACGGTGCTCTGGCCCTGAGAACGACGGTAAGGGATACCAGTGTTGTTGGGTCCGTATGGTTACGAGGCTGGTCTCACAAATGACCTACTGGTGGTATTGATGTACCATATGTCGACAACAATGTCAGTTCCTTCCCAGCGTTTTGGGTGGATTTCTACAAGTTCAGGAAGTATATGTGGTCCCGACTTTTAAGGCCGGTAGCGTCTTGAAGTGTGTCGCTCCACCTCCCTACGGTGACGTCATTCCATAGACAGTTGAGCTGCATTTTCTCACAGTTAAAGGGGTAAATAGCGTGCGTGTGCTTCTCGTTCTTGCGATGAAGGAGATGGTGTCTTCTGGATAGCAGTTTTTGGCAGAGATACCAATTGCATCATACAAGATGCCGGGATCAGAGATGCCCCGGATATGGTTTACATATAGCGCACAGTGCAACTTCACTAGCACAGCAATCAGGTACAGATTAGTGAGGCTAGCATCAATGTTTGCATTGATTTGTTAAACATCTAAAAGTATCTATAAAGAGAATAAAATAGTTATGAATTACCCTCTGATTTTTGTTCAAGAAATTTGTGTAAATTTTGTATAGAGCAATGCAAAAGCTACTGAAAGTAGAAAATTTTTAATTTGGCTCAACTAGCCAAATTTGCTAAACATTTTTTGAAAACTCAACAATTTCATGGCATAGCCAGTAAAATTTATTAAAACTATTTTATTTTTTCAATAAATTCAATTTTTTTTAAATCTGATAGCTTCACTTCTGCATGTTGGAATTGAGCCAAATCTAGTGTGCAACCTTTTTTCAAGCCACCTAACAATTTTGTTGATGAGCCAGTGAAATTTGGAAAAAAGGTTATTTTTGAACAACACCGATGTATAGAAACTTGACCAAAATTTAGAAAAACATTGGCAACAGTGCCAGTACTAAATTATAGGAAGTAGTGTCATGAGTATAACAGCAAGACCTGGTCTCCCATTAAAAGAATATTTACATTCCAGTTAGAATGATACCAAATTGTAAATCGCTGCATCGTCAAAAAAACCAAGTCGAAAGTACGGTACTCTTATCCTTGTCCAGCAATAGCAGTCTTCTCAGGACTATCCTTGAAACAATCAATAACTTCCTTCTGATTGGCATGGTTGAATATAAATTTGGCTGACAGAAATTCTTGATTATCTTTTTCGATAAATGGCACAGATATCTTAAAAGCTAACCGATGCCTGCAGTTGATGCATCTATTCTTAGGTCACTTTCACTACATAAACACTTTCAAAAAATCTAATAATTGTGGCTTATCTTAAATCATTTGCTATTGAAGCTGACTCGATTACGCTGTCTTGGGGCACACGAGATACCGGTATGACATTTGATACCACCAAACAAACAAGTCAACATAGTTCAAATGTTAATTATATTTATCATTCTCACTAGCTTTATTAATTTCAGTCACTTTCCTGTCGTTTTCTGGCAATTCAGAAGTCGATGGAAAGACTACTCCGAATTGTTTTCTCATCCATTCTAACAAATTGGCACGTTATACCCTGGCATTTTGCGCGGCTGCAAAACAACATAATCCTACCTAGTTAGTATCTAAAAGTCCTGAAACTAGCTAATAAGTCATAGAAGATAACATAAAACCCAGAACTGTACTTCAAACAACCTCACTGAGACAGAAAATACGATTTAAAAACAGACCAATATCGCAAATTAACACAGGCAGCGGCTATCTAAGATAGTTGTTTGGCCCCAGCGAACCAGAAGTCACGTGACTTTCGATGCTTGCTGGTAATGTATCCGTGTAATGGACTGGTCAGAATAGCGATGGAATTATGAATTTAATAGGACACTGACTCCGATCACTTTCCGGCTGACTAGGATCTTCATCCTGTCTATCGGGAGTACCCGTTGGCTAATGGGTTCAGCCTTTCGTAGCCCTAAAGCAGGACAATTTTCTGAATCTGTTCATCCGCACGCCAAGGATCAACTAGACTACGACTCTTATGATACAATGAACCGAAACAGTTCAGCACGAAGTTCGATGGAAAATTTGGTTGTGTTGGATTACCATGACTCCCTTTTGCACATAACAGACGTGCTGCTTCTAGACGGGTCATATTGGCTGAATGACAACATTATTGGATTTGCATTTGAATACTTTGAAAACAATCAGTTTAAATCAGCTTCGGACACTGTGAAGTTTGTGAACCCAAGTGTAGTTCAATTGGTGAAGCTTAATGCTGGTGGTTCTGAAGTGCATCAGATACTTGACCCATTGGATCTGAAATCTAGTCGATTGATATTTTTTCCTGTTAATAACAATGATTCTCTCTACCCAGGGGGTACACACTGGAGTCTTTTAGTTTGTGACTTGCATCGGAAATTAAATTTCCATTTTGATTCGTCTGGTGGGTGTTGGAATGAGAGTGACGCTAGGCTTTTGTCTTCGAGATTGAAAAAATATTTGGGTGTCGAATTTCATGAACAATCTCTCCGTTGTCCTAAGCAAAGTAATGGTCATGATTGTGGTGTGTATGTAATTGCAATTGCAGAAGTGCTCGCTGAATTATATCTGGAGTCACCTAACATAGAAATTGAGGTTACTGATCGACTTTGTGCAAACGTTACCTCGAGATCAGTAAAGGCAAAGCGGAAAACACTTAAAGAACTCATTTTCCAACTTGCAGAAGCTCAAAAGCAGCAAAATCAAGATGCAAGCAGCAAAACGCCAACTGCGGAAGGAACTGAAAAATAGATTATCTGCATTATCCATGGGCGAAAAACAAAGGCAATCAGATGTTGTCACAAAAAAATTGTTGTCTCATCCAAAATACCTAACGAGTAATCGACTGTCCATATTTCTGAGTATGAATGATGAGATTTGTACCTACAAAATATTACAGCATTCGTTTGAAGCGGGGAAAAAAGTTTTTATCCCAAAGTATGTCGGGCCAACGATGGAAATGGTACAATTACTGTCTATGGATGACTACCAGAACCTTCCCGAAACATCATGGCATATCAAGCAGCCCGCTGATAATGACAGATCAAGACCTAACGCGCTCTGCAGCGGTGGACTCGATTTGATATTGGTTCCTGGTCTCGGCTTTACGGTCGCTGGAAAAAGACTGGGCCGCGGTAAAGGCTACTACGATACATATTTTGAGAAAGCGGAAAGTTCAAAGGCCAACCCATATCTGCTCGGACTTGCGTTTTCTGTTCAAATTTGCGATGACATACCTGTTAGCGATCATGACCGATCGCTTGATGAAGTTCTTTATGATGATTGAACTTTATATATATTGCTTATACTAATTCTGACCAACTCTTCATTTATTTTCAAGTTTCCATAATTTCTGCAATATAGTTTAACGGTGATAGACGGGTCCGTCTATTTTGTGCATGTCGGCTATGTCGCAGCTATGTAGCGGCTATGTCGACTATGTCACAGATATGTCGGAGCTATTTGGACTTTGTTGCAGCTATAGGTCGACTAAATGACAGATGTTGCTGATATATGTCGAGTATGTCGGCTATGTCGGTTATGCATCAGCTATCTCGGCTATATCGCTTACGTACGGAGTTATTTGAGATTTTCCTTGATCCTTGATCGGGGGATAATCCGAGAATATCAACGAAAAACTCGAATAACTCCGCTTCTACTAGTTGGGATTGATTCAAATTTATTTTGCATAGTCTTTGATGACATTTCAACAATTTCATGGGGTTGACAGAAATATTTGATTTTTTTTTTAAATTTTCGCCAATAAATTAAAATTTTTAATCGGATCTGCGGAGTCCTATAATTGTTAGAATTGAACCAAATTTGGTGTGCAGCGTTTTTTAGGGTAACATCTCAATTTAATCAATGAATGGCTGGAATCCGAAAAAATTATTTTTGAACAGACCTAATGTAGATACATACACGAACTTATACCGTAGTAGAATATACTTTATATTGAAATACTTATAACTGACCACCAGGAAAGATAGACAACACGGGAACCCAAACTTTTTTCGTCTATTGTATTTGCATTACAAATAGTATGACATTGCAACGTATAAAGACAACTAGCATCTGCTTCTGGATCAGACTTCGGCATTTAATACTTTGCCTGAAACATATGTAAGCCAATGTCAAAATTTAAATTATTGCAAAATCCACTTCTGCATGTCCGGAGTTGACTACGTAGTCGACATAACCGCAACATAGCTGTGACATAGCCGACATATATCTGCGACATCTGTCACACAGTCGACTTATAGCTGCGACAAAGTCCAAATAGCTCCGACATATCTGTGACATAGTCGACATAGCCGACATAGCTGCGACAGCCGACATAGCCGACATGCACAAAGTAGACGTACCCGTGATAGACTGCTTAATATTGAAAATATTTTTGCGTGTTTGTTTCAGAAATAGTCTATGTCAGTTCAAAATATATCTGTGAGAGAATTAGGCCTTGGTCTTAAACTTCTCAGGCAAATTAAAGAAAAATGTGTGGTGCCACGCCGACAAAAGTTATGCATATTCTCAAAGCACCCAAACGTTTATGACGTTACGTCACAGTTCAGAAAATGCTCATCTATTGCTGTTGCAAGGAGTCATCCAAACTTATTGAATAAAATTTCGTCACACTGTGCTCTCAAACCGTTTCACTCACGCAGGAAATATTCGACCAAGTGAGTATATTTTTCAATGATTTTCTCTAATCTGGTAACGACAACTTGAGTTTCTTTAGGCCGAAACTTGAAAGCGTCGGAATATTTGATCTACCCAAAACAGACGAAAGATATGAAACTGGACAGCTTTTTTTGCATAAAGTGTTCGGATATCGTGGCGTCATTTTATTTCCGTGGTCCGCACAGCTCTATGAAAGAGACAAGAGCGCTAATCCAGAAAAATCAAAGTAAGAGATAAATAAGAGATAATTGTAGGTAGGCAATAACATAATTATATCTGACTACAGTGGCTATTGAAAAACGTGTCTCAAAAAGTACTTTTTCATTAATTTTAAGGAAATACTATGCATGGATGTGTAGTCTCTTAGTATTTCAGAGTACTCAAGTCACCACGAGTGTGCCACTCGAATAGTTATTTTTTTAGATTACCTGGTACCTTCAGTAAAACGGTTTGAAGCCAAGTTACTTGATTTCAATTTTTGCCAAGTTTTTTGGTGCAATAACAATATGACAGGAGTAGTAGCCAATAGCTTTTAAAGTTTGTAAACTACAGGTATTTGCTGCAGGCCAGAGGTCACCAACGCGTTGCGTGCGCAACGTCGTATTTTGCGGTCCACAGCCTGATTTGAAATTTCGAAAGAACACTTAGTATAGCATTTTGAAATGTTGAAATGTATTTCAGTTTGAAAATATTGTTGTTGTGGTTCAAAATATGCTATTCTCTTGTGCTCAACATCGCTATTCCTCACTATCTGACACGGCTTCGACTATGGTAATAGCATTTCGTGGAGGAAGAATTGGCTGATATGAATGGATATTGCCTTGACGTGCCAAGACCTAGACGTTTATAAAACGACTTGGGGCATCTCCACAAGATCAAGATTTTCTAGGAGATATTTTTTCAGCAAGTACCGCGTCTAACTAACCACAAAATCGATTCTTTACTCGGTGAAAAGCAGACGTGGTCAATAACTACTTTTTCGGAGTACTCAAGTAGTTTCCTCTACTTCTGGTACTTACTCAAATAGATATGATTCTCGTTACTTCTACTTCGTAGTATTTTGTGATCTACTTACTTACTTATCGCTATTTTCAGTTTGTCAAGTAGAAGTTGTTTAATCCTCCAATCAGGAAGATAGCCTGAGGAATTTCGGGGCTGTTGTCAAGGAGTATCAGCATTTAATTTTCATGTAAGTCGAGTAAAGCCTAGATTTTTCGTCGCGCTCAGTGGATGCGGAGTAACCAGTATATTCACGAAAGTATCGGTGAATATAATTTAGGTAACGGGTTGGTGTGGTTCCGTTCACAGCGCATTGTCACACTTCGCCCATAGGAAATATTTCATCACAGTATATATGGCTCATCAAAACGTTTGAAACTGATGTTTCGCAATCTAGCAGTCCATGGCGTGTCCTAATCGGGAAAAGTGGACTGTGACTTTTTTTAGTTTTGGAGCTGTTTTAGCATACCACCTTTGAAACTTTCTGGACTAAAGACATGAAATACATTTTCCGCTTTTAGAAATAGTATTTATATTTCACTTTCAATTCCCAGTATCGTATACTTCGAGTTCTAATTAATATCAGTTCTTTTGTCTGGATAACATACATGTTGAAATATAAAAGCAAGTGTGGTAATGCCGTTAAGTTCCAGAAATAAAGCTACACAATACGGCAGTTTTACGATCCACCATACTTTTTATTCACGTTTACTAATCCCGCAAAGTGTTTATACCGTATCCTATACAACTTCTCTGTATTGTTCTTCGACTAAAGTACGCGCCTTATAATATGGCGGAGTGCGCCATACCATGATATTTTCTAAAACGTGCTGTTCGAGTAAACAAAAATTAGTATCACATTTCCATATCAATACTATGATGCTGACGAATGCTTATGCTGTCGAAAACTGAATACCTCCTGGTATGCATCAATATGAATCAAGCTCGGCACCTTTCGCATAGCTCCTTTTGACAATCCATGCGAACGAATTACGATCGTTTTCACAACTACTTACTTACTTGAGTAGATTTGAAGTCAGTCAATTCTACTTCTAGTTCCAAGTAGTTTTAGGTGACTTATGGAAGAAGTACTTCTACTTGTACTTGAGTAGATTTTTTTCGTCGCTACTTCTACTTGAGTAGCTTTCTTGACCAATTTGACCACCTCTGGTGAAAAGCATTGTCGGGTATCGTGCGCAGCTCAGTTCAAAATAGAATGAAAGTGATAATCATATAAATTTTGTTGTGTTTGTATTTCTTTAATAAAATATTATTTCCTTTGTGGTAATTTGACGTAAAGTTCTAAAAACGTGGTTGAATTCATGCGGTCCGCGGCCTCTATGAAATTTGAAAAGTGACCCACGACCCATTTTGAGGTGGCTACCCCTGCTGCAGGCCTACAATTCAGTGCCGATAGGCGTGCGTATGCCATTATTCATTTTAGATTTGTTGAAAATATATCTATGGCGATTGACTGATAAGTACACAGCGTCTCAATCAATCTACATTTTCGAATGACTTAAGTGACACTTGAATGATTTTCAAAGTTGTTGTTTCCTACTTTTACTCGATGCACTTTAGCGCTTCAACAATAATGACTGCTTTAAACACATTCTACCTTCCTTCGTTAACTGAACCTTTCTGTTGTTTTTCAGAGACTCCGTGGATAAATCGTCTGGGAAGCAAGTGACTGCGAAAACTCTTACCTATTATCAAGCTTTGATCGACTCGAGAGATTGCCCCCATATTGTATGCCGTTACATCCGTTGTGGAGATGCATTCATCTCAGCTTCAGCAGTCGCGATATTTTTACAGAATGCGCAGAGTGAAGCGGTCACCTTTCTTGGGAATACTGAAAGAGGTCAATCTCTTTATACAATTCCGGGACTGGACTATGTCGGTCAAAATGACATAATGCCATACACAACTGTGGAGAAAGTCCCGATTCATCATGATCTCTTCGATAAATTCTTATCCTACAATCCGAACTCATCAAAATGTTAGTAAATATCCTCATACTAGTATTATACAAGTAAATTAATATACTTCGCTCATCTAGTACCGCAGGCAACTGCTACATTAGCCTCGTGGCAAGAGAAGAATCACATGTGCTTGGAACTATCAAAAGTTCATCAGGAAACTACTAATGATATAAGGGTGACGGCCATGCCCTTTTTTCTGGGCGCCAAGGTAATTTGATTTGAAACCTGTTACGAAGGATAATTCAAATTGATTTAATTGAACATCCTGAAGTCTGGGATGGCATGAAAATTGATCTATTTTTTACAAACTCCTTGAGCCTCTCTGTACAAATGGTTGCTTTTCGTGCTTTCCTAGAATAAGCATAGGCATTGATATATACCAAATTCCTTCTTGAAATGATAGCATCTATAATAGCCTGTATTACGATTTGACCTATTTCCTGTCCTTGCCATTTATATCTGGTACATAGCTAATCTGTGCATTGTGGGGGTGCTATGGGACTGGGAGTGTTGAGAATGCTCAATCCGAGACTAAACCGTGTGAGATATAGTTTGAAAATTTGCGTGGGCATATTCAGTCTTTAAGATACTATCTGATTATTAAGTTTGGCGTAAATCAGTCCTAGAAATAATCGTGTGTATGTTGTGGAGTCGTTCTTTGAGCTTTTGGATTACCTTTTCTAAAGCACTCTCAAATATTTCACTTTAGGATGTGCAGAATACACAGGAATATTGGGTGAGTCTTATTGCTTAGTTTATTCTCACGGCGCTATATTATTTACCATCGCAACTGCAGTGGCGTTACCTAATCAGAATCGAAAATCTTTCGAGCAACTCCGTAATACTGAGAGAACGGCATTGGAAAACGTTTGAAGTCGCCACAGGCCGATTGGGCAAAATCAGCGGCAAGGGTGTGGTGGGATTGGTGGGTGACAAACCGTGACACAGCACGCCCTACCAGCCACGTCCCGGCCCTCGCAGAATTGAAATTCGGCTGTCGATTCGAGATCGTAACTGCCGTTGTATTCCCAGTGGCGTTATTGCATCCGTATTGAGAATCTCGGCAAATCACCGGCCCGTTTAAGAGAGAGGCATTGGCGTATCATCAGCAACGGATCCGTAAAAACTGTCAGGGGCCGTGGCGTGATTGGCAGGGTATGTGTGTTCCTTCGGTAATTACTATAATGCAAAGGGAATTGTTACCGTTTTATTTTGCAGGAGCCCGTTTTGTCAAAAGATCAGCCTGCGTTTCAGTATAGCAGCCACGTCTCCTTGCATTCATCGACCGGTCACATGTGGTAAGTAGATTATATTACTATTATCAGTAAAGCCAGTCGAATTGTGCGACTTTTGTTGCTAGTTTTATGGAAGAGTGCTCCGATGTAGCCTGTGGATGGTAAAATTAGTTGTTGGAATTAGACATATCCGCTTCAACGTCTAGGTAGGTAGTATTTTACAATATTTCAACCAAATACCTTGATAATTCCTTTTTGCATTCTTGATACTTATGAAATCGGTGGGTCAGTAGGCCTACTACGAATCTAACTCTCTGTTACAGTGGGGGGGGGGGGGCATCAGGGATTAATAGGGGAGCCCAAGACTTTCGAGAGAAATGTCAAAACGTGCATTCTCGAGCTTGGAACAAGAACAAGATCTGTGCTGAAACTTCATAAGTGTTACACATTATCAATTAACATTTAACGTAATTCCGTCTCGATCCATATATCCCGATGCTGCGATTTTTACTACCACAATTTTCTCCGACCAGAAAATGCCTTTTGAGTTCGAAGTAACAGCTATTTATTCACCAAAATATGTCTAAGCGCACTTAGTAACTTATAATTAGGGTGATCTTTTTTTGATTTAACAAAAGATTTTGACCTAAAACTTCAAAGTTTTGACATTTTTTGACCTTGGAAAACTTAATTTCGACAAAAATTTTGCCCTCATTTGTGTAAATTAGATGTTTTCGCACATAATGTTAGAATTGTAGTACTTTTCTTCATTTCTGGTTGGAACTGTCTGTCCTGACAAAGTAGTTTGGCCTGAAAAAACTTTGATTTGAAAACGACAAACTTTTGCATGAAAAAACTTTATTTTAACAAAATCGGGACCTATAAAGAATTCCTGTTGTCACATCGTGCATTATGGTCGAAATACCTAAAATTTGTTGTAGTACAACGAAAGATACTCACCTACATTCTCGGGTAGAAAGTGTCTGTCCTTACTTAGTAGCTTGCCAAGAATGGAGAAAGACCTTTCAACAGCATCAGTTGTTGGATGGTGAAACACCGGGTTGCGTCATTTTGACGATGTTTTTTTTCCTACATCACAATTTTTCATCATGCGCTTCTTCATAATAGAACCAACGCCCACGCAGTCTTGCTTCAGTTAGGATATTGCGGTACGTAGAACATAACACCATGTCAACCCATTTGTTTTGTTTGAGAGTTTTTGATTTACAATGAGCCGTCTACAACGGTAGGCATATAAAGTAGGCTACAAGCCATAAATGTCAAATGACAAGTTCACCGACAATGCGAACATCTACGATGCGAACGAAATGCAGGTTGCAAAATAATTTGGACTTATTTTGACATGTCAAAAAAGATCGCCCTATTTATAAGGCCACGTCATGTGTAATGTATGATATGTCTAGTGAATTTGAGTAATAAAGAGTAGGGTACTCAAGTAGGTGTCCTTACTTTGTCCACCTCTGGTAAAGAAGCTTTCAAAACTAAATTGTTTGCAATTGGTTGGAATTCGGCGTTATAGCCTACATATGTGATACACCGATGTAGGAGGACAAACTTCTGTGACTTATGTTTGACGCAACCTTGTTCATTTTTATAGGGGTATGTTCCGCATGGAGAGACCGGATGGCTCCCAGTTTGATGTGCGAATACCTGCATATGCATTGGAAAGCAAACCAGAAGCAAACGATTCCGGAACACACGCATGAGTGGCTGAGACTATATCGAATTCGAGGAGACTGACTTTTGATATTAAACATTCACACGGTGTCATCCAAATGGAAGAGTGATCGTTTTCAATGCGATTCCAATGCAGACTGTCACAGCAATGCTATAAAATAGTTGGCGGCAATTTTGACTAACGCGTTCTAAACGACAATCCACTGTAAAAATTTGCGACAATTCGTGTCCCACGCGAGATATCGAAACGTTTCCAACGACGGCGAGTGGGCGTGTTGCAGACATCTCACTTGCCCCTGTGTCACTTCAATGTTTGTCTTGAATCACCCGATGAAGTTCAGCGTTTCAATGTTGTCAAGAGTGATTCTATTCTGCATTTTGTGCATCAGCAAATCGTTGGCATAGGAGTCGGTTTAAGTTACCTGGCAATTGCTAGCCAAGCATTGAAATGCGATTGCTACGATAAGCGATGACTTTTCAGTATCAAAACAGCCTCTTAGACTATCTCTTTCTGTGTCCAAGATTTAGACATCGTTTTTGAACTTACTGCCAATTGAAATTTTCGCAACGTGTTTGCCAAAGGCAAAGTATCTTCTTGTATCTCACTAACTAAAGACCGATACTGTTGAAATTGTGTTCCTAGAGGGAAACAGTGGTGCCGCCGGGAGCAATCTAAAAGCCGTGCCACCAGTAACTTTACAAATTCACCCGATCAACAATCACCACCAAGCCCTCTCAGGAAGACAGATTTTGAAAGCAGTCACACGCACCAAATATATTTAGAATGATTAATATATTCTGATATTCCGGTTTTGACTTGTGTCGAAAAGGGGTTCCTATTTCCGTGCTCTGTAGTAAAAATACCTACTTTGACCGCTTCAATCAACTTCCCCCAGTGTTAGTGGAATATGTCGTCTTGCTGTGAGAGTAATTGCATGCTTGAACACCGGCTTACTCGTAGGTTTAAGCTTGCCGATCGACGGATACTTCCTGATTCTGATAGTACCTGTGTATGAGAATATCGCTTACTATTGCAGATGCTAGGTCTAGTTTTTAGAAAGCAAGTGAACCCTGTGAAAAATATTTATTCTGCTTTTTCGACACGCAGTCTTCCTATCCTAACGCTATACACCAAGAAGATCTGTCCGCTTTGCGACGAAGCCAAATCTGAATTGGAAGCCTACAAGCACTCGTTCCGATTCGAACAGGTTTTTATAGACGAGAAAGAAAACAGATCCTGGTTCGACCTGTATAAATATGACATTCCGGTGTTTCATTTGAACGGTAAATTCTTGATGAAACATCGTGTCGACCATGATGTTTTAACGCGAGAATTGCAAAAATACAAGCAGGATGAATAGCGATCAGAAGAAGTTGTGGAAGTTGATACAGAGGGGGGATATGCGGAAAATGGAGGACTACCTTCACAGTCTGAAGTATGATCCGTTTACGTTAGTACGTATGGAGCATAAAGCATCTGGAGACACGACAATGCATCTCGCTGCTAGGCACGGGTATCTGAACATCGTGAAATCGTTACATCTAGATTGGCTGGTCGACGTCAGTGGTAGAAACCTTGACTTGAAGACCCCGCTGCACGAAGCTGCCAGCAATTGCCACGTGGATATCGTCAGTTACTTGCTGAACTGTGGTGTCGATGTGAATTGTTTGAAAAGAAGTGACTGGACGCCGTTGATGATGGCGTGCACCAAGTCGGGAAATTTGGAAACTGTGAAGACTCTAGTTTGTCGTGGAGCCAAAGTGGACCTTGCGAACAAGGTATATTTTGACATGTTGAATTTTTAGAATGTCGTCATTCTGATGAAATTTCATTAGTGGACTTTCATTTGGCAAGTAGCTCCAGGTTAGTGACTAACTTCATGGGATCCTATATTGGCTATAAATCATTATTTCACTTGATAAGTAGCGTCGATGAACCTCTGCTTTTTCTTAGTACCGGTACTCAATGAGAATTAATTAGGTCCAAGCAGTTTTGTTTAGATTCATTTGAAGAATGAAGCAGAGATTACTGCTACATGCCATAGGCCTTGCATCACTGGTCTGCAATATGCTTGTGGTCGTAGCGCAGTCTGTGGGATAAATTACTCAGTTTTTGTAATCGGTTCGGGTGTTGACAGGTCAAATTTGAGATGCCTATGCAGTGGCGGCAGCCATTCCTTCGAGGTACACCTGTACTCTCTATCAATCACATAGTTTCACTGCCTGTTGATCACCTCTGGTTATCTCACCAACTGTTGACTTGTGATTTTGTGCGTAGGACGGCTGGGACTGCTTTCACCTCAGTTGCAGGCAAGGCGACTTGGACATGGCAACGTTTTTGTTTGCGTGCAATCGGGAGCTGTGCCGTTCTGTGAGCAAAAATGGCCGGACTCCCCTTCATACAGCTTCCCTGCACGGTCAGTTGCAGGTGCTGGAATTTCTCTTGGACGAATGTGGTCTCAGGTGAGCGTGCGGTTTTGAGGTGGTCAAAGTAGTCAGCATTGCTAATCAAGTATAAGTAGCCTCGTAATTATCTACTCAATTACAGGTAGACGCAGTGAGTTCCAAGATATGCCAATATTACTTTAAGGCGACGTAGAAAATGAAAAGTTCTCGAGTAAATAGGCTACTTTCAAAAGTAGATTTGGTTGAGGCTTTGCGTACTTTCATGCCAATCGGACATTGCTACTCTCAAAATTGGAAGATATATCTTTGCAACTGACGCAAAATGTTTAATAACTTAGGGATATATTTCCTGGTTCTTAATGATAATTTAGCTCTTGAAAGTGAAGCAAACCTATTCGAAAACTCTTTTCTACTTGCTTTAAAAATTATTTAGGTGAAAATATAAGTAGTCAGACAACATATCCACTTGAGTAAGTAGTCGAGGACTACTGGAATACTCAAAAAAGTAGAACCTGTTCATTATGGACCCCACTGGTTATGCTTAGCTCTCAACTGCCGTTACTGGCCGTTAGAATCGTTTAGCAATATTTCTAGAGAACCCATCATTGTTGCGATACTACCGACAAAACACATAATTTTTTGCAGCTTACATTGTCAGGACTCTTGCGGAAGCACGCCTCTCATGGAAGCAGTAAAAGGAGGACACTTGACTCTCGTTAAATATATTACATGCCGCAACGCAGACTTGGACGCTGTGGACAATCTGGGAAGAACCGTGCTTCACGTTGCCGCTGAATGCGACCGAGACTCCATAATAGAGTACTTGGTTCTCGAATGTGGTCTGGATCCCAACACTAGAACTCGTCCGCCAAGCGGACACGGTGGGGGACATTCTGCTTTGGACTGGGCTTATAAAGAGCATCAGCAAAAGGCTATCGCTTGTTTGTTAGCTCTTGGCGCTGTTGATGACTAAAATTTACGATAGGATAATATTGCGTGAAAAATAGATGTATGGCGACAACAAGGTTGTGTGTCTTTCCATGGTAAACCCTCGATCGAC
The DNA here is from genome assembly GCF_051294905.1 of Botryllus schlosseri. Classification (NCBI taxonomy): domain Eukaryota; kingdom Metazoa; phylum Chordata; class Ascidiacea; order Stolidobranchia; family Styelidae; genus Botryllus; species Botryllus schlosseri. Next base: position 18,062,156 of record NC_137246.1, read on the forward strand.
TTGATTCAACCAGTAGGTCGTTTGAGTGAGGGCTCACGATTAGGGCTGGGCACAATGATTCGAGTACTCGAATCTGAATCGAGTATTAATTTTAATGATTCGAGTCGAGTAGTAAAAGACGATTTTTTCGAGTACTGAAATTATACGCTCCTTACCACTGAAAGTTGATTTATCAACGAGGAGTTTATCAACGAGTTTATGCTAATTTCACTGTTGAAGCCTTGAAACCTTGATTGGTCGTACCGTAGCATACGAAACATGAAGTACAAAGCTTCGAACGTTACTGGAAATAGCACATTTCCGAAGTCATGATCATCCCACAATATTGTCACCAAGTGCAATGAAATCGGTATGGTTGAAAAAAATAACAAAGTATCCTTAATATGATGGATAACAGGCATTATATTCTTTGTGGTCGCTTAAAAGGTACATATTTGAACTTTTACAAATAATATTCTGCTATGACGTCATAATGAGTGATACTCGATTACTCGACTCTAAGTATTTTACGTGATTCAGAATCGAATCACTCAGGTACTCGATTTTGCCCAGCCCTACTCACGATATCTCTACTGTGTATTAGACTCAGAGGTGGTTGGTACTTTTTCGGATTTCTCAAGTATGTTATTTTTCCGCTTTGTCTACTGCATCTCCTTGACAGTTTTTCGGCAAAACTTTTTTGAAGACATTAATTTTTAATTTCCATTTAGTTCTGACATGGTTTGGAAATCGGTACTTCGACTTGTAATCGAGTATAATGTATGGCGGTACGCAAATACTTTTACTTGAGTAAAAACGGTGACTACTTTGATCGACCATTATATAATCAGGTTCAGACCTAATGTCTGGGCAATCTGTTGACCTTATGTTGGCAGTGACAGTGTGAAGTCGGCGGCAAACTCGTATCCGTGCAGCAGTTTGCATCGCTGAGTATCCGTGCAGCAGTTTGCATCGCTGAGCTACAGAAAGTTGTCTAGGGATTTTGTTCCGTCGGGACTTTTTCTGACGATAAAGGGGAAGGCTCCATCACAGACCAAGCCATCCCACCCCTCTGCATTTTAATACAGGAACATAATAGATGGGTTAACGTAGGGTTAGCATATTTTGGAAATCTGAAAAGAGGACACAAAAATGCCAACATTTATTACTCAGCTCCCAAAATACACTCCGCCTATTGAACTGTGAGACTCGCCACTAGGGCTGGGCAAAATCGAGTACTTGAGTGATTCGATTCTGAATCACGTATTTTGCTTCGAGTCGAGTATTCGAGGATCACTCATTATGACCTAATATCAGTATATAAGATGCCAAGGTTCAAATATGTACATTTATGCCACCACAAAGAATATAATGCCTGTTATCCATCACATTAAAGATACTTTGGTATTATTTTGATCCTACGATTTCATTTCACTTTGTGACAATGTTGTTGGAGGATCATGACTTTGGAAATGTGTTATTTCCAGTAACGTTCGTAGCTTTGTACTATGTCTCGTATGCTGCGACACGGCCAATCAAGGTTTCATGGCTTCCACAGTGGAAAATGGTATCAAAACCATAATTCTCGTCGATAAAATAACTTTCAGTGGCGAGGAGCGTATAATTTCAGTACTCGAAAAAACCGTCTTTTGCTACTCGACTCGAATCGTTGGAATAAATACTCGATTCAGATTCGAGTACTCGAATCATTGTGCCCAGCCCTACTCGCCACACATCACGATAGGTCGGGGGTCTCAAACTCGAATGTGCTCGCGGGTCAATTTCCAAGGTTATGACAACGCTGCATCGATAATATCAATAGGGTTTTCAATGTATGTGACATCGTAAAAACTGTCGCTTTCTAATTTTCACCTATCGGACATTTGAAGTAGTGCCACAATTGTAGGTGAAATATTTTAGAATTAAAAAAGGATTGAATTTGATATCTGAACAGTGTAGCTCAATACAGGTTTCGGGCATACTCCTGATAAGTAGGCTTTTGGTTAGATTTAACTTCGAATATTAAAAGAGGTAAATAACAACATGAATATAAAATTATTGTGTTATAGTAAAGGAATATCCAATTGCCTATAGCAGTTCGAGTAATTCTACGAAAGATCGTGCATAATTCGAAACTACAATCTTCAGTCACGAATCAACGGGTCCTGTATTATCAACATAGACATGTAATGTGACGTAATCGCAGATCTTCCACCTCATGGTACCTGTTGCGATGTCGAAGTTTGATGAGTAGTTTATCTGGTTTTGGGGCAGTTTTAGAGTGAATTTCAAGTTCTCAATGGCAGTTGGATATTGTCGAATACTTGAATACTCTATCAAATATGCCGGATCTGACGTATGGAACAGTATCCTGCCGGCCAGTCGACGAGCATGTACAGTAGGCCTACATGTCCACATTCAAGCCGAAATACAAGCATAATTACTACTACTAGTCCATCCTCAAGATTACCGGGCCACGACCTGACCTATCGATGTCGCCTTCCATGAAATGCCACCCCATTTTTTTCCGCTTGCTTTTTTCTATACTATCTTCTTTTACTTTTCATTCAGTGTGAAACTGTGCATGCCTCCTCTTCGCCTAGGGAGGCCAAGGTGGGCGTCTTTTCCATAGACTACTCCAAGTCGCTTCGACACCTTCCTATCTTTTCATTGTATAGCATTTTTATGATGTATTGAACTGATGAAAATTGCTAATAAACCAATGATGATGATGACGAATATCCAAAATGCAGACGCGGGCCGCACAAAATGTTCTCGCGGGCCGTGTGTTTCAGATCCCTGCGGTATAGGCAGTGGGTGGTGGGAAAAAGGTACGTGCTGCTAAAATTTTTCGGATTCACGTATCAATCACATATTTATTTTTTTAATGCGCCGTCTTGTCGCTGCACCCCTACAGTCTTTGAAAGTATTTTTGATTTAAAATTCCATCGATTCAAAATACTATAACACCCGGCGGTTTTGGAAATTTTGTGCTTATCTAGTGCTAGAATGTATGTAATAACGCGTTTGATCTGCAATGCGGTGTTCACCATTTACAATATTGAGCAATAAGCCCGGTCTCATACAACCTCGGCGCAGCGCAAACCTCCATACCCGAAGACAATCGTCGCACTCGTTCATACTCATTGAGATGGCCGGTGCCTTCGAATTAAGTAATTGTAATCTATCTGACTCAGTGAATTGAGAGCCGTTCGGTAATAGAATCTGGTTCATTCTGTATAGTAGTATATGAATTATGGTCACTGGTCAGTAACGAAGTACTTCTACCTTTTTGAAGTACTCAAGTAGTTTTCCTCTACTTTTAGTACTTAAGTAGAACTAATTTTTGCAACTTCTACTTCATAATAGTTAGTGATCAACGTACTTGTTTTTCGCTATTTTCAGCTTGTCAAGTAGAAGTAGTTTATTCCTCCAATCAAGAAGATAGCCTGAGGAATTTCGGGGCTGTTTTCATTGGGTATACACATTTAGTTTTCATAAAAGTTGAGTAAAGCCCAGAATTTTCGTCGCGCTTCGCCCATAGTGGATATGAGTGACCAATATGATTTCACGAAAGTATCGGTGAATATAATATTGGTAGCGGGGTGCGTGGTTCCGCTCCCACCGCATTCTCGCCCATATGAAATATTTCATCTCAGTATATATGGATCATCATAACGTTTGAAACTGATGTTTCGCAATCTAGCATTTACTTATCATACCATAGTCTGGCTGTCCATGGCGTGTCCTAATCTGGTATAGTGGTATCTGGCTTTATTTTTCGCTTTAGACCTGTTTTAGCATATACAACCTTTGAAACTTTCTGGACTAAAGTTTTCCGTTTTTAGAAGTAGCATTTATGTTTCACTTTTAATTCCCAGTATCATACTTTGAATTTTAATTAGTATCAGTTCTTTTGTCTGGAGAACATACATGTTCAAGTATAAAAGCAAGTTTATCAATGCCTTTAATTTCCGGAAATAAAGCTACACAATATGGCATTATTACGATCCAACATACTTTTTTTATTAACGTTTACTAATCACGCAAAGTGTTTGCACCGTATCCGATACAACTTCTCCGTATTGCTCTTCGACTAAGCTATACGGGTCTTATAATATGGTGGAGGGTGCCATACCATGATATTTTGTAAAACGGCTGTTCGAGTAAACAGAGGATTAGTATCGCATTTCCATATCAATACTACCATTTCGATCACATCATACGGATGGACGCCTATGCTGTCGAAAATTGGATATCTCCTGGTATGCAGCAATGTGAATCAAGCTCTGCACCTTTCGCATAGCTCAATTTGCAGCTTTTGACAATCAATGCGAACGAATTACGATCGTTTTCACAACTACTTACTTACTTGAGTAGATTTAAAGTCAGTCAATTATACTTCTACTTCAAGTAGTTTTAGCTGGTAACTTATGGAAGAAGTACTTTTACTGGTACTTGAGTATATTTTTCCGTCACTACTTCTACTTGAGTAGCTTTCTTGACTACTTTGACCACCTCTGTGATAAGACTCAATAAGACGTGTTGACAAAAAAGGTCAACTCTCCCGCGATTCGACTAATCTTTATAACTTTCCTGTGTTTATGTCCTGTAACTTTTTTGCCTGTATTCACCAAACTTGACGCTAAGACAAAACGTATACTCTTTAGTTTTGAATATATGATAGGGGCCTACTCAGTGTCAATATTATAAGCATCACACTCAAGTCACTATTTTGAGACCTAAACTGAGATAGGAATTATATTAATTTAGGAATGCCATATGTCCAATTCGCCACAAAAAAAGTCAACCCAACAGAAACTGTTCGTGGAAACCCGAACATTTAAGCTTAAGATTCGGTAGGTTGGCCTCTTTCAGTCAATCAGCGCAATCAAAATACTCAAGTAATGGAAAGGCGAGAGAGGCCATACAGGAACAATTTAACGGGACACCGTCCAATCATAAGCCTATAATAGCGGCCTGCGTCTTCTTGAATCCGTCATTCTCAACGCTGTCGTACGTTTGTAGCCGAGACACATATAAGCTGACACCCTACCCACAGAATGCCTTAGGTACACAATGAAAACGTTTCAGGCCTTGGCAGTTGACGAGGGAATTCGCTGTATAAATCCACCCAATATTGTACTGCAGTGTATAACTGTGTATCACTCAGTCAGATTACAATACTTTTCCGCACTGACATTCGCAGACTATAGTTTTTATCAGTTCATCGCATATAGTGTAAATGCCTACACCACTTACCATATAGCTACTCCAGCTTCAGTATCTGTGGTGTGATTATTGGATGAAATATGCCATTCTATATTTTTTCTTAGCTTAAGGATAGTAGCAAGAACATCTACTGTAAATGTTAAATTGCACAGCGATCATCGCTTTGAAAAAATCGATTCCCAGCAGCTAAATTTCAATGAATCATTTAATTGTCTCTTTCCTCTTGCAACGACGATCACGAAAGGCTCTTTTCTGGAATATTTTAGCAAACACCAAGATAGCTTGCAGCGAGCGCATATAATCAAGATGTGATTATGATTTTGAGGGCGAAAGCGAATCTAATTAACGGCCCCGGTGGGTAAAACATAAATATAATGGCTTGATAATTAAATTTTGAAGTTCGCTCATGGTGGTATTGAAATTACATAACAGTAGTCTCTAGGGATTTTACAGGTTATGGAGCTGGGACCTCAAATTTTAGATAACCAATCTATTAGGAAGCAAAGGTCAACGCATCAATGTTTCATTTATAGATCGATTCACCAGCGTTTGTTTCGCGTTCCACTAACAATGAAGGCATAATAAATGAAATCGTAGGTGCGACGACAACGAATTTTTCATGCCTGATGAAATGGCCGCTGTGCTCGTATAATCGATTATAGAGGCAAATATAGCATATATTATTACGGAAATCGAACCATAATTGATGTTACTTTCGAAATATGTGGAAAACAGGCTGTTTATGCTCTAGATTTAGCAAGTATTGTATTGGAATTTAATTTTGAATCACAATATGGTTAATCGTCAAGATAATCTACAGTGCAGTCGTGACATTATACATCGAGCGTAACAGCGCGGGAACTTTTAATATGTTCGACTGCCATAATTTTGGGTAACCGCTTTTGTGCACGTAAATATATCGAGATGTGCTTCTTAATCAGGGAAAGAATTTTCTCATCCCAAACGACGCCCGTAAGCGTAAGCTTGTGGTCAGTGGTCAGTTGCTATGTGGTATATTCTCGAGATGTTATAAATGTATCTTTCAATAGAATTTCTATTCTATGAGCTAATGAATTCAGAAATCAAAACTTTAATATCTCATGATATTACTGTATTCTATATAATATGGCTATATTAGAATATAGAAAAATGATAAGCATTCTTCAATATATCATAAACGCATAGGCTACGATTGATACATGATATCTTAGGCCAGGCCAGAGTTGGTGAATGAGATATGGAAAATACTTGTGCAATGTCAACAATGAAAAGGGCATTTTTAGTTGAGGTCGTGGTTATGTTATAAACTTATAGATTAAACAGATACGCTTATTGTGGAATGTGAAGGATCATTAAAATTAATAGATAATAGACTAAAGAAAAGACAATGTGAGCTATAGCTGTGTCAGGAATTAGAACAATGTAGCCCAAATCAACATCAGGTATTTACCACATTTGTGTTGATTCGATAGCCGAGCAAGTATTTTCCGTAGATTTTTGCCTCAAGCTTAAAAGCAATTTAAGCGAAGTTAATTGCGAAAAAACCTCAACAACAATCGCCAGCTGGGAATATCTTTAACACAATTCCGGGGCAGTTATATATTGTCAGTGTGAGATGTCAGGCTAAATATTGAAAATGCAGACTATGATGGGCGACATTTTGGGTGGGATGTGTGATATTCAAACCGCGTCTATACCGTAGAAGTCTGATGCTTAAACAGTTGGCCTGTTTTTTCGTTATAATATTGGTTCAGCAATTGAAACGTTTAATACATTTCAGGATATTTTAGAAGTTATTACTGGTATAAACGATATAATGACTTTATTGTGCGATCAAGAGTATCTTAAACTTTAGATATAGCTGCTGTATTGTATAGGCTAAAGCTTGCTGGACTCTTAGCGAGTCGTCACACCATCGGGGACTAATAAAACAATATAATAATTTCAATTTTAAAATTTGTGTATTGTTTTTCGTTTCAGCATCTCTATGTCGCAAAATATCACTTATTTCGCACTATGATGAATTGCTCATGCTCAATTGCTTATACATGTTCCATGGTATGGTCGCGTCACATGCCTAAGGCCTATTAGATATGGGTAAATGACTTGACACGCGACCACAGCGTATAGATCAATTGATACACTGCAATTGTACTTGGTATTTACTGGAATTCACTACGATGCAATCACAATGCGAATGATCCATTGCAAAGGGACAAAGCGAATGAGAGTTAATTGCATTTTAGGTCTTGAGAAACTAACGTCTGTAATAATCCATTAACTTTCACACGGGAAAACGAAACACGCAACATACAGCTATGCTTCGGTAAAGTATGTTGTTGTTGTGAGTAATAAAAGAATAATATAAACCCAAGATAGCAGTGCATTGCAAGACATTTTTTCTCCGAAAGGCAGTAAATATTTTCATAATCGAGAAGCAGTAGGCCTAATACTGTATGACCTCTTAGTAATATAATCAATTTGCGCCAATTTAATGTGATATTCGTTGATGGCGTGATTATAATTCGAAAAGAATTTATTTTATCCTTGATAGCTGTATCCTTCTGCGCGTTAAATTGATTAAAAATTCCGACTCCTTTGAGGAGCTTGATTGTCAAACAGGTGTCTAAAGTCCTTTTTATCGCCAAACCGTTTCAGCCTGCCGACTTTATCGATTCTGACTAATCCATCCTTCTGCGGGTTATTTAGCGCGTTTTGGATTGGTTTTCCTGTTGAGCACGAAAATACTAGAACACGATCTGGATCGTAACTGTCAGTAGCCTATACAGATGGTCAATTTCAGATCTACAATGTCAAGCTGGTGATTGAGTGACAACGGCTATATGACATAGTGTTCAAGGTTTACAAAGAATAGTAAATTTCTCGGCTGTATAAAATGATCTATAGTCAGCGGTTTCTTGAAACCAATGTTTATTCATGAGATGAGATTTAATGTCGGCTGCATAGCTATAGTGAGACGACATATATAGTGCAAGACAAGTCTATAGTACGGCCTCGGTGACATATTATCGGTTTCCAAGCACGGCGACCACCATTACCTATTATACTAAATATGCGTATAGTGCAGAGGTCTCAAACACGCGGCCCGCCAGAGCATTTTGTGCGGCCCGCGACGACATTTTAGATTTTTAATAATTTGACGGTATATATGAGTCACATATATCTTTTCAAGTGATAAAGTGAAAATTCCCTTTTAAATTGCCCCGAAAGCCTGAAACTATTCATCAAACTTCACTATCACACCTAGTGCAAACGCTACCATGCAGTGGAAGATTCCCTATTTCCCTACATTTCCAATTCAAGATGACAAAACCTGACTTTAGACGATTCGTGACTGAAATTTGTGAGTTGGACGTGGACGCAACCTTTCTTAGAATTACTCAAACTCGGGCTAACTCGATGGCAAAAGGGAAATGACTCGAGTGGACTTCGAGTGACTCGGAATGCCGTCAATTTGTTACAGCCATGGACGCAAAAAACTAATCGCGTGTCAGGGTAATAGTAATAGATCGGAAGGTCGCATCTTGGTATTTCAATAACTCAGCAAGTATTTATGGCAACCACTAACAATCCGTTAGTTACATCTGTGGTCGCTAAACTATGTAATTAAGGCCACGTTAAGGTACCGAGTACCGTAGTGGTACACTCCAACGATGTAACAGCATTGACGTTCCGACATTTCAATCATTAGGACACATTAATTAATATATTTATATTATACTAAAAAAAATTCTGCTCCTATATTTGAAGATATTTGGCCATGAGATTAATACCCTACTTATCAGAAGTATACTCGAATCCTGGATTGGAATTACAATGCTCAACTTAAAAATGTTTTGATATCAGATACGTCTCTATTAACAATCTGTTAAATTCAAAATATGCATAGTAGCTGAAAAATTATAACCCGATGGCTTTTATGATGGCATCATACATTTGTCCGCCCATATGGTGTATATATCTTATAATTAATATATATCAAGTACAACAACAATTCTATTCAAATAGTTATAAATGTGATGATTCTTTTCGTGCCAGTCCTACAAGGGTAAATCACATTATAATGATGTGTGTTTACTGTCAGTCAGCTGGATCAGCTCACTTTCAATAGGACAATTCATTCCCGCCAAATAAGGTCTACTTGGAAAGACATAGAATACCTCTATAAATGCTGCGGCCCGCGGCGTCGTCAAAACTGGAAAACCGGCCCGCGAGCACATTTGAGTTTGAGACCTTTGGTATAGTGTCTGCTACAGGCTTAAAAGAGTATGGGTTAATTCATTATCTCCTTTGCTAATTGCAGTCGGCGAAAGCTAGAATGCTTAAGTTTTGAGATCTGGTGCTTTTATGTGAATCTGCTACGCTGATAGGACCCAAAAAATATGCCGTAAATTTTAATTAATGATTAGTATTACAAGATTTACAGGAGCGAGATTGATAAAACATTCAGATGTTGTCAAAGTAGGCAAGAGAGCTACCCCAGTAAAGTAGAAGTGGCGAAGCTAAAATATACACAAGTGAGTGAGTGAGTGAGTGAGTGAGTGAGTGAGTGAGTGAGTGAGTGAGTGAGTGAGTGAGTGAGTGAGTGAGTGAGTGAGTGAGTGAGTGAGTGAGTGAGTGAGTGAGTGAGTGAGTGAGTGAGTGAGTGAGTGAGTGAGTGAGTGAGTGAGTTCGGTAAGTAAGTAAGTAGTTATTATAATAGTCCATAATGCGTTCGCTTGGACTGTCAAAATCTGCAAATTGAGCTAAGCGGACGGTGCAGAGAGCTTGATTCATAATGCATCCCAGGAGGTGTAAATTTTCGATAACATAAGCATTCGATCTCATGATGGGATGAAATCATTCTTTTGCTACGGAAAAGTGATTCTAATCTTTTATTTTCTCAGATACCCCGTTTCATAAAACCTCATGGCATGGCGCCCTCCCCCGTATTATAAGGCCAGCGTACTTTAGACGAATAGCAATACGGAGAAGTTGTATCGGATACGGGGCTAATACTTTGCGCGATTAGTAGCCTATATGTTAACGAAGAATATGGCGGATCGTAAAAATGCCATATACTGTCATTTTATGTCCGGAAAATAGGGGCGCGCAAGACTTGGTTTCAAACTTCAACATTCACGTTCTGCAGACAAAAGAATTGAAATTAATTAGACCAACTCGAAGTAATGATACCGCGAATTAAAAGAGAAATACAAATAGGCCTACTATTTCTAAAAATTGGAAAATATATTTCATGTGCTTTGTCCAGAATACTTTAACGATGGTCAGAGACAGGACACTCCATGTACTGCTAGGTTACGATACGATAGGTAGATGCTACATTGCCAAACGGTAGTTCCAAACGTTTTGATGAGCCATATTTACCGTGATAGAATAACATGTCTTTTGGGTGAGCCGAACCACGAAACCAGCTACTTAAATTAAATTTGTCAGTCCATATCTACTTTGCACGAAGCGCGACAGAAATTCTAGGCCTTACTTAACTTTTTGAAATTTAAACTCTTGTTGGTACTCCGTGAAAACTGCCCCGAAATTCTTCACTCTCTTTCTCTCTAATTAGACGAATATAATATTTCTACTTGACAAACCGAAAATAGCGAAAAGTAAGTCAGTAAATCACAAAATACTACAAAGCAGAAATAGAAGTAGCGAAAAAATATATTATTGAGTAAGTACTACAAGTAGTGGAAAAACTTCGAAAAATTAGAAGTTCCTATTTACTGACCGCCTTACTGAAGACATCCCACATTTACTTAAAGTTGAAGCAGGTAACGCGACGTCTGAAAAGTACTCAAGTAAGATGTTTTTATGTGTAGAATATACGGCGATCATTTGCAGGAGTTTCTTGGTCGATTGCCAGTCACTGCTTCCGAAACTGTAAGAATCGTACGTCTTCACGATTAACGCATAATGAATTATGGCACCACAAATAGGTGTAATTTGTGTCTATTTTGCCTATTTCTGTAATAAATCACAGTCACAGTGCAAATGGGTAGCCTACACTATATATTTGGGAATATGAATGCTTATGCGTAATCTGCTATTCATAAGGCTGTATCAACGCTAATAACTTCCTGTTGCGCAATATAATATGGACAAACGAACATGATAAATAATGACAGGGTTGTAATGACTCAAGTCGCGACTCGGATCAAGTTAAATGACCCGAGGCTGGGACGGTCAAGACCGACATTTAATTTCGAAGAATGCGCCTAGTAAGTTACGACAATATTGGTATTTCGTCTATTAGGACCGGTACTTGGAAATGCGACCAAAGACTGGTAAAAGTAGGAAAATTGGTATATTATGAATGCGAAGCATTCGACATCACCAAGCAGCATTTGTAACAAGTGGGTTTAACAAGAACGGCCAAATGATTCGGACTCAACCTCTGCTCGACGACATGGACTCGGACTTAATTCGGCGGTGAATTAAAAATGAAGAGATTTAATTCGAGTCAAAACTATAAAACTGAGATTGACTTGTCAATCAATCAGGTTTATTAATATTTTCATCGTTTCGAAACATCACAGCAAGACTGCGATACAATGAAAAGATAGGAAGGTGTCGAAACAACTTGGAGTAGCCATTAAGATCTGACACCCACCTTAGCCTAGGCGAAGTAAATAAGAGGCATGTACACTGAATGAAAAGTAATGCAGAGAATACAAGACGCAAGCGACAAAATGGGGTGGCATGTGGCGGAGGGCGAGGTCGATGTTAGGTCGTGGTCCGGTAATCCTGAAGACTGGCTAGTATTGATTTAGAAGAAGTTGCTTGTATTTCGACTTGAATGCGGACATGGTCGGAACCTTGTGACTTGGTTACTACTCTGAATAAAGATCGGCTTAGTGGTCGTGAAATTGATAATTCTGGAAACTAACGTGGGTAATTTACTAAACTGAATCGACAATGATGTTCTTTCCCCTTGCCATAACATGGCGTTATCCATTATCGCCGACGTTCCAGCGGTGTATCTATAACTAAAGAGTAGATACGAAATAACAGATCAACAAAATGCATAAACTCACTTTCCAATATTACCAGTATCCTGCATCCATAGGGCCGTAACATCAATTCGTCAGGCCCAAAAAAAACATTGGTCTTGGGCCGCCCATATAGGTGGTAAACCGAACTTCTGGGGGCCTTTGCCCCCCAGACCCCCCTCCGACTTTCCGCTGTTTACACTGGCTATACGTTGTGTCTTCATTGAGTGTCCGTTTGGTGAATCTGCTTTGCTTGCCTAATCGCGTGAAGCGCAAGAAATTTTTATAATTCATGACTGAATCGGTCAATATGATCGGTATTGCTTATATAGGCCTATTGCTATCAATTTTTATCCTCTCTCTGCTCCCGTAATCTGATTTACCGGTAGAGCTGAGTAAGGTGTGCTTGAAAAGGTAGGACTCCTCAATAATAATTGAACATCTCCGGGTGTGTACCCGTTGGCAGGAACGAAACAGCACTTCGTCAGGCTCCCCAACAAACTTGAGTCTTGGACTCCCCCCAATCACGTTGTTCGTTTTTGCCACGAAATTACAGTTGTACTGATCAGTTTGCCGGCGCTAAGCGCGAAAATTTTTAATAATTCATGATAAAATCGGTCAACAAGATCGGGAATTGCTTATATATTGCTATCAATTCTTGTCCTCCGTACTCACGTAATCAGATTTACCGGTAGAGCTGAGTGAGGTGTCTCTGAAACTGTAGAGCCCGTAAATAATAATTAAACATCTTCTGACGGGCGGACTCGTTGGCATGACTTCGTTACATGATGTTATTTCGTGACCTCCTGTCAACTATATCAAAAAATATAGAATCGCCCAAACGTACTAAACCTGTGGTTCCCAACCTTTTTCGACCAATCGCCCCCTTTTCAAGCTCAACATGCACCGATCATCGCCCCAAAATTGGGCATACAAACTGCAATCACCGGCGGGTTGACTAAAAAAAAGGTCAACTTTATGGCTTGAAGCCTAATTTGACACTTTTGTAACTAAATTTCCGTGGGTTGACTGAACAAAAAGTTCAACTGTTTCGCCAACGTTAGGAACCACTGTACTAAACTAAAAGATCACACGATTTCAAATTGGTATTTCTTCACTGGCATCTAATTTTTCCCTGCGGGATGATAGCCTATTTGTCTTGTGAGGTTGAGATTACCAAGACAGGAACATTCGGCGCCAGTCATTTAGGCGCCTGGACAAATAAACCTATATATGTATTTCGTATATATAACGAAGTTTTCGGTCACCATAAGGGCAGTCCTTTTCGTCCAAGGTTTCTCGCTGCCGATCGTTCTGGCACACTTCTTGGAGTCGCGTGTTGCATGGCCTAAAACTCTATATGTCTTGGTGCGTCGTGGCGCGGTAATGGTCAGCGCCGATATGCCCATTTCTATAAATCTTGCGTATTTTCCCATGGGGGAAGAGTAGCATACCCAATAATCATAACATTTGGCAAGTTGAAATCGCGCATAGCGCGAAAAATTTTTTGAAAAAGTTGCATAAAGTTTCAAAAAATACTTTATAATTTATGCTAATTCACCAAAAAATTTGGGGCCCCCTTCGAGCTCACCCCCTCCAATTGGGGGGTTTGGGGTGCGGCAGTTACGGCCCTGCCTGCATCTCATGTATCACAGAGCGTACGGTTTCGCCCATTCACGCATATCATAATACTACTAGCAAGACAGTGTTGATGACGTCTCTATCAATTTTGAATCACTAGCAAAATCGGTAGGCCTACCCCTACATATTATATCGTCCACTTAATGATCCATAGAACACTTTTGTGCCGTATATAGGCCTATGCCTCACCCCGCAAAGAGTCGGTTATGCGGAAACATGAGAATCTTCACCAATGGGAGCATGGGTGGATCATTATACGGGAATATGGAGAAATTGTGTCTTTCAGAGACAGGGTCTTTCCCATCTGGACTCCAGAAGACCCACTCCCACGTAAATTATGTTGGTTTTCATGGTATTTTTTTTAGCTGTCCCTGTACAATTGACTGCCTCTCAATTCTATAAAGGAGGACGAATTGCCATTTGGGACATTTGGGCGTCCTCGAAGGAAATTTTCTAGTTCTTGAAAAAGAAGGCCAAATCCTCCTAAAGGAGTACGTATATGGTAACCCTAAGCTAGAGTCCAACTATCCAGATGTGAAGTTAACTGTAATTTTAACAATTTGACAGCATAGCATTGATCTTGCGGTTCTTTTGTAATTGATATGAATTTGATGATAAACTCGACAGCATGGAATCCTGTCACCAAGTTCGAAACGCCCGCGGAGATAGCATCAGTCAATTCTTCAACACCTTCCTCGGAAGAAACAAAGTCCGGAGATTACAGAGTGTGGATTGAGAATGCAATCGTATATATCTTTATTGCGATATTAGTTTCGTTTTTCATATCTCGCATGGTGCGATGTGTTCGGATAAATTAGATCCTTATAATACCATTGCAAGATCTTCTTGGTTCGAAACGATGGGCAAAGGTCACTTGGACACAATCTAAAATACCTTTAGTTCGTCCAATGATATATCATGGTATATATATCATTGGTTCGTCCTATATTATGAATGGGAGAGGTATGCCAGCACTCCCTCTTGCTGCTGTTTCAACTTATCGGTAAACGTATTTATTGCTCTGCGAAGGCAAGAAAAAAATCAACATTTTAAATTTGAATATCGACAATGAGCAATGCTTTGCAAGAGGTCATTTGTTTCCTCTTCGCGGGCCCCGCTTGTCGGACACCAATTCCCGCTCAATATTGGTTGTAGTGCGTTCGTGAGTGGTCGAGTCTTGTATTTTATTGCGTTCCGTGAGCGTCATGATGGCGATTGGCTATGCGACAAAACAAACCGCCCGATTCAATAAACCCCAACGACACTCCACTAATATAATAAAGTATTGATCCACATATGCATCTACCCAACCAACATGCATTCTCAAAACTAGGAATGCCAATATTGTACCGTTGAGCCTCGGGGACGTCTATGCTTCCGAAGAGATATTTCTCGCAATGACGTATGAAATGATTTATTATTGCTTATTAGGATACAATGGTGGTGTCGTGGAGATATCTACGTAATAATGCATATAAATGAAGTTTTCATGTACGTAATGATGTTCGAGAAATTTACTACCAGTACCAGTAGTATACCTCATTTGTGTGATTATACCATAAATATTTTGAAATGGATACGAGTGACGCGGGATAGTGTTCCGAGGTCAAATAATGCAGCCAGGAGTTGTTTCTGATGCATCGTTTATAGAACTTTCATCGCCTGGAACGCATATAGCGGTGACATTTTCATGGATACAAGACAGGCGGTAGTACTAACCCAGGTCACCTATAAGTAAATAACTCACTGGATAGTCACACATCTCCAATAAAAGCTTACAAACATCATCTATCCGCACCTTCCAGCAAGGGAACGCCCTAAAACTATACAGCAAACGCTGCGTATGCGTCGTATGACGCACTTCGCCGTGCAGGGCTATAAAGACTACTGCTGTTCTCCTAACGTCAAAGAATCATACACAATTACACATGCTACCTTGAATGGATATGCCAAACCTCCCTTGCAGGTGAAACGGACGCAATTTTACCTTTATCTGCCCCAAAAGCGCCTGATGCCAATCGATAAAGCGTACCAAGAAATACATGATCTATCACGCATAAATGAATTTGAGTCGAAGCACCAGATTTAGCAACTGGACGATGAACATGAAAATATTCAGTAAAAGAAGAAAACAGCATACAGTGCAAAACATTTACGAAAACGGTTGGTGAGAACCGCCTTGAGCATTGGAATTCGCATCATGGTACACGAGGATACACGATCATCAACTACCATTTACCGCATGAAGAAGGCATAGAAAATAGCATCACAAAATTGGGCTAAATGTGAGTCAGCAGTACAATGAGGTCAGGACTAAGTGAAGAATTGAAGTACAAAGGCCTTTTACATAGAGTGTGTCATAGACATATATTTACAGGACGTTAATTCATGCTACAAAACATTACGCTAAGAATGAAAAAAATATATATGACGGATATGTGGACTTTAATAATGGATGCATCAACGTAAAACCTACTGGAGCAAAGCATTCATAATTCTCAACTTGACACTGCTATATCAATACGCTACATCACAACAATATCGCTACATCAGACACAGACATAGGAAAACATTGTGTTAAAACAATTCTTTATGGGAATATAATTACCTCACTTATTCATCAACATATGGTAAATCAATGAGGTGCTATGCTAGGTACAGTACCCCGACGAACTTACCCCAGTAATTAGTCTTGACTGTATAATAGCTACTTTATCCAAAATTGAAATTACACTTGTGGTTATGAAACACAAGAATAATCTACAATAATTACTGGGCGAGGAATGATATTCAAGTGAAGATTGGTACTTGAAAAAAAATGCCTGACGTGACTAGCACCAATTTGAGACTATAACATTAATTTTGACAGACTTTCCTTCTCAATTCGTAAACATAATGTCTAACATGCAGGTCACATTCCATGTCTTCACATTACACCATAACCGCAAATGCTTTCAAAAACGTATGCATATTATAAACACTTTGCAAAACAGATTACATAAAAAAGTCCATTACAATATATATCGCACTATATAGGTCAACAAGAATATATGTCAATAGAGCTGCTGTTCAAAAGATTTCACATAAATCAGATAAGATCGAAAAACAGTTTGATCACCGACAACGCCAATAAATTTTTTCTTGGAGAGCAGTACATAACCAATGCAAACAGGCATGTATGGATAGGATTTCGTCTCTTGCTGACATTATGCAAAGGAGCGAGGCAAACCATAATTATCAGGTGACAAATGGAATGATTGGTTTAGCACATAATACACATGCCTGCTATATGCTAAGCATCAGTTAGGATATAATGGGTGGGTAACAGATAGCAGATGCTAGATAAGCATACCGAGGGAGCAAAAGGCCTTTAGGTATTAAACTCAGCGACAGTTTTGTTCAATAAGTCACAGGGAACCTGCGAGGTCACACCGTTTTTTAAAATTTTTGCCCTTCCATTATCCAATTTTCACTCTTTCTGGCCATGATAGCTTGTGGTGATATGAGTACAAAACGAAATGGGAAGGCTCCGTATCAGTACACGGACTGCAACAACAAACATACTGGTATCCATTTACTACCGCGGATAGAAATTGAAACAATATCAAATAAGTTAGCATTGCAAGGCCAGGATAAGATTAATGAAATCAAACTTAAAACTCTACTTGGTTTTATCATTTTCATCAGGAAATAACTCCATGGCTAGCTGTGTCCTGGAAGCGAGTCCTTCCGCATTGCTGCGTTCGCATTTTTTGTACAGATCATCACCGGAACGCATCGTACAATGTCTGTGCGCGTAAAATCTCTTCAACTGCGGTTCCACCGCCCGAAACACGTGCAAATCGGAATATTTCACAAACAAATTGAAGATGTCCAGGCTGTCCATCGGATCTTTCACAAAGTCATCCTGCCGGCCGCCCATGACCTCCGACAGCTTATTACGCGCCGACATGTAGTCCGCGTTGTAGAAACATGCTTCGTCAAACGAGTACAAATCGAAATGCCCGTTACTGGGTTTGATCTCTATCTCTTTCGGTAACGGCTGACCTTTGTAGACGATGTCGGGGTTGTATGAGGAAAACGGCACAGGGAAAAATGCCTGCCAGCCCTGTACTGCATTCATTCGACACCGGTTTAGAAACTCTTCGTCCATAACCGCGTTTACGCTGGTCAGAAAAAATAAAGAGTCGGTGGGAAATTTCTTGGCGATCACGTCCATCGTCTTCAATTGCGACGGTACCTCGGTTTTGATGCTCAGCCAGGGTATCAACTTAGAACTACCGGGTGGTTTTTTCTTGTAATACCGCTTTTCATACTCTTCCAATTTCACTTTCACATCGACGAATACGTCATCGTCATGTATCCTTTGAGCATCGGACGGGTCATACACGAAAACAATGTTCAACTCCACATTGTCGTCAGACTCGAGACAAACACTGGCAAACTTCTGCATGAAGCGGTCAAAATTAGACTTTTGATCCGCAAAGATTGGGAGTATCATGTGAATTTTCGACGACTCGGTCACGTACGGCATTGGAATCAATTCGACTTGACTAAGTGGCCGTAGCATATGTACCCGGTGATTGATTTCGATCGGTTGCTTTTCCCCCTCGATAAACGTATCCAGAAGAATATCGAGAGTATATTCCATCCCGCGTTTAGGGTCAAATCTCCTGTAACCGTTCAACAGCTTCTTCTTTTCGAGGGAAATTTTCTGAGGATTATATTTATCGTTAAGTCGAATCATAGCCATCTGAACGATGTTCTTAATGTCCAGCTTGTCTATCCCAGACAGTTCACATTTTGGCACCTCGCCGGGGCACGTTAACGAATATTCTTCCGTGAAGTAGTCCCAAACGATGATGTCCCAACGGTTCGTGGGCTTGTAAGGTGGGTTGATTCCGAGTGGCCATGAAGTTTGCCGTAAAGACTCGGGGAGTTTGGTGTTCACGTATTCGATCTCCTTTTGAACTTCGTCTATCTTTTTAGTAGCGATTTCAATCTCAAATTGCGAGAATTGCCTGTGGAGACTGTAAAACATTCGTGGCGACTTAACATTAGCCACCGTCAAAGCATTTTTAAACGATACGTCGTCAATATGTTCAGGATCAAAATTTTCAGTGTCTATGGTGTAGGTATTGTAATCTTGATTATATATGCTCGATGAACACCTCACGGCTCCCTTGAATGTTTTATGTATGCAATCTCCAAGCCAAACATCCGCTTGTTTGGTGTCTGCTTCCATTGCGCATTTCCGCAACGCCGGAGCTAAAGTCAGGAGTAACGTGCGAGAAAGTAGAATGCCACTATCAAGAGAGCAGTAGGACACAGATTGGCCGTGTGTGATTCGAGGTAATCCCATGTACAACTTTCTGTTGATGCTGATATGACTTATGAGATCATTGATTCGATCCCCCTCCAAATACATAGAGTCTTTAGCCAAGAAAAACCAATCGTACGTATCCCTGTACTGATCGAATATTGCCGATATCACGTCATGCAAAGCGCTGATCTCGTTGCCTTCTTCAGTAGTTTTCACGGTCATATACTTTGGAATTCTCATTGCACGAGGATTTCCCTGCACAAAGAACTCGACCTTTTGCAACAGGTGGGATGCGGTTTTGTTGAAAGCGACCGCCATAGACGGTAGTGTATCAGGAGTACTCAACACTCCGACGAATAGCTGTTCTCTGATACCGAGCTCCGTGCTGAGAAAGCGTGTTCGTACAACCTTTTTTTTATTCGCAGTCATATCTATCTTTGGTTTCAAAGCTGGATCGGTTATGATGCGCGGTTCAAATTCTTCAAAATTGTCATAGATCGGATTGACCGGGTCAATGTCTGTCTCTTGATAGGCACCGGCCACATTTTGCTTCACATCCGACTCTGACGACTCGGAACGTAGGTGTCGATCGATATGATCTTTGATGAAATTCTGACAGCCATCGTTGCTAAGCGGCATCCGAACTAGGCTCATACTGAAACCGAGCGAGAGCCCCAGTATGACTGGCACAAATGGCCGTAAGCTCGAGAACGTTTTCGTTTTTCTCATGTCTCACTAAATCACGAGTTTAATTTTGTGACTGTAACAAATGCATGATCAACGCAAATTCAAGGATAACTTTAAAATGGCAAGAACTTAAACACAACTGGAACTTGTTCTATGAAAATGAACTCTATTGAATGGCAGCTGGGCAAAATTTCGAGTGCGTGACTGGAACTGAACTGCCAGTACCATAATATCGAAGCATTAACAATAGTGACTGCCATATATATAGCATTCAATACACTTTGAATCTCTCTCTGTTGAAAATATAATCCAGGCATACAAAATCATGGACAATAGAGCATTTTCTAAAGTTACCTACATCTCATCTGGCGTAAAGAGACTATCTTAAATATTCATCAACTTATCCACCGCAGTGCCAATGCCAACGTATGATTCTCAAGATCGAAACCTAATTTAATAATGTATTCATATTGAAATAAACTCGAATATTTTCGCCTGCCATGCCACTCGCCAGGAATAATCGTCAGAAACTTGGCGAAATATTCGTGAAATGCTACATATACCACGCACTGCCACGCCACGAATATAGTCATTACCGGTAGCCAACAAAAACGCTGAATATGAAATGTAATGTTGCCAACACTTGCATTAAAAATTTCTAAACAGTCGAGGCATCGAAGCCCGCTACTCTGCACACATACTTCATTTCCTACGGCCCCCATAGTACAACTACAACCCGACCGGACCGGCTCGGCTAGCGCAACCGCAGCTGAGGAGAACGAGTAGATGACAAGTGAAGCACTGCGATGTGCCATGAGAAGCATTTTTCCTATGGTGACGTCGTCATCGTTGTCGTGACTTGAAGTGTGACCGGTGTACAAAGAAATATAAACCAGCATTCAATTTACCGAGAATTATTATAGGGTTGCCATACGTCCGGAATTTCCCGGACATGTCCGGAATTTCACTGTTAAAACTGCGTCCGGGAGGAATTTCTAAAATATGCCTAAATGTCCGTAATTTTGATGTAAGCTCATAATTTTTCTTACATCAACATAAACCAGTGGTTCCCAACCTTTTTCCACCCACGTACCATTTTGAGGTTTTATGCAGTGCTCGCGTACCACCTATATAAGTTACGCGCGTTTCCACCATTTATGACGTCATACTCACGTATTAGACCTATGCGAGGTGTATTAACAAAATCTATTAAACTAGGCCAGGGATGTCAAACATACGGCCCGCCAGACGATTTTATCCGGCCCGCATAGCAATTCTGAGTACATTGAAAAAAGATTATATTATCCATCACATCTACGGTTATAAACCAAATTACAAAGTCCGCGTTGACAGTTAAATATCTTGTATTCATCACATTGCATACGCAGGGATAACGCCAGATTATGACTAAAGCGGGGGTGGCCAACCTTTTTGCCATTCACATTTCGACTACTCGTGTAGCCTACGGCCGCATTCCAGGGCATATAGTCGTAATGAACGAGCTGGACGCCAAATACCCAGGTTAAAGTGTCTATGTCCATTTCTGGTAAACTCCGGACTAATCTATTTAATGGTTGGCTTACTATGCGCACTGGTAATGTTAAGAAAGGAAGTGCTCATAGTCGCGCGAGGCGCGAAAAAAATTCAGATTCACCAATGAATTTCGTCATTGATATTAGTAGTTTTACATATTACCATCAAACATTTATCCTTTCTCATCCCGTGTGATCAGATCCCCAGGTATAGAGTTGATGTAGGGGTATTTACGAAAATTTAACGCAAGTTATAAATTATGATGCATCTTCGGGAGGGCCAATTGGTATTAGTAACTTTGTAGCAAGATTTTATTTATTGACCGCCCATCAGGATTGTTAGTATAGTGAGGAGCACACGATTTCGAGCTGATATTTCCATGTGAGGCGCATCATTTTCCATTGATGTTCGCATCTGTATTGTGGGGCTCTGATTGCAAAGGGTGCTACTATATAAAAATCGAAAAATGTAGTCGCATTGAATCGCGCCCAGCGCGAAGAAAATTTCAAGATTAATTAAAATCTTTCAAGAAATCGGGAGTCAATTCGTAAATTCGAACTGCATGTCGTCGACGGCCGCCAACACATACTAACTGAATTGCGTGTCTACGTCCGCAGGTTAGCCACCCCTGGAGTAAGGCAAAGGGAACACTGAAATATGTCTACTTGTATCGCCGGTAATGCCATTGTATTCAACCGGACAAACATCGTATTTTCGCCAATTTCATTGCTCGCAAATAATGATGTTGCGACTCGCTACAATCAAACCCCTACGATCCGAGTATTATCTATATATGCTTGATAATAAAGTATTTCAGCGAGAAGCAATGGCACGAGGCAACAGTTTGAATTCCGTTGACTGGTCCGGCCCGCGAGCGATTTGGTTTCGTTTCTTCGACTTGATAGTCATCAGGGATGAAAATCATTGCTCGCATTCCCACGTATAACGTAAAATTAGCAGCTGATGGGGAATAGCGTGAGACGACGGCTTCAAAAAACTCAAAATCAACCTCACCTGAACTAGTAACTCTCTTCGGTCGAAATAAAAACAGAATCTAGTCGCGTACCACCTGGAAGACCTTCGCGTACCACTAGTGGTACGCGTACCACAGGTTGGGAACCACTGACATAAACAGTAATATTTTGGGGCAAGTTTATGCTACATGAAATTTTTCTTCGCGCTGCGCGCGATTTAGTTGGTTTTAATATGGGGACTACCACCCTCGCAAAACTGCGGTCAAAAATAAAATAAAAATAACGTTCAGTTACAGAAATGAGTCTAATTGTTACCGCAATTTGCAGATAACGCTATGTTCATAGAGTCGTTTCAGACCAGGGGCGGGCAGGGCCGGATCCGGCCCGCAACGGGATTTTGTCCGGCCCGCGGACAGTTCCCCGTCTTACATGATAATGTGGACCGCGGCCGCAGTCTGCCGAGCTTCCCTACTACTAAACTTCAGATGTTAGCGACTGTATGCCATAATATACGTGTGTGGACTCACTGGACTGTGTGCCCAGCGTGCGAGAGTGGAGCTTGCGCGTAAGTTCGTCGAAGCGAGAGGAATTGCATTATCGGCATTTGCGATGTACTCAACCCTAATGAATTGATATCTTGGTAAATTTCTGGTACCGGGCTTACCGAACGCCTTGAAATCTTAATTAAGGATTGCACCGTGTGTTAATTGATACGAGTGAAGCAGTCATGGCGGCGCCTGCATGACAATGCCGTTTTCAAATCCCCATTCTTCATTAAATGCGATTTATTCCTAGTATATGTGGATAAATGGGTGAATAATGTATTGATTCAGCAATCCGGCCCGTCAATAAGTAGGCCTACATAAATTTCCTATATCCGGCCCGCCGACTGGAGAAGTTGCCCGCCCCTGGTTTAGACCGTTTGGACTTGACTTAACGATGTACAATTACGCTCCTTGCATTTTCGAAGTCATCATCCTCCCCCAACTCTACCGCTAACTCTGGTCATGTGGGCGGAGAGAGGATCAAATTATAAAGTGGTAGGCCTATATGGAAGAACCAATATTATTGACATAATTCATTCAATTCATTTAAGGACCAGATGCATATGGAAACCAGATGCATATAGTAAGCCCCAGTAGTTACATCGATTACGATGGGCTAAAGATCACGGGAGAAGGCTGAAAAATTGTGGCTTCGGTCCTGGTTACAACCTACAACACACAACCACATACTCCTGAACCCGATCATGACAACCTCTAGTCGATAAATAAAGCTTTGCTAGTGTGACGTCATATTGATCCACAATGTGCTCTAACCTCATTTTGAAATCCGCTAGTAGGCGCTAAAGAGCGTCCGGAATTTGAATTACAAAAATATGGCAACCCTAAATTATTATGTAACCTCAACTTGTGAACCTTTTCCCATGTTATAGAAAATATGACTATAAAATTTCATAGAATAATCCGAATCCGGTTTTAATATTCAATAAATATTCAATTCTGAAACTTGATCAACGACCGTTTATAAATTTTCCTCATTTATTAAAACACTTCCGTCACACTAGCTCGGATTATTTTCCACAAAATGTTTTCAACTATGTATTGTATCAAACAGCGCGTCGAAATCGAAGAGGCACACTGTACCACTTTTGAGATTGAGAGACCTCTGAAGCTTGTTCGCCAATAAATGATTAACTAAATATGCCTGCTACAAAATTAAATCGTCATAATATTTCTTCATCATATCATAAAGGATGATACTGTTAAATGCTGTGAACCACAACCTCACAAGAACGCTCTATATATAATATGAGTTCCTTTATTTGGAATAGGCCTGCAACTACATTCATGTTAAAGTTACTAACTGGGCGCAGTACTAAACTCAATGTGAGCGAGCAAAGACCGCACAGACTTGTACAAACTACTAATTTAGTTAGTTGACGGTCAACTAACTAACGATTTTTGAGTAGTTCTCGTTCTAGGCTAGTTGCGGATATTGAAAAAGTAAGTAGTTCTGAGAATGAGAACCAGGAAATACGTTGGCGGGCTAAATCAAAAGTTTACCCTATTCTGTGGTGCATAAATTTTTAATTGTCGTTAGTTCTAGTTTCAAGTTTTAAAAGTGAGTAGTTCTAGTTCAAACAAGCGGCCGCGGGCAGCATGCGACCCTATAAGGCATTTTGGAATTTCAAGTATTCAACAATATACTGCGGGAGTATATGGTAATAGACAAACTCCAAACCTACTAACCGCAAGCAGATCTCATGCGATCTGGCTTTCATTCGATCAAAAGCAACGCTGCTAAGCTGTGGCAACTTATACCGCTGATACAGCTGTGATACAGCGGATACAGATGTGATGCATCTGATTGCGGGAGTATATACAACATTGTGTATTTCACGCCATATTTGGATACTAATATGACTTCCTATTGCAATGATCCCGAGTCTATGTAAGCGCATGTTTAGCTGACTCGAGACGACATTCATGTAAACCTACTTGCAAACGTTTAAATAAACTGTGTATGGACAATGGACATTGGACAATATATCGTACGAAGAACTATCACGACAGTGAACCAGTTGCAGTCTCTCAGTTAAATACCAGACAGCTCACAACCTAATATTGGACAACTACTTTCTGAATTTTCCTGACAGAGACATATTCTATAAATTGTTGCAATATTCAAGGACCATATATCTTTATATAAAAATCACTGAAATCTCATCAAACTTCACTATCAAGGCTGCTGCACACAGGCTCTCGCGAGTCGCGACACGACAAAACGAGAGAATCGCGGCCGTCTGTGACAAAATCATGCAGACCGGGGGTGCGTTCATACCTAATTTTCAGAACACAATTTCCCAGAATAATCCTCAGAATGCCAGCAATGTGAACGCAGTCGGGAATCCCGAGGCTGGTCTGAACGATATAATTTCCAAAACTTCGGTTCCCAAAAATGTGGATCTGAACGCAGCCGGCCCCGCGTCGCCTGTCAATCATATTCGAGTTTTGGGAATAGGCGCGTTCAGATCGAGCGGGAAATTACCACTTCATCGTTGTCTGTGCAGTGTTGCGTTTCTCAAGGTGAATTTGGAAAGAGTAATTTTCTGCAGTTGTATGGGGCCAAATTGGTATGTACGACGTATATCTAGATCTCTACTATACCTATTTAGTTGAAATGTAGAAGATCGGAATAAGCGGGTGTCATTTTTACCTGTGTACCGTACAGCATCATATAAATGATTTTTTACATTTCTTGTTAAATATAGATAGCTAGCATAATTTTGTGATCAAGAAACATGTCGTCACGAGGTATACTATGGTCTACAGAGGAAACTAAATTGCTCGTCGATCTCTGGGCCGAGAAACAGATCCAGGAGAAAATATCAAAACGATGTATTATTAGTAATAGAGAAATCTAGCCTACGGTAGCATATCACAATCGCTGCAACTACGGGATCACGATAGCTGTTACAAGAGGATGCAAAGACTCATTCGTGATTACCGCAAGTTCAAGGACGACTCGAAGAAAACTGGCGGAGGGGAATTGAGAATACCACCCTCAATTGCTGATGTATATCCGGTTATCGACGCAACCCTGCAAGACAAGGCCTTGACAGACCCGATTCTTCTGAGCTCCATGGATGGTGAGTTTCAATGCCATTGTGACTGAACCATTCTCCTATTATGTTAATTACAGAGCCAGGCAGCAGTGATACGTCTTTTGAAGCTGAGTCAAGTGGTAAGTTATCAATTCCTCCACCAAATTTCATAATAACATTATTTTCATCATTTCCTGTTTGTTTTTTTTCTCAAGAAAAAATGTTACTGAAAAGGAAAGGTAACAACGGATTACCCGCCAGTAAGTTTTTTCGCTGTACATACGACTATCTGATAAACTGATGAACAGCTTTTTGTCTGTAGCTCCAGCTAAGAGAAGAAACAGTGACCTTTCACAAATAAGTGAGCAATATGAACATTGAACAATATAGAAGATTTTAGACAATAGGGATTGTTATTTTCATTTCAAGGAGAGTTAGTGGAATTGGGACAAGAGAGGTCAGACAAACGGATTGAGTCCATTCTTCAATACCAAGTAATGGCTTAAAAAATTTTAATAACCAGATACTGAGACCTAGGATATATTATTTACAATTCAGAGAGAGGAAAGAGAAAAGGAAAGACATGAAAGGGAGCTAGAAAGAGAGCACGAGCTGAAGCTATTCGAGATGCTGACGAGGTTCGTAGTTTTGAAAGATTGCTTTTGCCGAACATGCTATATAACGCTTTTTCTTCTTAGGGCTCATGGAAACTATGTGATACTCCGGTATGAGACTCAAGCTTGCTGTCAACTGTCTTACTACAATTCGAATGTTTTTTAGGCCCGAGGAACAAAACCTGGAAAACCCAGGAGAGTTGCGGGATAACTGATCGAGTGAGAAGAAGTGAAGGCTCTTTCCTCCAAAACTTTTCTTGTTGATGTTTCGTTAGAATAGTGCCATGCACAATTAACCAATAATAAATGTTTTTTTATTATTATGCGGCAATTCATACTGTAGCAGTCCAGTTTGATATAACTACCACTAATGAACTCAGAACTATGGTAGAGTTAAGAAATCTCTCAGAGCGTCTCGCACATTCGCTCCTTACACTTCATCATCCTCGTATGTCGGCACTGGCTCATCAAGTATGATATCATCGCCCATGTTGTCCCCTAGGGCGTCGCAGAAATTGTGAAGTATATATGATGCAAGACGCAATCATCATTCTAGCGTTTGTTGGGCAGGCGTCACAGGATTTGAATAGGCATCGCCATCGCATCTTCAGTTTACCAAATGCTCTCTCCACCACCATCCTGGATTTGATTTCGTAACAAAGCGTCGGCGAGTAGGCTGCGCAACTCGCCGACAAAGTTGAAAATCTTCAACTTTGTCGCGAGTTGCGGGCTCGGTCGCAGTAGAAAATAATCACGCGCTATTATTTCGACGGTGCTGTTGCAATCTTTTCTAATCGTTCAACTTCCTAATTTGACATTCTCGTGTACCAGATGCGAAATTTATCTTGGGTTACACGGTGAAGGCCGTGCGGGATTGACGCATTGCGCTGTATGATATCCAACAAGTCCAGAAAAAGAATGATTCAACCTCAAGTAGATAACTTAAACATGGAAGAACGAAATGAAAATATATTTGATTATTAGATTACTATATGTTCACGATACAAGATTAATAACAGAGAACATGACCGCTAGCCCGCCAATGCCACTGACATGCTTGACATTACGAAAGTACCGGTAGGCCTATATATTATAAAGATATCTGATTGATGGACTAGGTCAGTGCGTTTCAACGATTTCCAGTAAATTCGGCCCTCGGTCACTTCAGCCCTCGGTAAATTCGGCTCTCGGTAAATTCGGCCCCCGATAAATTCGGCCAGGGCCAGGGTAACAATAACAGTTACAATAACCTTAACCCTAACCTAATCCTAACCTCCTAATCACTTGATAATAATATAATTATGTAATATAATTCACATTAATAGTTGGTAATACAATTTTACACAAAATTCTCCGAGGGCCGAATTTACCGATTGAATTCAGGACTCGGTAAATTCGGCCCCGTAAATATCCGCGTTATCTCCCGTGACTGTGTGATATACGCATACCCCGACCTTCAATTCATTCGATAATATAATTATGTAATTCATTCACATTAATAGTTGGTAATACATTTATACAAAATTCTCCGAGGGACGAATTTACCGAGTAAATTCGGCCATCGGTAAATTCGGCCCCGTGAATATCCGCGCTATCTCCCACGGTTACACGATCCACGCATACCCTGACATCCAAATCACTTCATAATAGTATAATTATGTAATTAATTCATGTTAACGGTTTTTAATACAATATTCTCGGAGGGCCGAATTTAATGGCAACCCGTTTCAACGATTAGACAGACACCTTGTTTAGATTCTTTGTATCTTGGGTAGCCTACTGTATATTGTGCATCTGCGTCTTGAGTTGAAATAATAAACTGAGTTTTCGAATTTGAGAATATCTTAGTGGCCTTATGGTGTATTCCGTATCAAAATTCGGAGCATCAGCAAAATGCTGTCAGTAGCCTACACATAGAAAACACATATGTGTAGGAAGTATCTTGATTACCAGAGAACCCGGACCTTGGAGAACCCGGCCCTCGGAGAACCCGGACCTCGGAGAACCCGGCCCTCGACGAACTCGAAATTTTGTATATCAAGCACGCGTGGTCTACTTGTTGTGGTCTACTTGTTGTGGTATTCATGGTGTTTTTCGACTACTCTGCACCTCGGTGAATGCGGCCCTCGAACAATTTTGAATTAAAAATGCATTAAATGTGATATGATTCTCAGGTAGGGAACAATCACGTGCCGTGGTAGATCTCCCAGTGCGAGAGCCTGATATCGAAGAATCTACCACGCATGCTACCGGTTCACCATGATTGGTTGCCAGGGAACTCGGCACTTAAAATTTGATGCCGCAGCTTTGCAGCATGTGGGCTAATATCCCACCCCGGCAACCCTAATATCCCACCTCCGGCAACCCTAATATCCCACCCCCGGCAACCCTAATATTCCACCTCCGGCAACCCTAATATCCCACCCCCGGCAACCCTAATATTCCACCTCCGGCAACCCTAATATCCCACCCCCGACAACCCTAATATCCCACCCCCGGCCACCCTAATATCCCACCCCGGCCACCCTAATATCCCACCCCGGCAACCCTAATATCCCACCTCCGGCAACCCTAACGTCCCACTCCCCGAACCCTAATGTCTCCTTTCCCAACTATCCTACCCAACCCTAACACCCCACCCCAACCTACAGTTGCAATAACGAGCACACCACGCGTGGTTGATATGTGAGCAATAACAATCGTTGGGATATATTTTTCATCTGAACAATTCACACACAATGTACAATGCGATTCGACCCAATGCGATGTCACGAACAGATACGAGTATGTCGGACTTCGCACGTCCGCCCCTCGCCAAGTCAATTCAACACTGAGCCGACTACGCAATCGTAATCACGTGATCTGATCACTCCGTGACTGCGTGATCTACGCATGCCCTGACCTCCTTACAAGATTGACAAATCAGTTGATAATAGCATTATTAGTTTAATAATTCATATTAATACTTGTGAATACACTTGATTTCAAAATTTCCCGAGAGCGGAATTCACCGAGGGCCGGGTTCTCCAAGGGCCGAGTTTGTAGGGCCGGGTTCTCCAAGGTCCGGGCTCTCCGGCAACCAGTATCTTGATGTGTTCTTCAATAACCAAGAACCTATACTGCAGGGTTGTAACCAAGTCACAAGGCTCCGAGTCACAAGTCAACCCTACTTATATATTTTTGACTCGAGTCAAGTCGAGTCATTTTCAATTCCCACTGAGTCAAGTCCGAGTCCAAGTCAGCGAACAGAGGATCGAGTCCGAGTCATGGTATTATGACTCGAGTCCGAGTCCAAGTCATTGTGTTGACTGCTCAGTTTCCAGTTAAAGTCATCCAAAACCCACTTTTTATAACTCCGTATGGTGATATTTAATGGTTCGCATTTATAATATATCAATTTTACTCACTTTTAGCAGTTTCTGGTCCCATTTTCAAGCACCAGTACCAACAAATGAAATCGCAATAGTGTGTTGGCTTCGAAATTACAATGAAATGTCGGTCTTGGCCATCTGAATCTCGAGTCAATGACTTGCTTCGAGTCATGCGCAATGACTCAAGTCCAAGTCGAGTCAATACACGGATTGACTCGGGTCGAGTCGAGTCATTTCCGTATTTTGAGAAAGTGACTCGAGTCGAGTCATCCGAAAATCGTGACTCGAGTCGAGTCATGACTCGAGTCATTACAACCCTGCTATACTGTTACGAAATCATCAAGTTGATACAGAACAGATAGGCCTAGGGGAGATGTGGTACCGATGGATCAAAAATCGGAAAATGATCGCTGGTCCTGAAATGTTCAGCCGAAAACAGCAGATCTTTTGCTGGCTCAGTACTTTGATACAAGCTCTACCTATCGCGCACATATACATGAATATTCGTCTTTTCAAAAAATATTTATGGGCGTTCAAAATTTGTTGCTCGAACGTGTCATCGGTCCCCACCCGGTGGGTCCAATGACACACGACCCGGGGACCTATGACACATACCGTAAAAACTCAAATGTGACTACTTTTCTTGCTCATTATTATAATCTAAGCTACAGCAAGCCAAAGAAGAATGTTTGGTCGCAACTGTCAAAAAATAGAATAAATATTAACTCAAATGTTGTCGTAAAATCACGTTTCGATTTAGGCTCGGGCTTATAAATTTGAGGGTACATACAGCGATAAAACATCATATACAATTATTACATAAAGATTTTCTGTACGTAGACATGTTTCATTTGTTTCATGATTAGTATGCTTGATTATTTTGCTTGATTTGGCTATTGTATCATCGGTCCCCACCCTACAAATTTTATACATGAATCGAAAAAAAGTCCACTCAAGGAAAGTACTGAAAAAAATAATAGGTGCCATTATATAGCCTGATAGAAGCCCTACACTTCACAATAAAAATGATTGCTGGTTTGTTCGTGTTGAAGGTTACAAAGAAAAATGTATATGTCGATCTAAATTTAGTTTACACCCCCTAAAACAAAAATCATATGTGAGAGACCCCATTGCTCGCCCACGTCGGATTTTTTTGTATGTGAGGAAAGATTTTGCCAGCATGCAATTGTAGCAGTGGCGGCTCGTCCTATAGGGCAACTGGGGCATTGCCCAACCTAAAATTCTGTTCAATAACAATTTAACCATTTATAGACGCACAGCAATCAATATATACCGAGATCACAGCGAAACCAGCGTTCTTCTTGTGCTTTCGCTTGCAAACGCCCATACATAGCGAAGTCTCTGCGAAAATCGAATTCTCTTCTGTGTTTTCGCTTTGTGAATGCCTAGCCGGGGCTTGCCCCGGTAGCGCTCATAACAAGCTTTCACTATCTATTCTCTCAAAGCCGCGCACAATAAAGAAACGGTGATTTACTCTCTCCTATTCGTAAAATGGCCGAGCAACCGGGGCAAATATGCCTACTCGCCCTTAAGGTGTGATGTAACAATCGTATCTATATCTGAACTCGGTTACCGTAATATGCGTTGAGTCGACCTTTGCTGGTATAGGTCGATTTTGACGGTGTTTCGCACCATGATAATTCTTGAAACTTGGTCTGATATGTCGTGAAGGTAGTATTTAACACTGCTCCAAGTTTCAGGCTTGCTACTTAAAGATAATGGTAGTAATTCCGTTTCCATCTATCATGTACTGTACATAGTACAGCAAACAGATTTTACTCAAAAGCCGGTATTGGTCTCCATTGATTTTGACGATGTTCTATACCGAGATCGGTCATGGCATTTGGCACGGTAAGTGTTAGTATCGACCGCTGTAACAAGTTTTAACTTTGTCACTGAACTATGTGGGTGGTAATTTCGTTTCCAAAGTCGAGT
This sequence comes from Botryllus schlosseri, assembly GCF_051294905.1. Classification (NCBI taxonomy): domain Eukaryota; kingdom Metazoa; phylum Chordata; class Ascidiacea; order Stolidobranchia; family Styelidae; genus Botryllus; species Botryllus schlosseri. The sequence continues at coordinate 18,094,083 of NC_137246.1, forward strand.
AAGAGCTGACTCTTCATTTATCGCCAACAAATTTACGCAAAAGCCGTTATTGGTCTCTATTGATTTTAACGATGTTCCATACCTAGATCTGTCATGAGCTTTCACACGGTATGTCTTGATTTTAGTATCGAACGCGGTGCCAAGTCTTAAAGTTGACACTCAATGATTGAGGCAGTTATTTCGTTTTCGAGGTCGAGTATGGTAGAGATGCGCGCTGATCTGATACTTACGTCATTGCGGATCTCACGCAAAAGCCGGTGTCGGTCTGTGCTAATCTATAGTCTGCGTTCCATAACGAGATCGGTGATGATATTTCCATGATGATCGCATGACAGCTAACCAGCCTATTCCTCGATCTATTTTACTCAAAGTTCGGTGTTCGTCTGTTTGCATTGATTTTGACAGTGTACCATACCGGAATGGGTTATGAGATTGCGTATGCTACTTCTCGATGATTTCTTGTAACAGTATACTAAGTTACGGCTTTTATTCATGTATTTATATATTAATATATTTTCGAACGGCGATTTCGCAGCAGACTTATAGACAGTAAGCCGTATGTGTTGTGTCACAGTCTCCAGTTTCAAGGTCAAAATGTCCTACGTTGTTCCGAGACCGAAGTTCCGAGGCTGCTGTCCTTAGTTCTTCAAAGACCATTCAAATTGATGTTCTGGATTCAATATGACAGGCCCAATCTATGAGATAACAATTGCGTATGTGTCCGAACTCGTTGACCTTTCCAGTTAGGCTTACGCAATCTCTCGAGTTCTAGTCATTGGAATTAGTCAGGTCAAGTCAAGTGCGAACATGAATCGTATTGAATCTTTATTCCGTACGTAGTTTACGCAGTTGCCTTTAGAGCGAAAATGAGAGGTCTAGAAGTTGTCCAGTCTATTGATCCAATCGTACGCCGGGTGCCTCCGCTTTGGTTGCCTATTATCACCTGGTCGTAACCAGAGATGACCACAGTCCGGTTCAGGAGCCGGAGCAGGATTTCAATGTTTTTTTACCTGGCCGGACTGGATCCGGATTTCGAATTTGGGGTGACGGTCGGATTTTAGGGTCTATCGATTTGCGTAATCTATAACTCTACCATGAAATCAAAACGCATGCTACTAAGGATGACCTGATACTTGATTCGTGGCATAGGGACGATTCTTAGTTCACGTACATTTTGTAAAATAATCCTTTGATTAAAAATAAATGAATAAAACATTTGTTACCACACTTCAAGTCACGGCTCACCGGCAAACCTCTCGCGGCACCTACGTTAAAATCACTGTTGTCGGGAAATTCATGTGACTATCATAAAGTTACTTTTTTACGTTGGAAAACGCCATTGTGACGTCATGTTGATAAAAGTCGCTCGCAGCCCTTGCCCCACCACCCGATATTGTCACGAGCCGCCACTGAATTGTAGACAAGTTCACGGAGTGTAATCATGGAATTATCATAGAGAATTTTCAAAGTATTTTCGGTCCCAGTGATCCATCGGTACCACATCTCCCCTACGTTACGACTCGATGTCCCAGTGTGCAGCAGAACGCAACTAACGCGATCGGGAGCGCGACATGATCGGGGAATTGTCGAGTCGCAAAGCCAGTGTGCAGCATAGCCTTTACAATACTTTTAAAAGCTACCATGCGGTAGAAGATCAGCTATATTACGTCACATATAGTTCATGATGATAAAACATGACCCGTAGATAATTGGTGACTGAAAAGTGTGATTTGGTTTGGTGCGAGCCTCTCGTAAAATTACCCGATTTCGGATTGACTGGGTGATTAAATAAAAATGACTCGAGTTAAGTCGGGTCATAACGTTGAAATCAGATAAGGACTTGCGACTCGGAACGGTGACTTGGTAATCCTACGGGCGCAACAATCTATGAGACTGTCATGGGGAATAGTTATATATCAAAACGTCGTAGCTTGCGTTGCGTAGGGTATATAGCTATCTAATCGTCAGTATGGCAACCATTATGGCATTCTGAGACCCCCGTGACGTATAGGCCTAGTTGGTTACATGCTGGGTGTTGTTTGTTCTCTTCATCCCTGTTATTATCTTAGGCGAGTAAGGTAGTAGTACGCTCTGCAACTGTAGCACCAATGAATTCTTCGCCATTTGGACATTTCTATTCCAGGGGTTCTTAACCAGGGTCCGTACTCCGTAGACTAGGGGAACGAAGCACGACATCAGGGTGTACGAGATGCGTTGTGGAATTATGCCCATAGGCGCTGAACTCAGGTATGCTAGGTATGCCGCGCATACCTAGGAATTTTTTTGGGTATGCGGCATACCCAGAATTCGGTTTGGTCTGTTACTGACTGGCTGGTGAATTGATCGATTTAGAAATAAGCGTTTCGTAGTGCTGCTGAACGCGTAAGTAAACCGGCAGCAATACGTTTAGGCGCTTAACAAAACTCCGTCCTTCAGTTACAATTCAGTTGTCCGTATTTTGTCAGTGTTGCGCGCGGCCACGGCCAATTAGCCGGAAGCGCGTTTCCAATTTGCGAGAATCGTTTGTGCACAATGTAACGCAACGAGATCTCTACGCTGAGATGATTGCGAAATTAGGTCATTGATTACCGCGCGCAATCGTCGCAGGCCTGATTTATCGCGTCTCCGTCAGGTCTAGTTCCGCTGGCTTGATGAATCGCATCTGCAATAGGCCCGGTGCGCACTATACCATCACTGGCCTGCGCACGATAACATCGTTGGCCTACACAATTGCGTCTGCGTGGTTCGAAGTATACCATTGCCGGCCTAACTATCGCGTCTCCGGCCTAGCATGCTTTGGCTCCTATCTATCGGTTGTGATTAAAGATTGATATCACGAAACTTACTGACATCGAATGTCCGCAAAAATGTGTGACTTGTGCGTACATGCGTACTTGATTTCCGTTAATACTTAAACATAACCAATAACCATCAGAAGATGCGAGTCAAGGCTTGAGTTTTGAGAAAGGTTTGAACCACCTGAAATCGATGCGGATTCCATTATAGAACATACTCCATAACAACTCGGCTATGCGCCTGAATATTTGATCAAACGCGAGCGGTCAGAAGACGCAACGCGAGGCAACAAGACGGAGAACTCGATACTAAAGATGTCAATTTCTGTATGCGCGAAACGTTGCGATTGTCATCTCCTGCTGTGAAGGAACATGATATCTTATGCGCCGGCCGGAACTATCGCTTCTTCTGTGATTGTGATGTCAGACTGGCTCAGACATTGAACAATGAACATTGAACATGGACGGAATTGATTGAAATACATACTGACCGTGAACAGACAGTGGCGTAATTGATTTTGACTAAAGCTAATACTAAAACAGAACGATCAGAAAATGTCTTGCAGGCTCTTGATATTGAAACTTCTAACTCCTATGAAATCAAAGTCACTAATGAATAGAGTCCAGAACAGACTTTCTATTTGGGAAAATAATTCCTGCAACCTTATTAACCGTCGCCGAAGATGCGTATTCGTTTGTTCTCGAGGCGGATTGATTGAAATCTCCCGATTGTCGGCGCGTGTGTTGGCGAATATGTTGCGGAGATTGCGAGCTCGCTAATTGACTACACAGTCGCACGCGTTGGTAATCTTATGGTAGCGTGATGTGTCGAGTATATTACATGCTGGTCCGATCGATGTATTATCGGCATTGGTGCATGTTCTTAACCATAATAAACTGATGCTAGGTTGGTAAATTTGAAATGGATTCAATCAATTCAGCAAGCGGCCGGCTGGCTACGCGACCTGCTTAATCATATCGTAATTTTGTCACCATACAAGTGCCAGGTGATATTGAATGCTTGCGAGTCGGCTAATTTGCCAATTCTGGCGCACTATGACGTCATCCCTTTGTGACGTCATCGATCTCGCATACCTAGGGAAAATTAAAGTTCAGCGCCTATGATTATGCCTATTTGTTGTGGAATATTTTGTTGGCCAATTCATTCCACTGAAAAATGGTCTTCGCGATACGCGCGATTTTACGTAAAATGGGCTTTCTGATTTTATAGGTACAATCAGAAATTGTGTTGTAAACAGGGCATGGTATGGTATGGAATGGGAAATTTCCATACTCCATACCCACCCCAGTCGTTCCATGCCATAGCCTACTTAACAATTTTCCATACCATAGCAACATTCTTCTATTCCATATTTGATACTTTTTCCATACTTTCGCAACTTGCCCAACCTCTCGCAGCGATATTCTATTTTTGATGTGTGGAAAGTTCCGGCGTTTATATTCTAATTATTTTGGATGAAATTATCCATTTAAACAGCCCATGCACCAATGATACAATGATTCCGAATAATGCGTAGGTCATATAAACTTACTTGTGTATGTAGATATAAGCCGCCATAAGCAACACTTTTGCGTGCTATACTATAACCCGAGAATGTATAAATATGTCAATATGTCAATATGTGAATACAATTCATGTACATATTGTACATACGAGCTCATATTACAACGAACCAGTAGATTTCAATTACACCATTTCGCATACAAATGAATACCAACCTATGCGAATGATCGCGCACCGCTATCCACTGTCCAGTGTCCAATCGATTCTCGCTAATTGGAGGCGCTGATAATACGAATTGCTGAATTGCAAATGAGCTAAGAAATCATAGACATACGATCGGCATTTAATAAAGACATAAACGAGGTTAACAATGTAAAGATTTTTTCAAGTGTGTCTATTCTAGGGTAACCAAACTAACCATACGTCCTCCTTTTTCAGGTTTTTCAAAATTTCCTCCCAGGACGCCTAAATGTCTTCATTTTTGGCAATTCGTCCTCCTTTACAGCTTTTAGAGCTAAGATAGCCGATAGATTCGAGGGAAAATGGGCTTAATGACGCGAAGCAGGAAATTCGTGGTTCGAGCGAAAGTGACGAACTTTTTTTTAGTCAATCAACGTAAAGTGTGAAAGAAAAACTGTATTTCTGAAGTCGAGCCGGAAAGTTGACCATTTTTTCGTCAACCAACCACAATATCGTGGAAAATTTACGATTTTTCCGGATTTTACTCCAGTATCCTAAGTTTGAATTTTTTTAAAAACAGTCCTCATTTCCATATTCCAAAATATGGTAACCCTCCCAACCAGAAACCCCTCAAAGTCCCAACTGCTACCCCCCCCCCAATTAGAATATATCTTAGCATAGAATTTTACTTCGCTACAATCATTTTGCGACAGCGCGGATCAAATGTCGAATTTCCTCGCCAATCTGTGGGACTATAACAGCAGCGTGTCCATCATTTTTTTTTAAATCAGAGATAACCTGATTTCAGGAAGTTACAATGCGTGTACTGTTGGAGGCCGGCATATCGTAACGTCGTTCCCAGACAAGCTACATATTTTTGATTTACAATGATGGTTATGTAAAATAGACATTGCTTGATGATCATCCGACGATGTTAAAATTCCCTTGGTAGCATTACGGAGTGGAAGTTACGATAAGCGAAATGCAAGCTGTATCCCGACAACGGTCGAATATCATTCGTTTTTATGATACTTAGATTGTAATAATAATCATCATTAGTATTACTTTCATTCATATGCGGGTTGCCCAACTTTGTCTTCAAATAGATGTCTACCGGGGTGAGTGAGTCATGACTCGCACTTTGAGGTGAGTGATCATTTGAGGTATGCAATCAATTTAACAAATCGAAAGTAGGATCATTGTCGTGGCTTCGGCAAAACTGTCAAACTATATAGAAAAGGTAGGGAAAAACAAATCTATACCATACTTGGAAAACTTCCATACCATACCATACTTGCACATTTCCATATTCCATACCGAAATTTCGTCCCATACCATAACCATACCCTACCACGCCCTGGTTGCAAATGGACAGGGTCTACGAGAAATCTCATTGGAAGCACAGGGGGTACGATCGCTGAAAAGATTAAGAAGCAATGCTATGGCTCAACAATATTCAAGTTGCTATTGATGTGTTTCAATGATAACCGAACGCGAAATCTAACGCTGATTCAATTTGACTTAGGCAATGACAGTAGCAATAGCCTATACTTATCACTACAAATCGGCAGATATGGAATCATAACGTAGCATATCGGCCTCGTGTAAATGACCATTGCAGTCGAAAAACATAAATTCCAGTATAACAACAAAGCAGGCTAAGTATAGTTGCTATACCACAATTTAAGGTCGCAACTCCACGATTCATACAGCACTGTCGGTTTCCCAAATCTATAGCGTGTTTCATTGTGCTACGATTGTCCAATGTCCATTGTTAGCGAATAGTCTTGGGTGAGGCAGGTTCATCGCCTGGCTATTGTTTCTCTGCGATGCCATTGTATGTAAAAAAAAAGCCGAACTTATCGAATTTGAGGAAGTTCTGGTGCTCTGACATTGTTATAATATTCAAATTTTCGGAGGCATTTGATTGATACCATCTCTGAGCTGTTTATGATGAATTGCATTGTCGCGGGTGAGGCACGACTCGCCTCTCTACTTTCGAACTGTATTTTTGAAAGATAAATATGAAAATTTATGATGTTGGGTGAAAAAATGTACAAATTCAGCTATTCATGAACATCGACGGAAAATATTAATAATATTCATCGAGAGTTTTCGCAATTTTCTTTTACTCGTCCTGGCGGCATATGAGTCACTGATCTCTCACTTGTCTGCCCTGAACACACGGATTCATCGTGCCAACCTCATGGTTTGAGGTTCGTGTCCGCAAACGTAGAGACTAGCATAATATAGTCGCTCTATCAAATATGCCGGACCTGAAGTGTGGAACGGTACCTCGCTGGCTATCCGACAGTAGTTTAGAATGTCATGTGTCCACACTCAACTCGAATTACAAGCAATTTCTTACGAATGAATACTATATAGTCAGCCCTCAAGTTTACCGGCCGCGACCTGACATATCGATATCACGTTTATCATCGTTTAATTTTTCTTCTATTTTCCTTTAACTAAACATTTTTTACAGCCAGACTGTTCAGAGTCAAGTGTACCTGTTTGATGCTGGTGTGATCAGACTAGATGACCTCCACGGTCTTATCGATCATTCCTGTCTAATGCCGAATACTGTGCAATGTGCATGCATATTTTCTGTACCACCATCACTGCCGTTTGTTATGTATTTTGGTTGGATGAAAATAAAGACTCTCTCTCTCTCTCTCTCCCCTTTCGTCACTTACCACATGTTGTCGGTTGTCCTTTCATATTATCTCGTTTCACTTTTCATTCGGTGTGCAACTGCGCATGCCTACTCTTTACATCGCCTAGACAAGATCCAGGTGGGTGTCTGATGTCAAAGCCTACTGCAAGTCGTTTCGACACCTTCCTATCTTTTCGTTGTATCGCAGTCTTGTGATGTTTTGGTATGATGAAATTGTTAATATACTGATACGTCATATAGTCGAATTTACAATCACAGCAATTTTAATCACCTTGTCATTAAGTATACAATTTTTTGCATTGGTGGAGTAAAATGTTCTATCGACTCAAGAATTGCATTGCAGTAAAGGGAAAGGTAGCAGTTGAAAGGAATTAATCGGGCGCGAAAATCCACTGCCAAAAATGTCTTGCCAATGGCTAAAAATTCTCAACAAATTTTCAATACTTGCATTGCACATCTTTAGGCGGCTGATTCAGAACGTTTGCTAACAAAATCGTCATTCAAGTTGATTATTTGGTATCATAATAGATTAATTTCATTAAAATAATTAATTAAAATAACCATCTACTGAGATACACACAAAGTAGAACCCCTGCCACTTGGCCATGCAAACACAACAAAAACACAAACATCAGGATTAGTGTTTTGCATTAGTAGACCAGATCTCGGTAATTTTGCTTGACATATCACACTATTACGGTTGTGAATAATATGTGATGTCACCGTTAAGTGCATTAACCGAAAACGGGCTAGAACGAGATAATGGCCTTCAATTCCCACGTAGTGGCAAATGATATTTGAGTCCCGCGGTTCCAAATTATGCCCGGGCCCACAAGATTCCCTGAGCAGCCCGACAATACTGAGTGTTGAATAAGGGGTTTTGTTGGGCCGAAAATGAGCCACGGACAACAGACAATAATTTTGAAAATGTTGGAATGAATTAGTATTAGGATTTAAAACAATCACAATGGTTCATACGAACGAGATATGTTTGATTCATTCGATCACTTCCCTAGGTACTTCGACATATGGCCACGAGAAATAATGAGCCTTTGAATTTGAGCAGTACCCTCGTAAATTTGGAATATTTTTGCATCCCTCATGAGCTTCTCTACCGGATATTCCTTGTTGAATCCGGCCCCGCCGAATATCTGTACGGCGTCGGTGGCACATTTATTAGCAGCATCGGCCGCGAAGGCCTTTGCCACTGACGCGTAGAATGTGCTCGGATACCCATTATCGTACATCCACGCTGCTTTGAGACACGCGGTTCGTGCCAGCTCCACGTTGATTGCCATATCTGCGAGCATAAACGCGATAGCCTGATGCTCTGCAATTGCTTTTCCCATGGTTCTCCTTTCCAGCGAATATTTCGTCGATTCATCTAAGGCTCTCTGCGCAAGGCCAGTGGCGCTTGATGCCACAACAGGTCGGGTTCTATCAAATGCAGTCATGGCTATCTTGAAACCATCTCCTTCCTTGCCTAGAAGATTTTCTTTTGGAACTACAACATCCTCAAACGATATTCCCCTTGTGTCGGAACATCTCTGACCCATGTTGTCTTCTTTGCGGCCAACGGTCACTCCAGGCGAGTCGGCATCTACAATGAAACCGGAAAATGCTTTTGATGACGGGGCGCCGGAGTCAGATGATGTTTTAGCGAGGACAAAATACCAATTCGCTACCCCTGCATTCGTAATCCACATTTTCTGCCCATTGATGACGTAATCATCACCTTTTTTCTCGGCTTTGGTCTTGATACCGGCCACATCAGACCCTGCACCCGGTTCTGTCACAGCATAAGCACACATCAGAAATTCGTCCGTCATCCGGCCCAAGTACTTCTTTTTTTGATTTTCATTGGCGGCGACAATTAATGGAGCTTGCGCGAGGTTGTTCCCATCAAATGCGGTCTGCATACCGGTACATCCGTAACCTAACTCTTCTGAAATTATTGAACCAGCAACGCAATCTAGATCCGAACCGCCGTATTCCTCGGGGATGTGGGTGTTAAGGAATCCAAGTTCATGTAGTTTTCGCATCATGTTCCAAGGGTACTCGCCCGTCGCATCATGATGAGCAGCTTTGGGAATGTATTCTTCTGCCACGACCCTTTTCAGTGTACTTCGTATTTCTTTTTGTTCTTCGGATAATTCAAATGATAATCCGCCGGTGCTGTTGAATCGTCTCGAACACTGCGATATCGCTCCTACGGAAAGCCTGGCAGTGCGAGTGATAATGTTTGCGCACATTTTGTCCAGCCTAGCCTTATACCACACCACACGCGTCGGACAGTTGTTCCTGTACAAATATGGATTTTGAATATCAATGGCCAATATTTCGTGGACAGACCGTGCTATATTGAAGGTGACCCTTCATGCTTTGCTGTGCTTGGTTGAGTAATTGATCATTGCCACGATGAAGGATTATAACAACTTCCAACTCATTCGTCAATTTTCGTAAAACACGTCCGCAGAATATTTTAGGGCAAATCAATTCAAATTGAAATAATTCTTTGCGCGAATTAGTGTCACTGCATGGGTAGTTCGTAGTTGTGTACACCCTCCTAAATAATTTTTTTCAACAAGTAAGCATAATTCCCTTAATTGAGTTTACCGGTATTGGCAATTATGAGAAAACGGTTTATTCCTATGGTATCGTTTGCGGCCGTTGGAGATCACTGGGAAGATTTAGTCTAGGAGTTTAGCATTTACGGGTTGTGGACTATTAGGTACCTGCCATTTCCACGTCAATATTGATATGGTTAGGTGCCTATATGCCTGGCGTCGAATAATGCTGACCTTGTAATCTGACCCGCGCGGTAGGAACGCGATTCAAGAAAAATGTCGCGAAAATATTTCCCTCCCCCTCGGCGATGAAGTGTAATAAGGTTTTCTAAGCTTGATCTGGTAGTAGGTACAGCCAATTCAAATGTATTTAGAGTATCGGCAATATTCACCATATGTAACGAAATAGAAGTACGCTGCAACGAAGTAGCAGGGATAGTGTGAACGCGAGGTTCCCGTTCAGATAGATAGTAGATTCTGCACTGTGACCGATTCTTTGTTTATTTATTAAAGATGTGCTCACCGTAAATACTATTTTATTCAAATCCAAATTTTTCAACGGCAATAACGCCGCTTCCCCTGGTTGGAATGGAACCATATTTGGCGAGCATCGTTTCCATAGACAGTCTAACACTTTCATGGTGTCAACAGAAAATTTTCAAATTTTTTATTATTTATTTTTATATAATAAATAGTAACTTTCATCTCCTGTAGCAAAGCGGTTACAGGCTGGAATTGAACCAAATTTTGTGTGTAGGCTTAAATTAGGTAACCTAACAATTTTATCAAGTAGCCCAGTGGTTCCCAACCTTTTTCATCTCGTGCCTCCCTTGGCCGAAATTTAAGCCAAAATTCCCCCCTTAGGATAAATCTGCCCGACGATTAAAAAAGGTCATTTTTACCGCGCAAACACCTGTTGACTGAGAGAATAAGACGGGCGGTACCAAGTGTTTGTTTCTAGCAGTGCTGATGTAATAACACTTTGTAGACCTCCAAAAACAATGGTCTTGCTCGCAATCAAACAAATTTTGGAACGCTTGACTCAACAGACCCCCACACTTCCATTTGTGTTTTCGGCTTACCATGCACAAATCGCTAATATAACTTTTGTGAAAGATCAGTATGCATAGATTTGCTGGTCTCGCGATTTTTTTTCAAGTTTGCGTATGCATTTGACCAATAATATTGGTACTTTCGTATATAGGAGGGTTGACCAGACTCGAGTCTGACTCGACTCTCCATTTTCTGACGACTCGACTTGACTCGAGTCATTTTCTCAAAATACGGAAACGACTCGACTTGACTTGGGTATTGAGTCGACTTGGACTCGAGTCATGCTCCCATATGACTCGAGGCACTAAGTCGGCCAAGAGCGACATTTCATTGTAATTTCGAAGAACAGTACAGCGACCACCCTATTGGAATTTCGTCTATTGATCCTGGTACTTGACAATGCGACAAGAAACTGCTCAAAGTGAGGAAAATTAGTATATCATATAGCCAAATCATTCAATATCACCAAACAGTGTTGTCTGGGGTGTGACTTGGACTCGGACTCGAGTCATAATACCATGACTCGGACTCGACCCTCTGCTCTGTGACTTGAACTCAGACTTGACTCAATGGTGAATTGAAAATGACACGACTTGACTCGAGTCAAAACTATGAAAGTGAGATTGACTTGCGACTCGGAGCCTCGTGATTTAGTTACAGCCCTGATATATAACATACACGTGATTAGATTCCCTGCTGGAGCTCATTGAAATTTAGGACACCCATTACGTTTCGGCAACATTGCACCAAGTTTAATATGTCTTTTTTCGATCGGGTAGCTGTTCTTTGACTTGAATCGATGACGTTGGAATATTTTGTCACTGTCTGAAAATGTTGACTTGAAAATATAAGGTAAATACTTTCACTAGAGGCCTTGTTATGATAGATTCGGCTCAACATTTGCTCGCTTAGGATATAGTTGATTGAGAGGCCGTCGCTGGCCTACAAAATTGTCTTACGAACTGCAGCACATCTGAACTAGTTTGAAAAAAGGGGGGGATTGGTATGTGAAAAAGAGATTTCAAATAGTATTTGAACATACTTTCATCAAACAAAAACAGCCATGAGGAGCGTACGTTCGGATATAACTGGTTGACTACATGACAGTTCGGACATGAACAATTTGGAAAATCCATTACAATTCTAAAGTGGAATTCCTCCCTAAAAATTGCAAAATTCCCCCCAAGGGGGGAATTCCTCCCCGGTTGGGAACCACTGAAGTAGCCAGTACGATTTGAGAAAAAAAGTCATTTTTGAAGAGCCCTAATGGCCAGAGACAAACATGTGAAAAATTCCGATGGCCGATAGGATATAATAGAACTATCATAGGCGCTGAACTCAGGTATGCTAGGTATGCCGCGCATACCTAAGAATTATTTTGGGTATGCGGCATACCCAGAATCCGACTAGGCTTGTAACTGACTGGCTGGTGAATTGATCGATTTAGAATTTTAAACCAATGTATTTCGTACTGCTGCTGAACACTTAACCGTCTCCCGCCGGCGTGGGTATTTTTACCCATTGCCGTTAGAGGGAAGCGTACTGTATTAGAACCACTATATATCCCGTTCTAATCGTGCTAGGTCGCTGCTGTTCATGTCTGCGGATAGATATTGTTTGTGCAAGTTCATTGATACCATATTATTTGATATATATTATATCTAAGACGTCGAAATCGGATATCAAATACCGTAGACAAATATGTTGCAAAATACACTGTCTCGGCAACACGCGCGTCATTGACACTCTCAGATAACGTACTGTATGTTTTGTTCTAGCCGTCTTAGAGCATAGTTGTTTCTTTCTGTGAAAAGCTAGTGTCCATACAAGTTCACACATATCTTCGTATCTGATATTAGTTACATATAAGGTGTTATAAATCTATAAATCCGCGTGACAAAGATATCCGCCGACCGCATCATTTCGCGGAAACGCGCGTTCCCGATACCCATCATATACCCTATCGTATATTTGGTTTTATTCGTCATAGCCAGTTGTTGTAGTTTGTTTCTATGAATAGTGCTTGTCAGCTTCTGATTTTCTTGCTAAAACAACTATACTAGTTATGTCTGCATCGCTCAAGGTTGCATTTGAAAACCGGGAAGAGAATTCTCGCAGCCTACCGTACCAGCTTCAAGCAGATGGATGAATACTGGTCACAAAACGGGATATGTATCGAGTTCTAATAGTGATATACCTTCATAGATTGTGTCTGTGAATAGTTGCTGCCTATACGATTCTAAATAATGGCTAATAGTCAAGTATAATTCGGAATAAATACAATATTACTCAGCGCATATACCTACGTAAAAGTGTTCATCTGGATATACAAAGAGCTGTCGTATAACGATATATATCGTTCGTTGTAGTAATGAAAGGCATTTACGGATTGTCTCTTTCAATAGAACTAGCCAATCTCCACCTTCAAGGCCAAAATAAACAACATTAGTTATGCCTATGTCACCCCAAGGCCGCTTCTAAAAATCGTGAAGAGAATTCCTGCAGACTACCACACTAGTGTCAAACGCAGGGACGAATATCTGTAACATAGTGTGTTATATCCTGAATTTTATCGGTAGGAGACATTCTTAGATTGTTTCTGTGGAGAGTACATGCCCATAAGATTATATCTACATCAGACTAACAGCTAATAGTGATGTATATATCGCAACAAGACCAATTCTACACGCTGTGTATTCCCCGCAAACGTGTGTATCATGTCTGTATGAAGTGCTACCAACTAACGTCATAAACCTTACGTAGTAGTAAGATATGCGTTTGTGGTTTGTCCTTATGGTTAGGTCTTGACAATCTCCGTTTATCAATACTAAAGTGACCCATTTACGTGCTCTATAAGCGTTGTAAATGCCCAGGAAGGCTACTCTACCTAAAAAATACACGCGCGTCACTCGCTCACTCGCCGATGACTCATTCACTCTGCGGCCTGGCGCGTGTTTATTGTGCAAACCGCCAATATTGTATCTATTGGATAATGGCGATATTAGGGCGTATTAGATCGACTGAGCCATCTCCATAATCATGATTTCCTCGCCGATATGATTCACAAGAAGCCTATGTCACCAGATATCCATGTTAAGGTTTATAAAGAGTACAGTAAATGTAATACGTTTCTCATCAACGAATTCTCGGCTTGCTCTTGATATAAGTGGCCAGACGCAGTGCTCGAAATGATTTGAGTGGCGCAATCGGATGCGCGTTGAAGTTTTGAAGCGAATGACACCTTGTTTGACGTGTTCCAATCCCATTAAGGTACAGTTTTTCGACTTTGAAAATTGAAGTAAAATTTTTCGAAAATTGCAGCCGGCGCCAATCGGTTAAAGCAAATCAGCAGCAATACATTCACGCGCGTAGCAAATCCTGTCATTTTGAAATTACCATTCTGACGCTAATATTCAGTTGCAATTCCGTAAGTCGTATTTTATCAGTGTTGTTCGCGGCCACGGCCAATTAACGAGTAGCGTGTTTCCAATTAGCGAGAATAGTTTGTGCAAAATGTAACGCAACGCGATCTCGCGCTGAGATTATAGGACACTATGCTGAGATGATTCCGAAGTCATTGATTGCCGCGCGCTCTGCAATCGTCGCTGGCCTGATTTATCGCGCCTCCATCAAGCCTCGTTCCGCTGGCTTGAAGAATCGCATCTGGAATAGGCACAGTGCGCACTATACCATCGCCGGCCTGCACACGATACCATCGTTGGCCTACACAATTGCGTGTGCAATAGGCCTGTTACGAAATATATCATCACTAGCCTAACGATCGCGTCTCGTGCCTAGAATGCTTTGGCTCTCGATTGTGATTGAAGATTGACATCGCGAAAATGAATGACATCGAATGTCCGCAAGCATGTGCGACGCGTGCGTACAAGCGTACTTGATTTCCGCTAATACTTGAACATAACCATCAGAAGATGTGTCTCAAGGTTTGAGTTACTAAAGATGCCAATTTCTATTGGCCGAAATGTGGCGATTGTCATCTCCTGCTGCGTTGAAATATGATATCTGATGCGCCGGCCGGAACTATCGCGTTTTCTGAGATTGTGATGTCAGACTGGCTCAGACATTGAACATGGACGGAATTATTAATACTGATCGTGAACAGACAGCGGCGTAATTGATTTTGATTAACGCTAATACTACAACAGAACGATCAGAAAATTGTCTTGCAGGCTCTTAATATCGAAACTTCCGACTCCCCTGAAATCAGAGTGACTAATGAATAGAGTCCAGCACGCACAGACTTTCCATTTGTAAGAATAGTTCCTGTAACTTTAGTTTATTAGCCGTCGCCACAGATGCGTGCGTATTCGTTGGGTGCCTTTATTTTGTGCTAGGAAACTTATGAAACTTATGAAACTTATGAAACTTATGAAACTTATGAAAACTTATGAAACTTATGAAAACTTATGAAAACTTATGAAAACTTATGAAAACTTATGAAAACTTATGAAACTTATGAAAACTTATGCAAACTTATGAAACTTATGAAAACTTATAGAAACTTATGAATCTTATGGGAAATTATGAAACTTATAAAGCATGAGGTAAATTAATTCAGATTCGAAGTTCATTGTGAGACCATTGCCTCGGTATTCGATACCAAATAGGGATTTTTAAATCATGATTGCAATAATGGCAATCAAGATTTACATAGACCAGTGGTTGCCAAAATCTTCAACCTCGCGGCACCCTCTGTAAATGGAAAATAGTCAGCGGCACCCTAGCATTATTGACCTTTTTTGGCTAGCAGCACACTGTAAACTACCGGAAGATTTTACAGCGCCGATGTTCGATAGACACACGGAGGTGATCTCTGACGAAGCTATTTTACCTATTCGGTGACCGCGAGTTGGCATTGCCTTCTTGTAATATAGGCCTACTTAAAACCATGCGGTAACTAAGTGCCAGCACGCCTAATAAGAGAATGCTGGGGACTGTTCTGATTGCAATATGAATTTATAAACTTGAACATTGACGACGCTTCATTTCTTGGTGGTAATTAGGAAGGCAATGAGGTTTTGAAAACCGCATTGTCTCACAGGCGCCAGTATGTCTGCGATCAATCAACGCATCGTACAAAACTGGATTAACCCTTCTCGGCACGCGATACGTCTGGTGAACCGAGTTCGCGTGGATATTGGTTGTCGGCATGATAGAAATAATATTTTTACAAATAAACTTCACATCGAGACCGACGGATTATAATTTAGATCAGTGGTTCCCAAAGTTTTTCGGTGTCAGGGCCAAATTTAGAATTGCAGAGCACGGTCGGGGCCGCACGAATACCAGGGCAATTAAACGGACCCAGAATGTCATCAAAATATGATGATTGGTCGATGTGCGGTGATTCTATCTACAATTCTACATATAATTTTTAAAATCATAATCATTGGGAACGATAAGTAGCAACATATTCATACGTCACATATGAGTGTATCACGACTAGGCATGGGCAAAATCGAGTATCTGAGTGACTCGATTCTGAATCACGTAAAATGTTTCGAGTCGAGACGAGTATCACTCATTATGACGTCATAACAAAATGTAGTATGTCAAAGATCAAATGAGTACCCTTTATACCACCACAAAGAATATATAATGCCTGTTATCCATCTCATTAAAGATAGTTTGGAATTTTTTCGACCATACGGGTTAATTGCACTTTGTGACAATGTTGTGGAATGATCATGACTTCGTAAATGTGTTATTTTCAGTAACGTTCGTATAGCTTTGTACTGTCTGGGATGCTGCGATACGGCCATTCAAGGTTTCAAGGCTTCCTCAGGCGAAAATGGTATCGAAACTCTAATTGTCGTTGATAAATTAACTTGCAGTGGCGAGGAGTGTATAATTTTAGTACTCGAAAAAATCGACTTCTACTACTCGACTCGAATCATTGAAATTATTACTCGATTCAGAATCGAGAACTCGAATCATTATGCCCAGCCCTAATCACGACTTCGCGAGTATCTTCAATAATATCGCGAACCGAAAAGGTTGTCTTAAAGCATAGTTTAAGTTTATCTAAATACTTGAGTGGCATTGACGTCGACTATTATTTCCAAAGATACCAATTCAGCGTCAATCAGCAAACGCGACTGTGTCGCAATCTTCATATGCTAAATTGCTAACGCGTGACCCAATTTGATTGCCGCGCGGGGAAAGTTCAAGATTGCGCAATGTGCACAATATCTCAGATGCGCTGGTAGACGTCTCATTGTTTTGATGTACTGTTCTTCACAACAGATTAAATAAAAATGCTAACTCTCTGGACGAAGCTTTAATTCTTCCACAATTACGAACAATGTTTATGTAAATTGCATCGTTAATTTAGGAGAATACCAGATACCCTGATTCCGACATAATTGTCTACTTAGAGCGAAATGCTGATAATCTCTAATTTATTTCTGATATTTTTCAATGCTTTACAATTTTGAATCTAATCTACTTCTGGTTTTCCGGAAAATAGTACTGAACTGTATAGTCCGGAACGAACCGAGGTTGTTGTACAGACATTTGCCATTCTCGTGCTTATAACAAAGAGCTCTGACTTAATTGTTATGAACTGAATTTATCTCAATTTCCACAACTGGTCGTGAAAATTATCCGAGTTATCCAACTTCACACTGACAACGCCAACGGTTTTCACTTGGCATTCGAAATAAATTTAAGCAAAGTAAAGGTGAATGAGTCCAGTATAATTCACGGTAATAATTTTTTTCTTTCCAATCAGGTTTATAATATAGGATGAAGCGGGTGCGGACGGTTTCAACTAAAATTGATTGATTTTTTGGCTTGTATTCATTTTATCATTGCGATTGTTGCTTTACAATGTTTTTTTTTAATTCTCTACTAGCTACTGACGATTACCCCTAACGTGTTTCAGCCGAAAATAATCGGGCTCATTTCAATAGGAAGATATTCTTAAATTGTATATTGAACGGCTCTTCATCCAAGAGCTCTTTATCTTCATAAGTTTCCATAAGTTTCATAAGTTTTCATAAGTTACATAAGTTTTCGTAAGTCTCATAAGTTTCCATAAGTCTCATAAGGTTTCATAAGTTTCATAAGTTTCATAAGTTTTCATAAGTTTCATAAGTTTTCATAAGTCTTCATAAGTTTCATAAGTTTCATAAGTTTCATAAGTTTTCATAAGTTTCATAAGTTTCATAAGTTTCATAAGTTTTCATAAGTTTCATAAGTTTCATAAGTTTCATAAGTTTCCATAATTTTCATAAGTTTCCTAGCACAAAATAAAGGCACCCTATTCGTTTGTTCTCGAGGCGAGTGATTGAAATCTCCTGATTGTCGGCGCGCGTGTTGGCGAATATGTTGCGGGAGATTGCGAGCTCGCTAATTGACTGCGGGAGATTGCGAGCTCGCTAATTGACTGCATAGTCGGACTCGCTAGTAATCCTATGGTAGCGTAACGTGTCGTAGTGGTGTCGAGTATTACGTGCGAGTCCGTTACACAAGGATGCCGATCCGATCGATGTATTATTGGCATTGGTGCATGCACTTGACCATAATAAACTGATGCTACCTTGGTAAATTTGAAATGAATTCAATCAATTCAGCAAGCGGCCGGCTGCGCGCCTGCTTAATACTATCGTAATTTTGTCACCCTATACAAGTGACAGGTGATATTGAACGCTTGCGAGTCGGCTCATTTGTCAATTCTGACGCACTATGACGTCAGCCCTTTGTGACGTCATCGATCCCGCATACCTATGAAAAATTAGAGTTCAGCGCCTATGAGAACTATGATCGTTAGCAATATCAATTGTCGAGGCGCACGACACCACAGCGGTCATCTAGTCCAGTGATTCCCAGTATTTTTCAGTTCGCATCCTACTTTCACCGCAATATTTCAAAATGCGATCCATCATGAGATATGACCGAGCACCAGCATATGACAACGTAATTGAACGTGCAATGGGTCGTGTGAGTGACGAGTTGAAATAGACGCCCACAAGTGAAATTGCGCGACAATTTGAGAATACGAGTGCACCAAGCTGACGTAAAGGGGTACCGAGTATTGCTTGCTAATTTGATTACAATCGGGCTGGATTGCATTTTCCAATGAACTTTCGCAAATTCAAGGCATACACAAAAGACCGTCCAATTTCGTACTCTTATCAAAATGACTGTCACGAAAATCTGGTTCGCTGATTAAGCACGGGAACGTGGCTTTAATTCAGAGAGGAGAAAGGGTATGAACCCGTCTAATCGTACAAGATTAGGTTTTTGACATTTTTGGAAAATTGAATAGAAACTGTAACATTTAGAATATCTTCCCGGCCCACCATGCAGATATAGCTTCGCGCAAGACCCACCGGTTGGGAAGCGCTGCAGTCCAGTCTGATATGTGTGAACTAACCACCAACAACAGTCTGGGCATTGTTGTCTCAATTTCGTCAGTTGCAATATGCAATCATAAGCATATGCACGAACAGTTGGTGGTTATGAACGGAGAATAAGCCGCGCATACGCCAGAATTAAGTAGTCATACCAAACAGAAAACGGGAATAAGCTGAGCTTGAGCAGTGAGCATATCAGGAGTTGCCGATATACTCTGACTTGGAGTAAATATGTAAACAAAGAAATCTCCGCAGTCACAGTTCAACACAGCGGTACTGCTGTGCTGTGCAGTAGGGTTGTCCATGATTTGGAAAATCTTACAAATCCTCGGTTGTAATGTATTATTCGATTGATTATTGATAAAAAACGACACTGAGCCTGAAAGAAGCTCACAGAAAGGCCGTTAAGATTTCGTGCAAAGCGTTTGAAAGTAGCTGCCGAAGAATAGGCGTGCCACCGACCATGGAACGGCGAGAAGACTAGTAATCAAGAAACCACGGCTCTTGATTGGATAATCGGCTATGCTTCAATGACCACGTCAGCAGCAGCTTGCTGATTAGGTGAACAAGGAGTCTGCTACTGGCGGCGAATCTGAAAGCGCATTGTATGTAGGTTGACAGATAATGATTTAGGATTGATTAAGGGTATGTTGAGGTACGAAATACATGATGAACAAACAACAGCTGCTTCACAAAAACGTCTAAAGCATGACTGCTTTATTGTGAAAGAAACCGCCGTAGCCTATATGCCTTGTTTTCAACGAGGGAAAGCATAGGCGCTTATGCAAGTGGCGACGGATTCCTAGTTTCAGAAATAATATATCATTATTGAATACAAAGATAAAGCTTAACAATGACACTATAGTTTGTGTGATCTCATTGCGCTCAGGCTGTAGTACATAGTTGAAGTTTTGAAAGCTCCAAGGGTCGGCTGAATCAGCGGGTTATGCTTGGCACTTGTCAGATGCTTATGCATCAAAATGTATTCACTTGCAAGTGTTGTCAGAGTCCTTGATGATGACGCAGAAAAGAGGCGTAAAAGTAAGAACATAATATGCTGGATATGATATGCCAAATTTCTTAATAATCGCGCAGAAAAGGGGTGTAAAGGTAAACACAGACAATGCTGCATAGTGCATAGTATCCAACATAGTTTGCATATCATATCAAGCAGGGCCTGTGCTTGCATTTAAACCTCGTTTCTGCGACATCATTAGGGACTTTGAAAACATTTACAAGTGAATTCAATTTGCTGCAAACATCTGGTGAGGGCTAAGCCTAACCGTCTGATTCAGCCGATCGCTAGAGCATTCAAAACTTCAACTATGTAAGGTAACCTGAGCCCAATAAGATCACCTAACTTATAGTGTCATTGTTAAGCTTTATCTTTGAATTCAATAATGATATATTATTTCTGAAACTAGGAATCCATTGCCACTTGCATAAGCGCCTATGCTTTCCCTCGTTGAAAACAAGGCATATAGGCTACAGCGGTTTCCTTCACGATGAAGCGGTCATGCTTTAGACGTTTTTGTGAAGCAGCTGTTGTTTGTACATCATGTATTTCGTACCTCAAGATACCTTGAATCAATCCTAAATCATTATCTGTCAACCTACTTACAATGCGCTTTCAGAATCGCCGCCAGTAGCAGACTCCTTGTTCACCTAATCAGCAAGCTGCTACTGACGTGGTCATTGAAGCATAGCCGATTATCCAATCAAGAGCCGTGGTTTCTTGATTACTAGTCTTTTCGCCGTTCTATGGTCGGTGGCACGCCCATTCTTCGGCAGCTACTTTCAAACGCTTTGCACGAAATCTTAACGGCCTTTCTGTGAGCTTCTTTCAGGCTCAGTGTCGTTTTTTATCAATAATCTATCGAATAAGACATTACAACCGAGGATTTGTAAGATTTTTCAAATTATGGACAACCCTACTGTGCAGCCTTTAAAACAGGCGTGCCGTGAAAGCGCGGACTTTGGAAGTAGTTGTAACGGCCACTATCTCATTAGGGATTGATAACGATGACGGGGAGATTTGTCAATGCAAATCGTAATTGGATTACACACAAGACATATCATAGCAATCCTGAATACCTGATGACAAACCTCGCGAAACGCGTCAAAAATTCCAGGCTAACGAGTAAATTGCGATAACAATATTCAAGTCAACATAAGCAGATTTAGTGATTTACTGAAATATTTCGGCCCGATATTAGCACGCGTTTGCGTATAGCTATAGCTCAAAGTACCAGATTAAGCTAAATTAGCAACCCATTTTGTGCCTGCACGCCCTGCACACCATTCAAAATCGATGCTTCTTCGCTGGTAGACATACTACGCAGTCCTCGCTTCGTACACTAGACTTCGTCACTCTAGTTCCTTCCTCATAATACTTGGCAATTGTCATGACCTTGCCACATTATTCTGCGAACAACCAATAGCGAAGTACTATAATAATCCAACTAATAACATATACTGTGGTGATCGCTTTTGTGAATGTAAGTAGTGAGAGTAGTACGAGCACGCAATATATTCAAGTATTCACACCCCACACAGCGTTTGCTAACTCCAACAAAGACATAAGAAATCGCGATTTACATACACGTGAGAATGCGAGCATTTCTGACCGCGCATCTCGCTCTCGCACCAGTGTTTGTTTGTAGTCATTGTTTGCTATGCATACACTAAACCAACTATCCTACTTACGGTGTTCTATACCAACACAGCTTTTACCAGAAGTCCAGAACGCAGCTACTACCAGAAATCTAGATATCAACGCACCCGCGCTCCTGAACCAGTGCTAGGTAGTACCCTCGCTCTGAATCGGACGAAAACGATTCCAGCGACGAAACTACTGTAGCGTACCAGTTACACGAATCGGTTGATTGCTTTCTCGCTGTTCAGTGCTCATTGCTTGATCGTGGTCAGCCGCCACATATTTTTCGCGAACCGGTTTCTCCTGTCGATTCGAATCGAAGCTGTATGCAACTCTGCCTCTGCCCTGGTTTTAGCTTTTTTAAATATGATTTATGCCATTGGTTCTGAAATCTTTTACAGCGCGATCCAATCCTGGGCTTTATTATCACCACCGAAGCCTTACTTATCCAGCCATGGCGCAGTAAACCAACAGCCTATGTCCATAGTGTCCTATATGTTGTCGACACAAGCAAATCTCACGGCTCAGTGAAATTGTATCACGTCACAATTTCCATTTGGCTACAGGCAATTTGACGGTCATTTTTGACCACGTACCCGTGCCATTACAGAAGTGGGGTAACCTCTGTATGATCGGGTCAATCGAATAACTGTGATTACAGAAGTTGGGTGACTTCGGTATGATCGGGTCTATCGAATACGTGTGAATGTCGGTGTGGCCATTAGATTTGTGTTTGCTCGTTGTTGCTTCCAGTCTTTGTCTGATGAATTAAGCCGCTCTCCATCACATTCACAGTACAGGGAATAAAGTTGCCGTATCGGTGATATCGAGAATACCAACCACGCAAGGTCACCTGTCTCGGTTGCCCGATGTACATTCGCAGGTCGAGAGTGTCTCATACTGAGTCGGCGGGGAATTGACGCAAAGGTGTGACAATTCGGTTCGTGTTCACTAGTACGCATTGTTGTCTGTAATGTCGTTAGAAAACAACTTTAATGAACTGATATCTCTGTCGATTTAGAGTATCGGGCTTATAGACCACTATGAAATCTTATTTAAGTATTGCACCGTGAGAGAGAAGCAGACATGGCGGTGCCTGTATAAAAATACTGTTCTCAAATCCAATTTGTTCTCGTTAATATCGGCGAGATACGGCTTATGACATTGCTGTTGTTAAAATACATTGATGGAATACGATTTATTCCTCGCATATGCTGATCGGTGGTCGAATAATGTATCGATTCAGCAATTTGCACCGCCCGAGATGTTATATGCTATACACGCCCCGCGGACTGCACAAGTTGCCCGCTCCTGGTAAACACATATGAAAATTGTGCAATAGCGGCAGCTAACGGTTGTCAATCACACATAAAAGTACAGCTAAACCAGTAATACAGCTCTCAAGGATAAGCTAGGAATATATGTGTGAGCCGACTCGTTTGACCTATGGGACAGGTTTAGACACAATAGCTCTGTCTTAATACTCCATGTTTAGGAGAGAGCTTGGTATAACGTGAATGGAGAGATACTCTGATCCACCCGGACAGAAACGCGTGTATATCGCTTCCGGTTCTCACCGCAGTGAATTGTACAGGCTCGCCACGTTCGCCAAATTCTCTAAAGTATCATACGCGACACGCACCGATTTAGCGTCTGAAGGATACTACTGGCTAGGATTTGCAGACAAAATCAAATGCTTCGGATGCAGTGTGTACCTCGAAAGATGGACCGGGTCGAGTGCACGGCGTCATGACGCGAATTGCGTACGAGACGTGTTGAACATACCTATTGTCAAATCGAATTTCAAAAGTTTATTGAGACAGTTTAAAGCCGTTGGAAACGCCAACATCAACTTTGCGAATATCGCTGATCAAGAGCACGAGTATCGGGTTAGGAATCTCGACTTGCGAAAGGAGTCGAAGCGTCGCGAAACCTTTGATAAATGGCCCAGCTATCCCATACCACGGGCGGTCGGCGAGTTGGCAAAACAAGGTTTATTCTACCTCGGTGACCTAGACAGAACGCAGTGCTTCAGCTGCTCCGGCGTTCTCCGCAATTGGAGGCCTACAGACGATGTATCTGAAATACACTTGACGTATCACCCGGATTGTTGTTTCGCACGTGGCGACGATTCGGGGAATGTGGCGCTAACCGAGCACGAACGAGACAATTTGGATAAGTTGCTCGGCGACAAAATACGACGTCTCACTTTACATCTACAAGAACCACAGGAACCCTCCGAGGACGAAAAGCGATGTCTTGAGCAACTATTTCCTTGTCTTAACCCCGTGAATCCTCTCATGTCGTCGTTGTTAAAACGAATCGCAACCTTCGACAAGGGCTGGGAACCGAATAAAATTAAGGCTAGTGTTGAACAGTTAGCAAAAGCGGGGTTTTACTACGTCGACTCGGACAGAACCAAATGTTTTTACTGTGACGGGGGGCTTCGTTGGGACCGTGAAGACGAGGTTTGGACAGAACATGCAAAATGGTTTCCGCAGTGCGAATACGTAATCCGAACGAAAGGTATCGAGTTTGCGCAACGTATCGAAAAGACACACCCGAATCTCAATCGTCCTGTGATTAGAAACCCCATAACCAGACAAGAGTTGATCAAACGCCAAAAATTGATCTGCGGAAACGTCAGTCGTGCGATCGAGCTATGAGTTAAATAGTGTCGATAAAACGATTGTAGTGTATCACCACCTTTTTGCGAGACTTGTGTAAGTGTGTCTTTTGTGCTGATAACACTACCGACAAATTAAAATGAATTTCGTGAATTGTAAAATTATTTGAGCAATAAGAAGATGACGGGGGCGCAGTTGCTTACTACGAGAGTCAGTCGGTGTGAATAAGCAGGCGCGTGGTCAGCTACGAAATACAGTCGCTATTTCTGAGGGACTCGAGTCAGTTTTGTTTACTATCACAGTTACCAACGTGCTTGAGCTCGACAGTTTTATGGGGACCTACTCTTTTATAATTAGGATAGAAAGCGATTTCACTGTACCGACATTTCTTCAAAACTACTTGAGTACTCCAAAGCTATATTTTGTGCTTTCATTTGAAGTAAATTTAGCATGTGTTGTAAATCGCTCCAGCTATCTCGTTAACCTCGCTAGAATGCGTGGTCTCGTCTGGATCTCAGCACGTTGTGTATACACATAGAGCGACTGCAGTGGCGACTTGCTTTAGTCGAGTAACGGGGCGATGTCGATTTCACACGCATTCCAAAGTACATCTTGTGAGAATGATGTACCACCACCCCGGCTATTCTAGCTACGACATTGGATCATTTCGCTGTACTAAGGTGGGTATACCCCGACATGGTCGAGTGCGCTCGATCTTTTTCATGTAACGGTAGTTTGGGGCGCTTTTACTATTCACATGTTTACACAGGCCCCCGTATCCACGTAATAGCCTGCACAATGCCATCATA
Source organism: Botryllus schlosseri (assembly GCF_051294905.1). NCBI lineage: Eukaryota > Metazoa > Chordata > Ascidiacea > Stolidobranchia > Styelidae > Botryllus > Botryllus schlosseri. The sequence goes on from NC_137246.1 coordinate 18,119,353, forward strand.
GCATCATTTTTCCGATTTGGCTACATACCCGACTTTCGTAATCTAGACCCGCATTTTGCGTTACTCGTGGTGTTTTTTGGATATGTTAAGCTAACAAGGAGGACAAATTGACAGAAAGAGAGTACATTTGGGCGAAGGGGTGACATATCTGGGAAAAGTAGGACATATGCTCCCCTAAATGAGGCCGTATGGAAACCCTATTAAATAGGAGGGTCGATGGGACATCAAATGGATCGCATTGTGTTGCTGTCAACCAGAAAACGCGAGTTTTGTCAAACAGGCGGACAGCATTTATAGGAGTATTCCGAGTCTTTCCAAGTAGGCCTTATTTGGCAGGAGTGAATTGTCCTATTGAAAGCGAGCCGATCCAGCAGGCTGAAAGTAAACACACATCGTCAAAATTTGATTTACTCTTGTATCAATTTAGACCTGGCACGAAAAGAATTATCGGATTTATAACTATTTGAATAGAATTGTTCTTGTACTTGATAGACTCTATATTAGGGTAGAGTGGGGTAAAACGCCCCCTGTAAGGTAAGACGCCCCACCATCGCTGTTACCAAACAAAGTGAGCGTTGAATGAGTCACAATAGCCTAACGAATGCCTAATGGTCAGACTGAGCTGTCACCTTAATTTCTGAAGCTGAAAGGAGACTTGGTGAGTTTTACGATAATATATTACTTTTTGACTTGTTTCTTACAAAAATAACCGTAATATAGCTAGGTGAAACGTAACTATTGAGGTTGCGGAATGAAAGTTTCTTATTTTATTTAGGATCCTACTATGTTCGATGTGATTTTAGTGTAATTTCATCGTCAGATACACAAAATAACCACCTTGTTAGTGTTTCGAAAATAATGGCGTCCTCGTGGCTAAAACGCGGGGCGCGTGTTTGAGACCTCTGATGTATCCCATGTGAGTTGTTGGGGGGTAAAGTTGTTATCGTTGTGTGATTTTGCCAATATGCTCCTTGTGGTGCCAAATCTAATTACACTAATAACACCTGTACAGACAAACAGAAGTCCGACAATGAGTCGATACAAAGTTTCGCTGTATGCAAATTAATGTACAACGACATCACAACAGAACTGTTTTGTCTGGACGGGGTGGTCACGATTCGTTTCCGGCGCAGATTTCATCAGTTTGGTTAAACTTGGACTGGATGCGTCCACGTGTCTTTGAGAGTCGGATTTATGCTACATTTTACCCAGCCTAATATATGGAGAAACCAGGACTTTACGTGTCAGTCGGATTTTTTGGACTTTGATTTCGCAATCCTATAGTCGCAGTGGATTCCGATTTCGAAATCTCCCACTCATCTTTACACCTCACCGAAAGCAGGCTATAGATCGCATCACATATGATCTGTCACAATTCATTCCCATTATTGCACCACCGAGCGCGTTTCAGCCAAATAAGGTCAGTCCACTGATCCCCGATTCGTCACTGTACAATTGAATCTGACATCGCACTCGCAGTTACCGAGTTTGAACGGGAAATGCGAGGCTCAAAGGGGTGACACAGCAATTCTCTGACGGTAACACTCCCCCGAATCAATATATCCGTAGTATGATGCCGCAAATATGCTTGGAGGTATTGGCATAACATGTGTTGAGGATATATTTACGACACATACGCGAACACAACTGACTGTCTGCAGCGAAATTTGTCGACTTCGAGCGACAGTGCGTGGCTGCCGAAGCAATATATCCTTAGTATGATATTGTAAATATGCGTGGAGGTGTTGGCATAACAAGTGTTGAGGATATGTTACGGTACACGCGAACGCAACTGATTGTCTATAGCGAAATTAGTCGCTCTCGAACGACAAGTGCGTGGTGAGCTCGTGATCGATATATATCGTACAGACGGGTAAAGGATCAGTTCGACAACTGATCGATTCAAGTTGTATATCATGTACAGCATACAAAATTAATATCCCACGGTAAATTGCATATCATTTATAGGCACTGGTATGATTACGCTTGACCAGACGTGAAGCAGTAAAAAGAACCCATCATAAATACATTGTTCGGATGGGACTGTCTGTCCTTATGAAGACGCTAGAACGCGGTATAGGTATGGAACAGCCACATTTGTTGCTTGCACCGAATACTAGGTACGTAATACTGGGGGTTAGCACGTTGATGCGAGCAAAATTGAGAATCAGCTATTTGTTTAATTACTTATTATATTCATACTGTTACTTTATTTAAGCTAATCTATGTCGGGTCGCCTAATACAAATTTCTACTACGACATTCATTCTGATTCTCGGTATGACTCGAAATGACACACATATTTATATTAATAACAGATCATTTCTCGTTACTGTATGGGTGGACAACAAAGCAAGCGGGTTCAAGTACGACAGTATGAGACAGACCACAAGCGTCACCTTACACAACCGAACGTATGGACACCTAAAACACGCACCAGGATCTCGTGGATCAGAAGAAAACTATATCGACGTCACGACCGGCAATTATTCCTATGAGCCACCGTACACGAAATTGAATCAACCGCGGAACGACAAGTCAACAAGTTTGACGGGCTATTGCTCCCCAAGCCACGAAATTGGACCACGGAACAACGGGTCACGGCAGGCAACTATTATCAAGCTCCGTCGTGTACGACCGAAGTCAGCTGTGGATCGTGGAAAAATACAGTAAAATTACAATGTATTATAATAAATCCCAAGTTTCGTGTCTGACCAGAGTACAAAGGTCAATCGAGATTCTTTGTTCGTTTTCTCTCTAGCGTCAATCCCCTTTTTTTAATTGCCGCACAGTCAGAAGGGAATTCCCCTCGAGTATTGCTGCAAAACTGAGAATGAGCTATATCTTTCAATACTTATTATATTGATAATTCTTGTTTGTTTAAGTTAAATCGTGTTCGGGGGCCTAATGCACATTTATATAACTACTCTTGACATCATGAATGCTATCGGTTTGAGTCCCTTTTGTCAATAGCTCCACCGACGAGGTACAGGTACCGGCATCTTGGAGAATCTTTGATTGTATATATTTCCATCAACACGGTGGAATATTCCTGATCCTGATTTGGTATGTACGGCTACAGTGGCGTGTTGGCACAGTAATGGTACTTTTTCCCATTTTCCCTTTACAAATTTACGCAGATCAGTGCCTTTGAAAATACAGATATCATGAAACCACGACTCACACGTGTCGCATTGAACCAGCTCCTCCCCGCGCCACTTTTTGCGACACACACAGTACCTCTGACCAGCAAAATTTGTCAACTCATTAACTTGTTTGGAGTTATGTTTTTCAACAATACAGCGGACATCGACGTCATCACTGGTTGCCACATCATCTGTTTCGAAACGAGACATTTCTTTGAGAGCATTCTTTATCTCCACGTCTTGAAGTTTACAGAAACTACGCAGAAGTGTTTTGCGCTGCGTCGTGCTTTTCCCTTTACATTAACTGCAGCTATCCAGAAAATGATTTAGCAGTTTATCAGTTCTTAGTGATTCTACTCCATTACGATGCAGAAAATTAGCTATAGTCCTCACTAGATATTTCTTTTTGGTAATTAGCTGCTTGATACTTGACTGCTTGATACTTGACTGCTTGGTAGTTGACTGCTTGGTAGTTGACTGCTTGGTAGTTGACTGATGGGTACTTGAATGCTTATTGGTACGGGTAGAAGCCCGACCCATGACTCTTGATAGAACAACGCTTGCAACATACAGTTCTTAACACTGCACCGTATTGGTTTTGCCAAGTGACAACACTTCTTCTTCATATAGTTCACAAGTTCAAATGACATGACGAGCTGGTTCATCAACTAACGTAATTGTGGCGCGGGGGCCCTTAATAATCTTCGTGTCTACGCCGCAAAATACCAATTATTGATCGTGAATTCAAGTGACAGCCAATATAGTCGTTAGCTACCGAGGATGACTCAAGAATTCCTACCTTAGTGTTGGATGTTTATCAAGGCCCCTCCTCGCTATCTCATCAGTGTAATCGGAGCTCTATAAAAATCCTATTCGGACCGTGCTACAAGTCGGCAGCTACGGAGTAAAATGAAAAAATGGCCTTGTGTAAATGACCATAGTAGTTGACAAACACCATGGTATTTGACGCAAAATCATGCGTTTTGATCCTCAAAAAGTACGCAATTTCTCAACTTTTTGATATTATCGTTAATATGATGATGTAATACTTATCCCAATGTATAGCATATCCGAAGCAGAGAGCACGCCGTTACATTTAGGGTGTCCTAATTGTCGATTGAAACTGACTGAAAATCAAATTTGACGAAAAGTGGTATTTGACGCAAAATCATGCGTTTTGATCCTCAAAAAGTACGCAATTTCTCAATTTTTTGATATTGTCATTAATATCATGATTTAATACTTATCCCAATATATGACATATCCGAAGCAGAGAGCACGCCGTTACATTTAGGGTGTCCTAATCGTTGATTGAAACTGACCGAAAATCGAATTGGACGAAAATTCGTATTTGACGCAAAATCATTCATTTTGATCTTAAAAAAGTACGCAATTTCTCAACTTTTTGATATTATCGTTAATATCATGATTTAATACTTATTCAAATATATAATATATACGAAGCAGAGGGCATGCCGTTACATTTTGGGTGTTCTAATTGTCGATTGAATATAAACGAAAATCGAATTGAACTAAAAGTGGTATTTGACGCAAAATCATGCGTTTCGATCCTCAAAAAGTACGCAATTCCCCAACTTTTTGATATTATCGTTAATATCATGATGTAATACTTATCACAATGTATAGCATATCCGAAGCAGAGAGCACGCCGTTATATTTTGGGTGTCCTAATTATCGATTAAATCTGAACGAAAATCGAATTGGACGAAAAGTCGTATTTGACGCAAAATCGTGCATTTTGATCTTAAAAAAGTACGCAATTTCTCAATTTTTTGATATTATTTTTAATATCATGCTGTAATACTTATCTCAATGTATAACATATCTGAAGCAGACAGCACGCCGTTACATTTAGGGTGTCCTAATTGTCGAATGAAACTGACCGATAATCGAATTTGACGAAAAGTGGTATTTGACGCAAAATCATGCGTTTTGATCCTCAAAAAGTACGCAATTTCTTAAGTTTTTGATATTGTCATTCATATCATGATTCAATACTTAACCCCATATATAACATATCCGAAGCAGAGAGCACGCCGTTACATTTAGGGTGTCCTAATTGTCGATTGAAACGGACCGAAAATCGAACTGGACTGAAAGTCGTATTTGACGCAAAATCGTGCATTTTGATCTTAAAAAAGTACGCAATTTCTCAACTTTTTGATATTATCGTTAATATCATGATGTTATACTTATCCGAATATATAATATATCCGAAGCAGAGAGCACGCCGTTACATTTAGGGTGTCCTAATCGTTGATTGAAATAGACCGAAAATCGAATTGGACAAAAATTTGTATTTGACGCAAAATCATGCATTTTGATCTTAAAAAAGTACGCAATTTTCCAACTTTTTGATATTGTCATTAATATCATAATTTAATACTTATATGAATATATAATATATCCGAAGCAGATAGCACGCCGTTACATTTAGGGTGTCCTAATCGTTGATTGAAATAGACCGAAAATCGAATTGGACAAAAATTTGTATTTGACGCAAAATCATGCATTTTGATCTTAAAAAAGTACGCAATTTTCCAACTTTTTGATATTGTCATTAATATCATGATTTAATACTTATATGAATATATAATATATCCGAAGCAGATAGCACGCCGTTACATTTAGGGTGTCCTAATCGTTGATTGAAATAGACCGAAAATCGAATTTGACGAAAAGTCGTATTTGACGCAAAATCGTGCGTTTTGATCTTCAATAAGTAGGCTACGTAAAACCATACGATGAAATAGTTTTGCGAATATATAAAATGTCCGAAGCAGAAGCAACGCTATTGCATTTTTTTGTTTTTATTGTTTATTGAATAACTTATAAATTGCGGCATTACAGTCGACCTATACCAAACACGAACATGACGTTGATCGCAATAATCGTAATCATTTATATTCTGATGTGCTCAAGACACATAGTGTGCAATGCGATGTAGTTAACCGGCAAGAAGATGTTGCATTTACCTATTATGGTATTTTAATCAAACAACGACTAAAGCCAATTGGCCGATGTAACAGTGTGGGATAGGCTGTCTTCGTTAAACGTTAATATTTGTTTTTTTTCCTGCTCGACATCACATATAATCTTTTGTGGAGTCTTTCTTCAGGCGTCTTGACGCCGTAAGAAATAGTCAAACATGGGGGAAGGAACACAAATTAACCTCTGATGCTTCGGCTACAGGCGAGAATCGAAATAGGTCCGCCTCCGTAGATTACGCAACGGCTGAAAATTTAGATGCCATAACTACTACCTGGCGGTTGTTAAATGAAGCACTCCTTCCAAGTTTCGATGACATATTGTATTGATCATACCGTTTGCGCCATTTATTGATAAAACTCGTGTGTTTCAGTTCGTTTGCACTCCAAATCTGTCACGAAATTGTTTTTCCGGTTATAATATTTGATTTTAGCACAAGTGAATTATTGCGACAACAATGACTCAGCGATGTCGGACATATGACGTAAGCATTTTCTGGCAGAATCACAGTGGTGTGGGTGTCATATGACTGCTATCATCGTAGCACGATTTTCATATAAACGGAAATAAAAAATGATTCACCATGAACATGAATATACAAAATGTGATAAATCTAGAATAGTAGGACTACTATAAGTAGTTTCTCGACTAAGATATAGCTGAATAAACTAGCACTGTCGTTTTAAGTCAACAGAAATCACATCAACATAGATAAAGAAATCAATAGGCCTAAATTGCGATTATCAGCCGCCCCTATGTACCATTTTCAAAGTTCATTTAGCAAAACCCCGGACAGTTTCCCGAGGACCAATCTGATTTTAATATACTCGAATGATCATAAACGTTGATATAAAAGTAAATTAGAACAATTCTAGGTCCGACACCATGTCCAAATATCACTTTGAAGTGGGCCTATCAATACGCATAAATTACGATTATCAGCCTCGCCTATGTACAATTTTCAAAGTACATTAAGCAACACCCCGGACAGTTTCCCGAGGACCAATCTGGTTTTAATATACTCGAATGATCATAAACGTTGAAATAAAAGTAAATTAGAACATTTCTAGGTCCGACACGATGTCCAACTATCACTTTGAAGTGGGCCTATCAATACGTATAAATTGCGATTATCAGTCGCGCCTATGTACCATTTTCAAAGTTCATTTAGCAATACCCCGGACAGTTTCCCGAGGACGAATATGGTTTTAATATACTTCAATGATGATAAAGGTTGATTTGAAAGTAAATTAGGACATTTCTAGGTCCGACATGATGTCCAACTATCACTTTGTAGTTGGCCTATCAATACGCCTAAATAGTGATTATCAGCCGCGCCTATGTACAATTTTCAAAGTTCATTAAGCAACACCCCGGACAGTTTCCCGAGGACCAATCTGGTTTTAATATACTCGAATGATCATAAACGTTGAAATAAAAGTAAATTAGAACAATTCTAGGTCCGACACGATGTCCAACTATCACTTTGAAGTGGGCCTATCAATACGTATAAATTGCGATTATCAGTCGCGCCTATGTACCATTTTCAAAGTTCATTTAGCAATACCCCGGACAGTTTCCCGAGGACGAATATGGTTTTAATATACTTCAATGATGATAAAGGTTGATTTGAAAGTAAATTAGGACATTTCTAGGTCCGACATGATGTCCAACTATCACTTTGTAGTTGGCCTATCAATACGCCTAGTGATTATCAGCCGCGCCTATGTACCATTTTCAAAGTTCATTAAGCAACACCCCGGACAATTCACAATTCTTCAATCATATACAAACAGTAGAATTCAGACAATGCAAAACAAAGTGGTTTTAATAAAGAAAACACAAAATTTAAAGAGCCAATTCCGACGCAAGTCAGTTCTCGGAAGCAGGTTTGGTTTATTGAACACATACAACAGTGGTGTTTATCGCCTATTAAGGTCATGTACACCACGACAATGATATCAGTAATGTTCAGGGTCTTTGCTTTCGTATTCTTTCCGGATGATTTCCACACTCGCGCGCTCCCAACTTCAGTCTCTCTCTCTTTCATGCATCCGGAGTCGTTCTTACCTGCCGACTTGTTACTGGCGCGGCTCACCATCATACTGGGCTTTTAGAGATGAGGAGCCCAGATAAACCTCCGACACATAGAAGTTGGTCCGAACCGAGATTCGAACCACTGCCATTGGTGTCGTGACGCTGGCGCTTAACCAACTGCGCCACTCGCTTCCCCTCGGAAGCAGGTGCTTGACATTCCTCATGCCTAAAGGGAATTACATAGATGAACCACAGTTTGATTGAATATAATACATGTGACTTCAGATTACCTCTCGTAGTTCAGAATTGTGTTCCCAAACTGTTCCCTATATTGGTCGCAACTCTTTTCGTCATGGGGGAAGTCAATTGGGAGACCTCTCAAAAGACGCTCCGCAAACTGTGTAATATTGAGGTAATGAGGAAATCAATTTCGTTTTACACTTCATATCATTAGATTACTTTTAACACCAATACTCCGAGAAGTATGTGTTTTTGCCTGAAGAAGTGAAAGCATTTTGGTCCTGTAACGACTTTTGGTGTGCGGAATGGTTTTTCATAAGGGTATGATATCTTATGTAAAATGGCGATCTGCTTTCTTGCCTGTAATCAATGGTTTTCAGACCGAGTTGAAATATTGTATCATCTGCATCCGATGCGCATTCTGCCTCATTAGGTGGACCTACTTGCAAGCACGAGCTGGAGCAGATAGCTCCATGGTGTTTGTGCAGGATGTTAAAATGATTTTGAACAGAATCCACAAAATATGGGCAGAGCAACACCTCAAAAATGCTATGAACCATATGTTATCCAACTCGCTCAGTGTCTTGCAGACAAAGAGACTATGAATCCAGCACATCGCCGTGAAGCACAGTTTTGTATCATAATGCTTACGACAGAGGATTTTTGCTGCTTTCATGGAATGACTAAAGCAGTTGTGTACAATTGTCTTCCTGAAATCCTCTGCCGATGCAACTCCGGTGACGATGCGGAAACACCGTTCGTAATATTGCCATCTTGTTTCGGAGCAGAACTGAGATAATGCAGCATTCCACAATACTTTACTCCCGTCAATTATCAACATGGCCGGAAAGATTGGCAATGAATTTTTACACGTATATTGAATAAATCGATTGAGAAATCGACTAATTGTCCCTGTATCATGCAAGGGAGTTATGTGCGATACGATCGGCATCGTTGGCCCTCCTGCGGATAGGGATTCCTTACCAACATGGTATAAATCTGGAATTTACCCTCATTATCTTCCTTATTTTGAGTAATGCCGCCGGTTGCATCAAGATATAATGAATCGTAAGGTGCAATGTCTTGGTATATTTTTATCTGATTTTCACTAAGGAGTGTCGCTTGTCGAGGCTTTCCGGACCAAAATCGAATGAAATGAGATCCTTCGTTGCGATAACGAATTTGTAAAAGGTCCATGTTCACCATCCAGTTTTTGCAGTAAGTCTCAGTTAAATTTAATTTATATTTCATATTGCGCAACACTCCTTGCGTGGGGACAAAAGAATGAGATCCATGAATCCTCTCAGTGTCACTCAAAGATCCGTAGAGATTCCTATAAACCTTCGATGCCGAATTTGATGCCAAGTCATAAGCCAATTTTTCCCCGAGTTGTTTGCCGACTCTTCGACTCCGAACACACGATTTATCATGATTCCTATTACCACTCATGATTAGCCGACAATCGACGTCATTCAATGACGAATAAATTAGTATCTCCCCGACAACTTCACAGCCACAGCAGGTTTTGTGAGCGCAGTATATAGCTACATGTCCTTCATAGTAACTAGCAGACCAACTATTTAATTCCATAACATTTTCTGGTCGCCGAAGATAGTTTTTTCGGATACATGGAACACAACAATCGTAAACTTCGGTAACTCTTTGCGAGAAATAAGTTACATATCCGGACTCCTTGGCGAATTGATGATCATGCCTGTTCTTCGACAGGGAGACTCGGGAAACTGTCCGGGGTGTTGCTTAATGAACTTTGAAAATTGTACATGGGCGCAGCTGATAATTGCAATTTACGCGTCTGATAGGCCCACTTCAAAGTGATAGTTGGACATGGTGTCGGACCTAGAATTGTTCTAATGTACTTTTATATCAACGTTTATTATCATTGGAGTATATTAAAACCAGATTGGTCCTCGGGAAACTGTCCGGGGTGTTGCTTAATGAACTTTGAAAATGGTACATAGGCGAGGCTGATAATCGTAATTTATGCGTATTGATAGGCCCACTTCAAATGATATTTGGACATGGTGTCGGACCTAGAATTGTTCTAATTTACTTTTATATCAACGTTTATGATCATTCGAGTATATTAAAATCAGATTGGTCCTTGGGAAACTGTCCGGGGTTTTGCTAAATGAACTTTGAAAATGGTGCATAGGGGCGGCTGATAATCGCAATTTAGGCCTATTGATTTCTTTATCTATGTGGATGTGATTTCTGTTGACTTAAAACGACAGTGCTAGTTTATTCAGCTATATCTTAGTCGAGAAACTACTTATAGTAGTCCTACTATTCTAGATTTATCACATTTTGTATATTTATGTTCATGGTGAATCATTTTTTATTTCCGTTTATATGAAAATCGTGCTACGATGATAGCAGTGTCATATGTCATACCATGAAACGGATTTGAGAATCGAGGAAGGTGCCTGATTGGAATCTCCGTCCTTTTTTTGAAATAAATCCTGCGTGATACAAGCTTTTTTCGCGTGACAGAGTCAACTTTTCGGCGTGACAAGCAAGGTTACTGACTTCAAATGACTGTGTTAAGCCAGTGAGAGGAGATCAGATGCTAATGGTTGACAACTAGCAAGGTGCAAGTACTTTACCAACAGACAGTAATCAACAGATTCTGGCTAGAGGATTAGGTCAAAACATTATATACCACATACTAACTGGAATATAGCATTTGGGGTGGCTGAGAGCATTGACTTTTTTTCCAATTTTTTTTTTTTTAATTTTTTTTTAAATGAAATCAACGACCCGTGACGGCGTGATCGCGTGCAACTGGCGACCAAGTCGGCGTGATCCTGCGTGCCTTGGACACCGATTCCATACTGGGGAAGGTGCAATTAAACGTGAAAAGTCTATACTTAATCCCACCCAGGAATCACTGAAGCTGAAATCAAATATTCTTTTCAAGTCCGTCCAACCTTCGCAAGGCATAATCTAACCTATCTGTACTTGACTACACTATTTACAACTTACTAAAGAACTGATGCCACCCTCTATAACACTAGAATTTAGTGGCGGCGCGGAGCTCCTATTCGGTGATATCAAAGAACATAAAGTTGACCTGCCAGCTCAAGAATTACCTTGGACAATCAAGTCTTTGCTGTTTTGGATAAAAGACAACCTACTGCAAGAAAGGGCCGAGTTATTTTTACAGGGAGAAACAGTCCGACCAGGAATATTGGTTCTGGTGAATGATGCAGACTGGGAGTTGATGGGACAAACTGAATACAACCTTGAAGAAAGCGATCGAATTGTATTTATCTCAACGCTACACGGCGGCTAAGGTTTTCATGATGGAATTACTTCGAACTGTTCTACCACGACTACCACTATCAACTTGTACAGCTTGTCGCATTGGAACATATGTATCATTCCAACGTGTCAGGTATGTGCACAAGGAGGCAAATAATACAAGGATACAGAAAGTGATACAAGTGTTTGAAAATCCATCTCCCCATCCACGTCCAACTGCAGATGCGGCTGAAGTTCTGCACTCTAACAAAAGGACATACGGGTCTTCCCCAAAACTATCCAACAATATTGAGGCAAACTTGTGTAAGTATCCAACATTACTGAAAGATGAAAGTGCTACGGCCAACACTATTGCAGTAATAAACCTAATGCATAGCAACCTTGGTCTGGGACTCAATGGTATTATTGGATTAGTTGGTCGCTGTCCGGAAATTTACAGTCTGAATTGCAATGAACTGGTGAAACGAATCGAGAGTTTACGCCGAATAAAACTACAGGGCACACGGCTGCAAAAAGCCATCAGTCGAACACCCCATATTCTGCTCATGGATGAATTTCAAATCAGTGTGGCTACAAGATTTCTGATTGAAAAGCTGGACTTTACAATGGCAGAGTTGCCGGAACTTTTTCTCAATGCTCCTAATGTATTATTGGACCCACCAGGCATTACAGAAGAGAAGTATCAATATCTATTCTTCACGATGGGCATGAAAAATCAGAACGAATTCTCGAAACAAGGTGTCCTTCAACACAGCCTAACTCATATACGAACCAGGCATGTATTTTTGTTACGCCGTGGGCAGTTTCAACTTGCCACTAAAACTGGAAGTACTACTATAAAAAATCCTGTAATTCACAGAATCGTATGCAATTCTGATTCGATTTTCTGCCGAGATGTTGCTCAATGCCAGTTGAACGAGTTCAAATTATTCAAGAAGATGCTTGTTCAGGAAGACAGAGTCAGAAGACAGGACATCAATGATGATGAGACTCCAGATGATTCAGCACAACTTGCAGATAAATTCCTCAAGGAAATGTCAACATCCTGAGGTTAAGATGAATATGTTTTGTGACCTATCAAAAATGAATAATACACTTACTTCTTTGATACTGAGTGTGGAATACCTTGAACTAATTCTAACCAGAGTAAACGCCATCTAATTATCGTTGACCAGTGCACATCAACTGCCACCAATTAGGTAAACATCATAGGATCCTCCTCAAGGCAATGAGCTTGACGACATCACCCACTTTTCTACAATTCTGCTTCCCAATTGTGAATAGAAATCGACCTTTTCATTGCATTTTAATAATTTTTCTGAAAAAAAGAGGACGGATTCCCACAAAAAGAGGACATTTAGGCGACCTCCTAGGACACTTTAGATTTTATGGAAAAAGATAAAACCTTTTAAAAAAGGACGTATGGTAACCCTAGCATTACAAGCCGACGGTTACGGACAAGAGGGGGTGCTATAACTCATTTTCTAATAGATGATTTTCAATTTAAGCTGTTCGCATAGTAGGCTATGCCACATCACATGCTATTGATACATCTGCATATGCATTATCTGGATGTTTCATACCTACATGTCGCAGTTTTTGTTGCGTTGCGTTGCTTTCGGCTTTGAATGTGAGCAATGTTGGTTTTGCTTCTACTTCAAGGATCAAGGCCAATGATAGAACCTAGCCAGAAGAATAAGTTTTTTTTTATTGGTTTTGTTCATATTTGAACGCTTTCATAGAGGGCATTTCAAGCAGGCATCACACTTCTTCGAGCAATATTGTCACTGAGAGTTACTTCAAGCATTTTGACTTTGTGGTTTCCAGGCATTCCAGAGTTTGCGATGTTGTACTTGTCCTGGCTGAAGGTTTGAATTGGAATTTCCTTGTACACAAGCCCCCACTGTGACATGTGATAGCGTAGTGAAATTTTTGAACTTCGAACTTGATAAGTACACAAGAAACGTGACGGGTCAGCCTTTTGTACTGAACCTCTAGTCAATAGATGACGTGCAGTGAAGAGCACAGGGTCAAATACGCTCTCGTCAAACAGACAATCCGACCCTAATATGATATCAGGAAAGGGGACTCCGGTGCTTGTGTGATCCGAAAAAATCGGAGGGACTTCTCCCCACGTGATTCCTATGACAGTGACTGACGTTCCATTATAATTGTTCTGTCTGCAGAAAAGCCCATTGATCTCGCTTTCATAAGTTTGGACGTCATTGAACAAGCATGAGTCCGTCATGTTTTGAAAGCACCTGAAAAATAGCAGAGCACAATTATCATTGAATATTTTTTTCCAAGAGACATAGTGTTTGTCAACGTACTTTGGTTGCCGCTGGTCGTCTGACAATGTTACAGACTTTGCATTTCCACACATGATTGCAACAAGGCTCGGCAATCCCGTACCTGTTCCTAGTTCGAGAATGTTTTTATTGTTTAAAAGTTGGCGATTGTGCCACAGGTACTGCGCTAGCACGATTGACGACGGCCAGGTATATAATCCGTATGAGGGATCCATCTTTTCCGACACTTTGACGGTCAACGCATTATCCTCATCGCTGAATTCGAAGGTTTTCAACATCACTGTTACACAAAGCTTTCAGCTCGTTCTTTCTCCAGTCGTCTGTGATATTTTCGGCCTGAAAGGTTTATTTTGTTAAATATCCAATGTCTATGTGTTGACTGTTAGATCATTGCAATTGCCACACATAAGTATTAAATCTTAGCATTATCAGAATTGGATCTTACTATTGTAATATACTTCTAATTGTTGACGAAGACGAACACGCTTCACTTCTCGCTCCCAATCTGCAGCTATTGGAGGATGTGCGTAAAGTACGCCTTGGATCTTTCGAATCACCAGGAGGAAGTACAGACTGATGGCATTGCATATAGATTTGCTGCATTGGAAAAAGATACGAGATTAAACTGCATAACTTAACATTGTAACTTCACTTACCACATTTGTGACTGTCAAGTTGATAGCGCACAAGCTGGGTAATATGAAGCATAGAATTACGTAAAATCAATGTGCTCATACGCAAAATTCACTATATGCAGGAACTATACTGGAGTTGTAGTCTACTTGGTAATCTGACATTGACTAAAATCCAATCAACCTAAACATTTACAAGTAGTGCCGCTTTTGAATTCATCAGCTAGGAAATCTAATAGCTAGATATCAAGTCTTTTGAATTTGTTGAGTAAAATTTTTTATCGTTTGAAGAATTGCAATACAGTAAAACAGTTGTCGACACATTTTCAATACTTGCATCGCATCCCTAAGATGATTAGTCTGAACGTTAACGAAATTGTCATTCAAGTTCAATATTTGGTATCATAATTCATTCATTAAACCATAGCCTATGATTAAACTAAACATCAACTGAGATACAGACAAAGTCGAACCGCTACCACTGCGCCGTGCGTACACAACAAAAACACAAACATCAGGTTTCAGGAATAATTTTGACGAGCTTCTTGGAGGTACAGAACTTCAATATACAATTAAATAGTATATTCATATTGAAATGAACCCGAATATTTTCGGCTGACACTCGTCAGGGGTAATCGTCAGCAACTAGTAGAGAATTGGAAAGAACATTGTATATCAACAATCGTATCACAAAATATGACGTCACCAGCATGAAATTTCGAATGAGAGAGTGTTCAATGTACTATTTTTAGGTGATACTATAGAGGATGTAGG
This sequence comes from Botryllus schlosseri, assembly GCF_051294905.1. NCBI lineage: Eukaryota > Metazoa > Chordata > Ascidiacea > Stolidobranchia > Styelidae > Botryllus > Botryllus schlosseri. The sequence continues at coordinate 18,134,781 of NC_137246.1, forward strand.
ATGGAGTGACGACCCATTGTTCTCCGTTTAGGCTGGCTACGCTTGAGTGATTAGGGACAACGCGCGTCGCTAAGGTAAATAATATCAGCTGCAGCACTTGTGGAATGGCATTTTATTCTGCTGTTAGACGATTTTCTCGCGATTTAGTTATTCGCCAGGTCTGTTCTCATAACAGGTGCAGTTGAACAGTTAGTGTACGGAATATGGCGACTCATTGCGCGATTTAAGGCTGCAGTTACTCTAATAAACGGGCTAGTAAAGAACAAAAAATATTATTCTTCAGGATTCGTAGACCTGATTTAGTGCCGGAAGCAGATGAGAGGAAGCATCATGAATATCTTATGCGTTAGAAGCTGCCTAATGGTCCCAGTGAACCTGATACTCGAATTTACCGAAGGAGGTAGAAAAATGACCATCAGTTCTGGAGCAACTTCCAGAGAAACTCCAACACATAGAAATCAAGGATGTTGTCCTCTCATAACAAAAATTAAGTAAATCATACAGGGGTAAGTAATCATATATCGAGTGATTTCAGTTTTAAACATGATTCACATATACCCTTATATTTTATGCAGACGTCTGGAGCTTCAGTAAGAGAAATGGTAACTTGTTCATCGAAGAATGAGGATATGATGAAGAAATCGCCAAGTTTATGTATCAGTTCCACTGCGGTCGTTGCCCCGAATATTTCAATGACTTCTTTAGCTCGGAATCAAAAGCGCACAAGTACAACACACGCGCGTCCACGTCGTCCAAATATCATATGATCGACCGAAAAGATCGTCGCTCTGTCAAATATGCCGGACCTGATGTGTGGAACAGTATCCCGCCGGCCATCCGACAGTCGACAAGCATGTCCACATTCAAGACGAAATACAAGCAATTACTACTAAATAAATACAGTCCATCCTCAAGATTACCCGACCACGACTGACCTATCGATCTCGCTTTCCATGACATGCCGCCCTATTCTTTGTCGCTTTCTTTTTCTATACTATCTTCTTTACTTTCATTCAGTGTACATGCCTCCTCTTGACATCGCCTAGGCCAAGGTGGGTGTCAGATTCCATAGACTACTCCTAGTCGCTTCGACATCTTCCTGTCTTTTCATTGTATCACATTTTTTTGTGGTGTATTGAACTGATAAAATTGTACTGATCTTGAGGTTGCCTACATTATAAATTGAATGAATTATGGGTGATCAATTCATATTATGTTACCATGAAACTATTTTTCAGGATTTTTCTTTCAAGCAGTCTGATTAATGACTCAGCTGCATTTCATGGATAGAAAAGTTCAGCCAACTCATTCAGAATTGTGATTTGAAATTTTCAACTCTTCAGCAATTTTTGAATATATACATGCAATTGCTAATGTCTGTTACTTTTTGAAATTTGGCGTATCCAATGTATAGGTTGGGAATGAGACTTTGTGTTGGTGTACAGCAGGGCTGGCCAACCTTTTCAGCCAAAGGGCCACATTCGATTGACGAAATATTGCGCGGGCCACTAGCCGCGCGAAGCGCTAAAAATTTTTTAAGTTCATAGGTCAATAATATTGTCACTTGACTATATTGCGGACATGTTGTATATCGCTGGGCTAAGTTTGCGCATGGTCATATCGATATCGAAAGCTGCGACCAACATGCGTCAATCGTTTCGTGCCTAGGTTTCATAGTCGACGGTCTTACTGCGAGCGCAAACGCAACGTCGCATATGTTGAACGACACTTTGTCTCGTAATCGCGAATATAGTTCGACTCAATCTAATACATTAGGTGTTCTTCCATTTTCGCAAAAGGGCAACAATATTAAAAACAAGAAATCGAGTGACAACATGTTGCGCAAAGCTTGTTACAATATTTTTTTACTTTGATGAATCTACGCAAATTATTCTGCTTTATTGTAGTGTACGAAGATATACCAATATGTGAATGGCTGATGGATCTGTCAATGCGTCGGAACTGATATTTTAGTCATCACATCTCAACTGTTGCGGCCAGCCTAATCAAATTTTTGGTTCGCCTTGCAAGTTCACAATCTGTGCAATCCATTTTTGATGATATTAGAAATTTCGGAAATTACCTCGCGGGCCACTCAAAACCTTCTCGCGGGCCACATGTGGCCCGCGGGCCACGGGTTGGCCGGCCCTGGTGTACAGAGCTCCACAGTGTGAAGTTGTAAGTTCGTAACCGATTTTTTTTATGACGCTGTTGAGCAACATTGACGAATGTGCTGATTTGATACCATTGGTATATCTGTTCTCAGTATGGAACGATTCTACGGCATACACAGTCTGCAGAAATATGATCTGAAAACAAGGTACAACAGAAAATATCCAAACAGACAAAGTACTCCATGTGGTTCAGATGATGATTGTTCAACTGTCCAGTACGATCTTCCTTTAAATTAAAATAAACCCGAATATTTTCAGCTGACACTCATCAGGCGTGATCGTCAGCAACTAGTAGAGAATTGTTGTTGCTAGCAATTATCCCCGATGAGTGTCAGCCGAAAATATTGGGGTTTATTTCAATATGATTTTATTGTATGTTTGAGCTCTGTACCTTCAAGAGTCTATTCAGTTTTCAATAAATATCTTTTAATTTACAAGTGATTTGCATTGAGAGACGCTGCCGGTCGGTATTAGTGTAAAAAGCCAACACACCACGTCAAGGTTCCAACCTTTGCATTGGTTTCCTTGGCGACAGAAGGAACCCCTATGGGAATAGGCAGCACTCGTCCCATAGGGAAAAAAACTGTTTGTAGAAAGGCTAATTTTCACCTACTTTAGATACCTCCTTCAATCCATCACGTAACCCTTTTGAATATTTAGAAATTTTGGCTTGCTTTTTCTGAAAGGCATGGCGAACAAAACTATGTTAAAAAATCCTATTAAAGTGCATCATGGACTTGTCCAGTACATCCTCCACGATCTCCACACTTTCATAAGTCTGTAAAACTATTAAATCAACCCACTTTTGATATCAATGGTCTTGACGAATTTATCCGAGGATACTGTTTACTGTTTGTTTTGATGCTTCCTTTCCATGGAGAATGAAAATCTGAATAGAATACCAGTGAACTTACCTGTCGGATATTTTAGGCGGTATTTCTTTCTCTCCATTATCTGGAAAAATTTGCCAGCACGGCATGTAAAAACCACTTCAGGAGGATGTATAATATTTGAAATGTACTCAAGTAGTTACTGTTGCAATCCCTCTTTATGGCATTTTAAATCACACACATGATGGCTATAATCCCTAACAAAAATCTTACTTTACCAAATTGAGAGTGCAAAAAGTAAGTACTTTTGCCTCACCTTTACTGTAAGTTAACAGGTAGTGAAAAAAAATAACCACCGGTAGTACATGTAAGTGGGTAAAATCTGCTAGAGTAAGCCTATATCGGCTACTTAGAAAATGTAGAAGCAGGGCCTACTTTGTCACTGCTGACCACCTCAGGAATTATTACGCATCTCGAGAGCCTAAATTAATGAATACCATATTTACGTCATAAGTGAATATCAAACCATCTACTATTTTGACAATATTTTGCAAATGATAATTCCTTACCGGACTCATGCCGATTGACACCAAAAGCAGAGGTAATAGGCTCCTCCTCTTACACGCACCAACTCTGTCATCGAAAACCTTTAGCAAAACCATTGCAGCACCTAATTGTGGAAAGCCAAACAACGAAGAAGCTTGGTGGCAAATGTTAGAATAATATTGGTAAAACTGGTTCAATCAAGCCAACTCCACAATATCTGGAATTAAGCTCCTCTATGAATGATGAAATAGAATCTAGATTAAGCTGCTCGAATGGTGGAACTGATTTTATCAAGCAGTTGGCTGATCATGGGATTTGGCGTGTTTATAAGCTCCTTTATTGTGGGAAAGTTGGCAGAACATTCTGCACACGAAGCTCCTCTCCAGTTATCCAAGCCTCCGAAGAAATATATAATTTCTTCCGTCACTCCCTCCCAATCCTCCCATATCATTTCTTCATCCATACCAATCAGTCCACCAGACTTATAGACATATACAAGTAACAAAATGACAGCGCAGTACTCACCTACGGGCTACTTACCGTACACAGTTTTGATTCGCAACAGAACATCGGTCCCTAAGCACTAGACCATGACCTATCTAAAGCGTCATAATGCATTCAATTGAAGAGAACAATGGGTCGTCACTCCATCCTACATCCTCTATAGCAGTGGTTCTCAAGCTTTTTCACTGTGGGAGCCATTTTATGAACCTCAACTCTGTCGGGAGCCGCATGATGGCACGAATAACGTAATTTATTGAGAATAGAAAAATATCATCAAAAATGGTATCAACGAAATGGTGTACGGCTAAAATAGCGACGGCCTTAATAGCGACGGCCAAAACACCGACTGGCCACAACAGCGACGGCCATAACAGCGACGGCCAAAACCGCGATTGGCTCAAACAGCGACGGCCAAAACAAATACGACAATTTCCCCAGACGACACTGTGACAGCGGGCACTCCCCATACGGACAACTTCCGAAACGACGTTACCCAGCCACGTCCCTTCACCGATGGTATACCGAGGTATACCCTTCACCGTTGAAGCCGATTGCGGATGATTTACAATTTACATTCTTCCAGATAGTAAATAGATAGTGATCACCACAGATTTAGCGTCACAACATGTTTATTGAGACTTAATCCACAATCTTTCTGAGTTCCGAGAGCATGTGAATTGAGTTTGGATGAACAAGGCGTGACGCTAAATCTGTGGTGATCACTATCTATTTTGCAACTTAGTGCGAAACTTGAAATTGAATTTGATTTTTCACAAGTTTGTCATAACGAGGTTTCATCGTGGAGGAAGCTGTGCACAAGAGCTGTTTCAGATGACGATCAGTCAATCGGTTGCGATATTTGCTTTTGATCCTCACTAATTTGCTGAAAAGGGCTTCACATACATAGGTTGAACCGAACATGCAGGCATTCTTCGATGCGTTAGCTATCAGGTTGGGGTATTTTTCTTCAGGAACAGCACCCCAAAATTCAAGGAGTCCATTGCTTTGAAACAACAGTCGCAATTCTATATCGGACTGCAAGTCCAGCAGTTCCATCTGAAAAATATCAGGGGCAGTGGCGGCATCTACTGCCATTGGGTTTGAAAATATATTCATCAGGGGTACGGAATGATGCATTCCCTCTATTCGACGTTTAAACCCGTCAATCAAGGTACTAATAACCTGGTCATATGTTTTGAATGATCCATTCTGTCGGTGGTTTGAAAGCGTTACAAAATGTGTCGTAACACCCTCCTCTAGGTGCTTTCTCCAAAGACACAATTTCTCAATGAAACCAGACACTGTCCCGTACCAGGCGTGACAGAGCTTGTTATTTCCTTGTAAGTTCCGATTTAGTGACGACAGGTGTGAGGTAATATCCACCATGAACGCCAAGTCAGCAACCCAGTGTTCGTTTCCCAACTGAGGGATGTCTTTCTTTCCTTCGACAAATATTTTAATCTCAGGAAGTAGCGCGTAAAATCTTTTGAGGCATGCAGCTCGGCTTAGGCATCGTACAGCGGTGAACATGATCAAGTCTCCATGGTCAGCATCAATATCGGTGAGAAAAGCCTTGAATTTTCGATGGTTAAGTGCGTTTGCTCGAATCCAATTTACGGTCGATATTACTATATCTGTCACATTGGACATCTTTAATGATTTAGCAACAAGACTTTCCTGGTGTATAATGCAGTGTTGCCAAGTCACAGCGTCAAGATTCTGTTCAGCACGCCATTTGTTGACGAGTCCTTGAAGACCTAGATTTTTGCCGAGCATTGCTGGGCAGCCATCTGTCGCCAATGAATATAATTTCGATGGGTCTAAATGCGCTTCTTGAAGAGTAGCATGAAATTCACGAAACATGTCGGTTCCCTTCGTTGTGCCATGAATAGATCGCAAAGTAAGAAACTCCTCGCAAATCTTGAAATCTGGCATGACTCCCCGGATGAATACAGCTAATTGCTCTATGTCGGTAATGTCGTTAGTGCTGTCAAGAGCAAGCGAGTAGTAAGAAAAATCTTGCGACTTGTGAATAAGTTGCTCATGCAGATCTTGGGATATGCAATCGACACGACGCGTTACTGTATCATTGCTAAGCTGCAATTTTTTAGCTTTCTGCTGAATGGCAGGAGAACAATTGTCTTCGGTAAACAAAACAATAGCCTGCTTCGTAATTTCGCCATCAGAATATGGCTTCATATTGCTGGCCAATAGATGACTGATCTTATATGATGTTATTGTTACCTCTTCGGGTTCTTTTTTTTTAAAAACATTTTTCCTTGTTTGCTACGCTCTGCTTTCAGACATTCTAACTTCCGTTTCCTTGATTCACCTTGATAGACGTCGTATTTTCCCGCATGTGTTTTATAATGCCTCTTAACGTTGAAAGATTTTACACCGTTTATTATTATAGGGCACAGAAGGCATTTCGCTTTGCCGTTTTCCTCAATTTGAAAATACGCCTCTTCCCATTCACTTTGAAAGGCCCGATTTTCTTGCACAAGGGTGCGAGATTTCTTTGCAGGTTGATCTGAACCTGACATTATCATTGAACCAAAGTCTCCGATATTTTCTAACGCTATCAAGATCAAAGCAAAGAGTAAGAAAATAAAGTACCTGCAGTTACCCCAAACGTTGATTGTCTTATTGACCGAGTCTCTTGTCACCCGTATTCTAATATGAGCCGCCGTCTCGAGCGAAATAAACTTCGCCCGTCTCATTACAGACACCTGATTAGGCTTAGGTCAGACGGTCAGAGCCTTCAGTAAAGCAGTAAAGGTTCGGATTTAAAGCCTACCGAAATTACTATCGGTAATGTTACGTCACAACCCGTACAACTTGTATTACGTAGGATTCTATTGTGATCAGGGAATGACCTTCGCGTCAGTAAACGTGAACATAAACGTACATTTGTTGTGTTGAAGGCGCGATTTATTTATGATCATGAATAATTAGAATTTCCGTAGAAGCATCAATGATTTCACATCGTTAGTGAGAGCCGCACGGAGAGCAGTCGAGAGCCGCATGCGGCTCGGAGAGCCGCGGTTGAGAATCACTGCTCTATAGTGATACACGAACTCCTTTTGTTGACAGAGTTTTGGAATAATTTTGTATCAGCAGACCAGATCAACGATCCATGAAAGACACGTGATAATACGTCTCTGCATAGGGGAATACCCCAATAGTTCATCACATTCGCATTCCGCGCCGGAGGGAGAGAGAGAGAGAGTCTTTATTTTCATCCAACTAAAATACATAACACACGGCAGTGATGGTGGTACAGGAAATATGCTTGCACAGTATTCGGTATTAGATAGGACCGTTAAGGTCGATAAGACCATTAAGGTCATCTAGTCTGATCACACCAGCATCAAACAGGTAGCCTACACTTGACTCTAAGCAGACTGGCTGTAACTGTAAGGAGGAAATTGAAGAGACAAGATGCAGGTTGATTCTGTCTTCATTTGCGTGATTCCGCAAAACCATATTCTTATCTTATGATAATATTGTATGAATAGTGGCAGTGGGTTGTCTGACTGCTGTTTCAATGTTCAAGTCCACCATCGACGTCCTATCTGTCCGTTTAGCTTAGACTACTGAGCTGAGCTGTATAACACTTAGGTAAGAATTCTGGAGCCAACCTCGGTCGGACTCGAACTTGCAACCCACTGGTGTTGTAGCTGTCGATTATACCACTACGGATTGTCGGTATTCAAAAATCCTGACTCGAGTCATTGCAGCCCTAATTCCGTCCCCCGAGCGGCAATGTCGGCATTGGTGTCGCTTGCGTCTTATATTCTTCTCTGCATTACTTTCATTCAGTGTGTATGCCTCTTATTTACTTCGCCAGGCTAAGGTGGGTGTCTGATCTTAAAGTCTACTCCAAGTTGTTTCGACACCTTCCTATCTTTTCATTGTATTGCAGTCTTGTGATGTTTTGAAACGATGAAAATAATAATAAACCTTATTGATTGATTGGTGACATTGACAAATTAAAGACACCTGGTTCCAGGGTTGTAACCAAGTCACAAAGCTCCGAGTCACAAGTCATTCTCACTTTTACGGTTTTGACTCGAGTCATGTCGAGTCATTTTAAATTCAGCACAGAGTCAAGTCCAAGTCATCGAGCCGAGGTTCGAGTCCGAGTCATGGTATTATGACTCGAGTCCAAGTCATTGTGTTGACTGCTCAGTTTCCAGTTAAAGTCTTGTTAAAGCCACTCTTATAACTCTGTTCGGTGATATCGAATGGTTCGCATTTATAATATACTAATTTCCTCACTTTTAACAGTTTCTGGTCGCATTTTCGAGTACCAGTACCAACTGACGTAATCCCAATAGACTGGTTACTTTACTGTTCTTCGAAAATACAATGAAATGTCGGTCTTGGCCGGCTGAATCTTGATTCATATGACTTGGTTCGAGTCATGCGCAATGACTCTAGTCCAAGTCGAGTCAATACACAAATTGACTCGAGTCGAGTCATTTCCGTATTTTGAGAAAATGACTCGAGTCAAGTCGAGTCATCAAAAATTCATGACTAGAGTCTGACTCGAGTCGAGTCATGACTCGAGTCATTACAACCCTGCCTGGTTCTCAACCCTTTTGACCCCGTGGACTAAAATCAACCTAAATTCAATTATGACAACTTGAATGTAATATTGGAAACTCTATTTCATGACAGCTTTTTGTTACTTGATGCTTGGTTCTATTGAATTTTCTGCACGGCGAGGTTTGCAAAGTCCCGTTAAATTCAAGTAACTTAATTGTGAATGCTCGGTGTTCTTTGAAAGAAATGCAACTTTGCTATTTGCTATAGGCTCAATTGTACCGCAAAGAGTTGACTAATTAACGTTTGTTCAAAAGTCTCCGTATCTTTCACATAGCACTTATCCAAAACGAGTTGTATAGACTACTATTCGACAGTTTCGTATGACACGTACCATTGTGACGCACGACAAAGTAGAACATGAGCTCTGTATTATGATACCATGCAAAAAATATGTTTCACACTTCTATTATTCAAAGTCCTATATTTATTTCTCCAATTTATCGATAAGCACTCAACTTCTTGCATTTTCGAATTTACCTATAAAATCTGTCACGGACCGGCAGCTGTCAGCGTACTGAGTCCTACTGACGGTTGAGAACCACTGGTTTAGACCACATCGTGTCTTGTGTAATGTGTATCTGGTATCACAAAGAAGTACCTTTCATTGCACATTGTGCGTCGTAAGCTTATGAAAATAATAGAACCAGAATCTATCATTATAAACTTTGAATGCTTCAATTTTTCAACCATAGTTGTATATAGCTTAGTTCACCCATTTCTAAGGTTGTCCATCTTAGTGTTATATGCTCCATGTATACCAATGCCATGCATATCACTCAATAATTGTCAGATTACATTTTCATCTGCCCAAGACACTCACAGAATGTTCACAGCGATATTCAAGACACAATGCGATCTAATGAAAAGATAGAAGGATGTCGAAACAACCAGTCGCAGTCTCTTGATCTGGTGTCCACCTCGGCCTAGTGCCCGATGTCAGTCTTTTTGATGTTAATCTATATTCGCCGGTCCTTTTTTAGTCTCTCTTTCTTTCATTCATCATCGGCTCTGTTTACTGGGCTTTTTTGTCGCTGTAAGAACGACCAGACTAACCTCCGACAGCGGGACTTGAGTCCGGGCCGCCTGTGTAAGTATGGCATCGACGCTAACCACTACGCTATATCCCCCTGCCCCTCATGCATGGACTACTTTAAATTTGTTTGTTCTCAGATGTATCGATATGACATCACATTCCAAAGAGTTCGGGGTTGAGGTGATATTTCCTGAAAACTGGTACCAAGAAAATCCCAAATGTGCTCACGGTAATGTGTCAAGGAGCTTTCCCAAAATATTATTTTTTTGAACCTGTGTCTTTTCAGGACCCATGCTAATGTTTGAGAGGGCTGTGAACAGTAAAAAGAAACGCTTCTTTGCTTGCTCAGCATGTCGAGACCGGAAGGACTGTCAAGCTCCTATTTATGTTGATGGCAACCAAAAGAAAAAGAGATTTTCTGATGTGAGTGCTGTCATTAATCACTACCATCACTGGGTAGTACAGAAGGGGCAAGCTGCAGCCTGTAGCTTAGATTCAATTCTATTTATTTGTACGTTACAAGGGGAAGCTTCCTGATGGCAGCCCGTTATGGAAGTTGTGCACTCAGTGGTTCATACCCAAAATGAACAGATTTATTGTTTCCAAATCCAAATCCTGAACTTCATCTCATTCTCCCTTTCTCACCCTTATCTGATAATGACTTAGAACAAGAGGTGGTCAGTAACGAAGTACTTCTACTTTTTTGAAGTACTCAAGTAGTTTTCCTTCAACTTCTCGTACTCACTCGAGTAGATCTTTTTTTCGCTACTTCTACTTGGTAATATTTTTTGAAATACTTACTTTTCGCTATTTTCAGTTTGTCAAGTAGAAGTAGTTTAATCCCCCAATAAGAAAGCTAGCCTAAGGAATTTTGGGGCTGTTTTCACGTAGTACCACATTTACTTTCATAAAAGTCATGTAGGCTAATACCCGAAATTTTTGTTGCGTTTCGCGCACAGTAGTAGATATTGAGTGACAAATATGTCTAAACGGAAGTATCGCTGAATATAATTTAGATACCGGATTGCATGGCTCCGTTCACACCGCCTTGTCGCATATATCAAATATTTCATCGCAGTAGCTATGGACCCCATAACATTTGAAACTACTGTTTCACAATCTAGCAATTAACTAATATATCTAGAAGCCCATGACGTGTCCTAATCTGGAAAAGTGAACTTTGACTTTTTTAACGTAAGACCTGTTTTAGCAGACCACGGTTGAAACTTTCTGGACAAAAGACATGAAATATCTTTTCTGCTTTTTAGAAGTATTTGTTTTTTTCTTTCAATTACTTTGTTTTTTTTCTTACAATTCAAGTATTATAAGTTGAGTTCTAATTATAGTTTCAGTTCTTTTGTCTGGAGAACATACATGTTGAAGTATAAAAGCAAGTGTAGTAATGCCTTACATTTTCCAAAAATAAAGCTATAGGCTACGCTGTGGCATTTTTCACCATCTACCATATTTTTAATTAACGTATACTAATGGCGCAAAGTGTTAAAGCAGCACCCGTCACAACTTCTCTGTATTGCTCTTCGACTGAACTAGGGGCCTTATAATATAGGGGAGGGTGCCACGCCATGATATTCTCTAAAGCAGGGTGTTCGAGTAGACAAAGGATTAGTATCGCATTTCCATATCTCTAATTCTATCATTTGCATCCCATGATGTGGACGACTGCTTATTCTGTCAAAAACTGACATCTCCAGGGATGCATCAATATGAATCGATCTCTCTACAGTCTACACCCTCTGTATAGCTCCATGACAGTCCATGCGAATGAATTACCATCGTTTTCACAACTACTTACCGTAATTTTCCATGTATAATCCGCAAAATTTTCAGGATTTTTTGCCCTAAAATAGGGGGGTGTGTATTATACATGGGTACAACAAGCCTTGAAAAAAATATCCCTCCACCTATATTCATGTTTGTTTCCAATCGCGCATCACTTTCAGCCAGCGCGCGTAGTAATTCGTATTATAGAGTGTAACGCGCTGCCAATTAACGAAAAGCGTGTTGCCAATTAACGAGAGTCGTGTGCGCAAGCACGCAATCTCCTTCTAAGTTGGTTTGCCGTTTGTATGCGAGCGAAATTAGGTCACTAATAGACACTCGCGCGCAGCAATTCTCGCCAATTCATCGCGTCAACGACAGGCCCGAACAATCGCATATGCAATTTATACATATACAAGAGACCATGTGCGCAAGATGTAATCACTTGCGTAATCAGTCGCATCTCGAACAGACCTGTTGCGCATGACATAACCGTTAGCCTAGGCGCAATCACATCTGTAATAGGCATCGTGCGCAAGATGTCAGTTCGTTGGCCTAAACTGACTCGCCGCCCGCCTCGCAGGCTTTGGCTGCTATCTACTATCGTTTAAAGACAAGCCCGCTAATTGTATAATGATTAGCGATCCTTGTGTAATGATTGTTCAAGAGTGACATCGCAAAACAGAATGACATCGTATACGAAATCGGAACTATTCATGTACTGAAATGCAGGGTGCGTACTATACATGGGTACAGGCTTTTTCCCAGAATTTACATGCTGTTTTAGGGGTGCGTATTATACATGGGGGCGTACTATACTTGGAAAATTACGGTACTTGAGTAGATTTAAATTCAGTCAATTCTACTTTAAGTATTTTTAGGTTGCTTATGAAAGAAGTACTTTTACTCGTACTTGAGTAGATTTCTTCGTCACTACTTCTACGTGAGTAGCTTTCATGACTACTTTGACCACCTCTGCTTAGAACTTCGAATGGTTTAAATTTTTTATCCATGTCAAAAGTCACGTATGGTGATTCTGAACAACAGGCAGGTGGCCGCATTAGCGATCTGACTTGTGTATATGCAAAACCCATGCATAAGCTCTAGTCCAGTGGTTCTCAACCTTTTTGACACGCGCCCCCCTTGGAAATGGTCAAAAAAATCACGCCCCCCCTGACCCCCCTTGCATTTATCGTCATGTCAAAAAGAGCACATCATCTAATACAGAGGTGGGCAACGTTTTTGATAATCATGGCCGCATTTCGATTGCTTATGTAGCGTAAGGCCGCATTCCAGGGCATAGCCGCAATGAACGATCTGGACGCAAAATACCTATGGTAAACTGTCCAAGTGTCCATATCCATTCCCGGTGAACTCCGGACTTCTACTTTTCACAATGGCCTATTGTACGCACCGAAATCGCGAGTGGCAATGTTATGAATAGTTGCCGGGAGGTGCATATTGTGCAAATTTTTCAGGGCCGCGAACGAATTGTTATTTCTTGGCAATCCCCATTCCGGCTCAGATTAAAAAGGTCGCTACTGCATTAAAATCGAAAAATGAAGTCTTGTTGAATTGCGCAGAGGGCGAAGAAAATTTCAAGAATAATTAAAATCTCTCGAAAATGCGGGAGTGAATTCGTAATTGCAATTTGCATGTCTACGGCCGCCAACACATACTAATTGAATTAGGCGTCGACGGCCGCTCCAATTCCCTTCTACGGCCGCAGGCTGCTCACCCCTGATCTAATAGTATACATAAGGTCTATCTTACGCCAATTTTGAATCTGCATTCCAGTTGTTGAGTCTTTTACATTGCTGACAAATTTCTCCAAACTTGTTTGAAAATAACAAAAAAACATTGAACAAGACATCCATTAATTAATTTCAAGGTAGGTCACCCTGAGACTAATCCTGATGCTGGTATAGTGAGTACAGAGAGCAAGGCGTCGTTCTGTCCTGCCAGGCTAAATTTGATCAGTTTTGGAAATCGATTAAATTGTATTGATTTAGAGTAGCCTAATTGAGGGCGAAACCGGGCAACCTGTGTTGCGTCTAAGTCTGTCTTAGGCAGTGCAGTTCGCAAGCTACTAACAAGAGCTGCCCGGCGCGACAAGCTTTAGGCTACTGTCAAAGCTATGAAGCAATGAATGACTTACACGGGGGAATTGCTCTCTATATCTCCAAAGAATTTCAAAAATTTGCTCGAATGAAGTTGGAATCAGACTATACTCCGTTGAGCGCGGTTGTTGGAGTTTGTATTTTGCAAAATTTCTTGAATATGGAATAAATTTCATCTTCATTAATCGTCTTCTCATAATGGATGTGAAACACATGTTCGGACACGTACAATTTATACTGACTTCGTCAATTTTTCGCGCCCCCCCTATACTGACTTCGTCAATTTTTCGCGCCCCCCCTGAGAGCCTCCCGCGCCCCCCAGGTTGAGAACCCCTGCTCTAGTCTGTTCGACGTCTTTGCATGTACATTAGGGTTGTTCAAAAAAGACTTTTTTTTCCAAATCTCACTCGCCTAGTGACTAAATCCTCAGGTTGTCTAAGAAAACGATGCACACCAAATTTGACTCAATTCCAACCAGTAGAGGCCGTGCAATCTTGAATTAAAATTTTTAATTTATTATTAAAAATTACAAAAAAAAATATTTCAAATTTTTCTGTTAACCCCATGAAATTGTTGAGCTGTCTTTAAAGACGATGCAAAACAAATTTGAGTCAATTCCGACTTGCAGAAGCGGAGTTATTCTAGTTTTTCGTTGATAATTCTCGGATTATCCTTGATGCGGGGATTATCAACGAAAAACTCAAATAATTCCGCTTCTACTAGTCGGAATTGACTCAAATTTGTTTTGCATCGTCTTTGAAGACAGCTCAACAATTTCATGGGGTTAACAGAAAAATTTGAAATTTTTTTTTTTAAATTTTAATAATAAATTAAAAATTTCAATTCAAGATTGCACGGCCTCTACTGGTTGGAATTGAGTCAAATTTGGTTTGCATCGTTTTCTTAGACAACCTGACGATTTAGTCATTAGGCGAGTGAGATTTGGAAGAAAAAGTTTATTTTTAACAACCCTAATGTGCATATGTCACATCTCATTGGCTATGTGCATTGTGCAATAGGGTGGAGTGAAAAAAGAAAAATTTGAATTTCAAAAAGTGCCTCTGATATTTGGTCCCAAATCGAAAATGAATAACTTCTATCATAATTTCAGGTTCTTGCGCTCTCTAGTGGCCAAACAATTTCACCAAACGCACCGAAAATAGCTAATTTTACCATATCGTGATAACCGCTTATGCTGGAAAGCCAGTTGTGGGTTTAAAATCTGCGGAAGCAACATGTTCCTATCTCACTTCCATAGAACTTTGTCTTGAAAATGTACAGATAAAAAGTTACAAGCAAATTGTCGATTTTTAGACCGCCACTAAAAGTGTTGGTTGGTTGTACGAAGTTTGCAATGCCAATTAGCATGTGACTGTTCTGTTTGTTACATTGCTGCTTTAACAACAAAATCTTGTTTCAAGGACTTATCAGTTGATTTTTATATCAACCTAGTATAATTTTGATAGTAGAGAGCATGATTGAACTTTCTTCATAGTTGCAAAGGAGCTACATGACCGTTGTATTTGGTGCAATGTATTTTCCATAAATGAGTTTCCTATTGCATGAAAAGTCAATCAACTGATGTTAAAATTTTGTGCAACCTACTACACCAAGCCAGTCGGGTCAATGTACTCATTATATTCAAGTACATTATTTTGACACATTCAATCATGGGAGTAGTAATTGTCATGACATCTCAAAACCGCTGTGTAAGTATAACTGCGCAATGCATGGTAACTCTGGTCAGTGATCAGATAATCACTCGAGAAAATACTAAATAATCGTAATACTTAAATATGGACACATTGGACAGGGATGTTGGGGATGGCTAGTGAATTTGCGGCACATGCCGCACAGCATATCATTCTGTATTATTCTCTAACACGCATCTTACAATAATGCTGTAAGCCACGATTCACTGGCAAATTAAAAGTCTGTCGTGCAGTCCCAATCTACTTATTGAGTAATTTACAGTATAGTATTTTATACTTTTACTTCAAGCAGTTGTAGTATGTCTTAAAGTGTCTACTTGTAATTGCGGGGTGTATTTCATCATACTTTCAAAACATTAGATTATATATGCCTGATAGAACAGTATACATTGATCTCGCGGGATGTAGGCTACTTGAAGATGGTCGCATCATACATTAGAATTCTCAGCTATAGGACCTTTCTGCATGTTAAGAAGGCATCTTTTGCTGTCAGCTGGGTTATTGACAATGAAATTCAGTTACGCTGATGCTAGCACTGATAATTCAATTTTTCATTCAGGCATAATTGTGATCCAAGTATAACTTAATTCCCTCTTGACCATGATAAGACATAGTAATTGAATATTTCAATTGAAGAACTATTTGGTTGACAGATCCAAACTCAAAAAGGGGAAGATAGCACTGATACTGTGAACCAGCTTGCCACTTATGAAGACATACTGCGATGCGACGAAACTGAAAGACATTTTTGTACTACTTGTCAAAAGGTAAGTACTTTGTTGCCAATGACTGAAAAGCCTTACCTGGCTCATACGGGAATAACGTCCAAATTTGCTAAATCATTTCTTATTGCTCTATCATCCAAAACACTACAAGTATTTAGTCATGTACCGTGTCATTCTACAGCACTGTTTGTAGTATAGAGGAGCCCGAATTGAACAGATCATCACCATGTCGGAAATCAACCTTAACATATTACATCATGCCCACATCATTTACACTTGATAAATCCAGAGGTTCAATTTGCCACATCAGGCCAGAAAATTTCAGCCTGAAAATATAATCTTTGAATATATTTCCTGAAGTATAAATCAGACATGACTGTTGCATTTTTTCGTGATCATGACATGTTAGTTAGAAAAGCTCTGGCTGTCCTGCCACTGGTAAAATGTATTTGGAGAGGGGAGTTAGTAAATCCATCTGCACGAGAGACTGAGATTTGGGTGTCGGCTATAACAAGTTTAAAAGTGCTGTAGGTTTATCTGGGATCTTGCTCCCGATGATGAACAAATACATTGGAGGAGAATGACAGCAGGAAGGAAGCAAAAAAGAAAGACAAGCTTAATGCCTAAAGATCAACATCAAATACAGTTACATCTGGTTACCAGCAGTGTTGGGATGACTCGAGTCACATTTTTCGTATGACTTGACTCGAGTCAATTTGCTAAAATGACTTGACTTGGCGTATCAGAAATGTGGATTGGCTAGTGACTGGGAGCAAAATTCACGAGTCAATTTCAAGTCATAAAGAAATTGGTGTCAATAAAAATCACTGTATCTTGCATATGGTCGGATTGTTCGCAAAACGCTGGTGCAACCCGTTTTACTGAGCCTCCATCATCATCATCATTGGTTTATTAGCAATTTTATCAGTTCAATACACCACAAAAAATGCGATACAATGAATAGACAGGAAGATGTCGAAGCGACTTGGATTTGTCATTTGTCCATTGTTCACTCACAAATAAACTGACCGCAAACGAAGTGATTGAAGCTTACAGCTCAAGTTGTCGTAAACTTGTATAGTAAGTTAATTTAATAGCAAAATGTCTATTTCTGTTCTCTATTCTTACCTTAATCAAACCTCTTGTTTTATTGAAGTTGAATCGGAAGATAATTCATATGGTCCTCAACCATTGGCGCAGGCTCGAATTGTATCATATCAATTTGTAAATGGGTAATGTATTGTATCTTAACAATTCATTTCTCTATTCCCCATTTTCTCTGGTAACTATATACTGGAGCTATGCAATTTTTACGTAGTTTTGCAGTTATACGTATATGTGAGCGATACAGCGCCTTCTTACGTGTATATTTAATTCTAGATTCGATCATCGGTTCAAAATCAATGACCAATCAATCTGTATTTCAGACAGCCAGCAAAATGCAATGAATTAATCATGCCTGATACTTCGAAAACGCAACTTGACTCGAGTCAAAATGTGCAATGACTTGTGACTCGAAGGTAGTGACTTGATCCCAACACTGGTTACCAGTAATACTGGCATGCCGTGGTGACTTAGATTGACAGACCTTATTTGGTCGCTTCGACATCCTCTCTGCTCGTTACATTCACATTGTCTTGATCGGATGTAAACAGATCCAATTATGATCGACTACTTTCATTCATTCAAGATAATAGTACTGACACAAGCAATGAAGAAGAAGCATCCTTGTACCAGACATGGTTTGAGGGAAGCTATATCTCTGGAAGTGATATTTAATGCATCTCGTCACCTATTTGCTCCGCTGGAATGTGATAAGAGTAATGCGGTGAGTCAATCAACACAAAGTAGATATTGGCCATGGTACTCATTTCAGTGGTTTTTAGCAATACTTCCTTGCCGAGAGTAGCACGGAGCTCATTCGCAATACACTAACTCGGCTTGGTTATTCAAGAGTTGTTTGTATCGGAATGCCAACTCTCCATGAAAGTATTCAAAGCAATCTGAGAAGTTCCCGAGAGAATTTTGTAATCAACAGTATCTTGCTTGATATTGACTTGCGTTTCGTGAGTATTTGATGTGTTTTCGTTGGCGGTGTTGTAAGACGAATTTCGTTTTTAGGTGCAGACTAACCCGACGGGCGCATTCTGTCATTTTAACATGTTCAACCACCACGTTTTTGACGATTCGCTCCGTCATTTAGAGGGCTTCTTGGCCGATGTAAAGATGTCTGACGTTGTGATTGTGCTTGACCCACCATTCGGCGGAATGGTGGATGCAATTGCAGAAAGTAAAATGTTTTATTTTGTGATGTTTTTTTACTCTGCTTATTGAGTTGAGTATGCTATGGTATTTTGGTAAACTTGATACCACTCGAGTAGATTGTGATGTCAATTGCAAAAAATTCATGGCTATACGTATAAAGCAAAGGAGTCAATCCAATTTGGGTTGCAGCCAAATGAAAACCAAATGACGCTAAAATGTTGCCTCCACTGGAATGCTCATTGACATGCTTATACATAATATATAATATTATGAATACGGTAATATGGATTCTGTTCTGGTAATATCTTTGTTCATTGGCAATAGAATTGGCAAAAATAGGATGGAGTGAGGCCGCTTGAAATGTTGTATTTGAACGAGACAGAAGTCCTAAAACAGTGCGACAAAAGATATTTGCATTGGATTGGTTGCGTAACTATTATATTCCCTATGTAACTTGAGTACTGTACAACAGTTTCTCATTAACATTTGCGCCATACCGTTTGGTCGATTTACTCAAGAATTGTTTTGCTGCCCGTTAGTTTGACACCCCTGCTATTCAGTATACATAATATATGCAAATAATATGTATAGTCCCAAGACTATTGAACAAACCCCATATTGGTACCCAGTAGTTCATTCGAGAGACGCCCAAAGTGAAAAATTACTCGAACCTAAGCATGATAACATTGAAATGAAGCAAATTCTCTTGCAGCCATCAAATGGTTAGGTCTTCTACACTTGAATCAAAATAGACCTACGAAAGGTACGTTTTCTGACACCAAAGTTCTGTGGATATTCCCGTACTTTATGGAAAAGAGGATATGCAGTGTGGACGAGAGTATTCGAATGCTTGATTATCAAGTAAATTGCAGATTGCAATCTTAAGCCACTTTGCTAACGAGCTGGTTTTTCAACTCGGTTCAGGTACATTATGACAACCACAAAAAGTTCAAAAAGAGTAGCACCAGTAACAGAGAGTCCCCAGTACGCATCTTTACCAACGTTGAATTGGAAAAATTCATTCTTCCTACCAACGAGGGATACAGGTCTGTGAATCTTTTAATTGAAATTCTCGTTCCTAGTAGCTGGAAACGTAACAAGGTAACGATTTTCTTTAGGTTCTGTAACGTTTGTAGGCGGTATGTCTCCAAAAACAACTTACACTGTGCTAAATGCGACAGTTGCACTACCAAGCACGGAAAGACCTATGTACACTGTGATTTATGTGAAGCTTGCTTCAAACCAGGTCAGTATGTTATTAAAATACATTTACATTGGTACCGATATTTCATTTATTCACATGATTTCAAATCAGATACACAGGAACAGCCTCTGCTCAGTGCTAACAACATCGCTGTTGATAATAGGGTAATGGAAGATAGGGAATATGCAACGAACTGCAAAGACAATTATATCTTGAATAATAGCTATAAATGGTGTTCCTTATAGAAAAATCGATAATTTCAGTAGCAGCTTAGCTCCATACATCAGCAGAGTATCGTCCTTTGTTCATCAGTCCCTTTACGAAATCTGACGCTTGCTGCTTGGTCTTGTTGTCACATTCTTCGACGATAGTTATAATCGTGTCCTGCACATCCCTTGCCATATGTCTGGCGTCTCCGCACACGTAGATGTGGCCTTGGTTTGATATTATGTCCCACACAGACTGCATATTTTGCTTTAGCAAGTGCTGCACGTACACCTTCTCTCCTTGATCGCGGGAGAACGCGACGTGCAGCTCGGTCAGTACCCCCTCGTCTCTCCACTTCTCCAGTTCTTCCTGGTAGATGTAATCCTCGCTTCTTTTACGGAATCCTGTGTAGAGAACAGTTCGGCCCACTTCTTTGCCTTTTCTCTTGTGGAAGGCACGGTCTTGTATGAATCCCATAAACGGCGCTATGCCAGTTCCCGGCCCGATGAGCAGCACTGGGTGCGACACTTTGAATGGCAGTCGAAACTGGGACTTTCGAACGTAAATCGGAACCTTTGGTTGCATTTCTTCGGAAGGAATCTTATTTTTCAAATAGGACGTAGCCACTCCTTTCACCAAGTTATCCGCTTTCGAAGTGTACTCGACCAGGACAGCGCAAATATGAATACTGCTGGGATACTCCTTGGAGGAGCTCGCAATGGAATAATAGCGGGCTTGAAGCCTGGGCAGTAATTCGCAGAGATGATCTATAGCGGGTTTGCAGGACTCGGCAGCTTGTAGAATATGAAGTATGCTGCGCCTCGCGTCAACGACCCATTCCTGGTACTTTTTCTTCCCCTCGGGCGTTGGGGAGGATACCAGTTTCAAGAATTCCTTGTCCTTCTCGTCGGAACAGTATTCCACCAATTCGCTAATCACGTTTGTGCGCGGAGGATGGACGATGTCTAGATAATGGGTTAGAGCAGTGCGATAACTGGTCGGGCACGGAAACGGATGTCTCTTGTTGGAGTCTTCGTCCAAGTTGTTGAGCGAAAACACTTGTTCCAAATCTGTTTCGAGGCGTTTTCCGATCTCTTCGACAAGAGTCGAATCATTAGTAGGATAGACGGCAACGTGGTCACCAGTTTCATAACGTATTTTGCTGTTCGCGATGTCAAACTCGATATGCATGCAAGACCTGTCCCCGCCCTTGTGAAGCTCTCTGTTTTCAGACACCGGCGACAGGTAAGGGTTTTTAGCGTCGAACGGGGGTCTTTGTTTCTCGTAGGATTTCATCCTGGCCACTTCTCCTGTGTAGATATTATCGGCATCCAGTGATTCTTTATCGTGCAGCGTCAAACTGTACCCGCGGAACGACTGGTCTTCGCCGGATGCTTCGACTCCAAGCGTTTGACATACGGATGGCCAAAATCCTTCTTTCCACGTCACAAAGTCTTCCTCTATGTTTCCATCATCGTCTCCCAGACCTAATTGATAAACGCGCTCCGCGCCCAGTTCTTCAAGTCGTTTGTCGACATACTTGCCCATAGAGTTGTAGTGCTCGTACGTGCGATTCCCGAGTCCAAAAACAGCATATCTCACGTTGCTCATGTCGGCGTCAGTCTGTTGGAGCCATTCGTAAAATTCCTGGGCGTTATCAGTGGGATCCCCCTCTCCGTAAGTCGCCATGCAGAATATCACCAGCGACTTATCGACGTCAGCTACTTCAGGCAGGTCCTCCATCGAAGATTCCTCAGGATCAAGGACCAACGCTTTCATTCCGTACCTCAAAGCGTCTTTCATTAAACGCCCCGCAAATTCTTCGGCAGTGCCAGTTTGGGAGCCGTAGAATATGGCTATGTTTCGCCCGCCTTTCTTCATACGTGATATGAAGCCAGCGCTAAAAGAGTCCGATCTCTGGAGTGATGGCTGTACAACTGATAGTCGGCGAAAGTCATCGACGTTCGGTGTGTTATCTTTACGGTAGAAAAACCAATAGATCCCGAAACCCACTAGCGCAGTCAATAGAAACAAATCCAGAGTAGATACAGAAAAAGTACTCGCATCTTCAGACATGGCAGCATCAGTCTCCGTTTCCATGATTACTAATTAAGCAACGTAAAATAAATATGAAAATCTGCAGAACAAAATTAACACGTTTGTTTCAAGGTTTCCATGATTACTAATTAAGCAACGTAAAATAGATTTTCATATTTATTTTACGTTGCTTAACAAAATTAACACGTTTGTTTCAAGGTTGGACACATTGCGCGACATGCAACAGATGCCGACAGCAAGATCACAACTGCACCAATCCAGGTGAAAGGATTGTCGGATGCTATAACTGTGGAAAAATATCTCACAAACGGAGAAACTGCCCTGTGCTGAACAATGTCGGCAAACAATCGACGAAGACAGAATGTAAGGGAAAGCCAGATCTGAAGCGCTCTAGTGATTCATTCAACCCCGCATCCGCCAAAAGCAAAAGAAATCATGTAAATGGATGTAGCTACGATTGATTAATAAAATGAATGTCAAAAGTACGGTAATCTGCTTCAATCTGACTGTACATGATTCAGCGTCAGCTAGAGAGTTTGAGCTACATAATGAGGTTAGATCACTAATAAACTTTATAATTATTCCATATAGATTTGCAGAACGGTTAGATGCCAGTAGGCCTAATACGACAAGTTACTGTTCGGGTAGAAGATAGTTTGTCCTCTAAGGGTGGAGCCCAATTCTTCTCCTCAACTAAGTAATGCTCAAATGCGTATCTCTACTCAACTAGGTATCGATCGATACTCAGCGTTGAGTGCGCGCCAATTCTCTCTACTCAGTTGAGTGTCGATTTCCAGACGGCATTTTCCGAAAGTGCGTTGCCAGATTTTTTTAGCTTTGACCCAGACACGTCTGGACGATTTTGTCATGACAACGAGACGCTTTCCTCGTTATTTCGTCACAAATCCTGCTACGTAGACGTCGATCTCACTGATTTACCTTATCCAGACCCTTTCAATATGGCCCAATAGAAATAATAGTAATTCTTCAAGATACCCAGAACATTCCTTTGTCCCACAGAAGTATATTTGCAAGATGCTACAAACCCATTCGAAATTTATTAAAGATAAGTTTCACAGCAGGCGACAACAACGTAAGTGCATGCCTCAAGATCAAAAGAATGCATCGATATCGTGTAAATATATAGAAAATGGACATTTCTTCAGGGTTTCTTTCCAATTGAAGCTCATCTATGCACGATTTACTTAGCTCCTCTACAATTAAACTTTGCCATATCCACCCTACATTTTCTCCCTGATATATTCAGCATTCCTTGTTTCCAAAAGCTTTTTGCTGCTCTGCTCAGAGAGTCTCGTCTGAATATTGAAAGGCCTGGAGGTATAGTGACTCCATCCCATCCTGATATCACCAAGAAGTCTGTCAGCTCAGGTTCAAGATAAGATACTGCACCTACTTAATTGTGGAAGGAGCATTCGTAAAGTACCGGCAGCGTGAAATTCAATAGCTAGCAGCGGCACAAAACTTGTCGGTTTTGCTTGACGATCGACCTTTGTCGCCATTTCTGTACCTATAAATTTCAAAAGGCAGTTGAGATGACTTTTGTATCATAAAATCATATGAAACAAAATCCACCCAAGCGCCATCTCATTCATTCAACGGAACTTGACGCTAGTGCATTTATTTTGAGAGAGTAGAAGTTACCATTCCTTCCGGTATACCGAGATGCCGTACGATACAGTCCATCCTCAAGATTACCGGACCACGACTGACCTATCGATCTCGCTTCCCATGACGTGCCGCCCTATTTCTTGTCGCTTCTTTTTCTATACTATCTTCTTTACTTTCATTCAGTGTGCAGTGCATGCCTCCTCTTTACATCGCCTAGGCCAAGGTGGTTGTTTACATAGACTACTCCTAGTCGCTTCGACATCTTCCTGTCTTTTCATTGTATCGCATTTTTGTGGTGTGTTGAACTGATAAAATTGCTAATAAACCAATGATGATGATGATAATAATAAGTCGAAAGGGTACATAAGATAATAACAAATACAATTATAAACATAAAATCCACCCAAGCGCCACTGATTTCATTTGCTCAGCAGAAACTCACATCATGAAATAGCGCCGATTTACCTTATACGACAGTACCGGTACTCCGGTATTTTGCGGGTGTTTCTTGCAGTTGGCTGCTGGCTGGTGAAAATTGACACTTAAGTCTGGTGGTGCGTTGACCTAGATTTGAGTGCCGATTCGAACGCATTTGAGTGTGAGTATACTTTTTGGCGTGAGTTGAGTTACGAAATCGTTACTGAGTAGAGAATCGCTACTCAGCAGAGAAATTGGGCTCCGCCCTTAGTATAGGTCTACCATATTTTGGAAATCTGAAAAGAGGACACTTTTTCAGACTTGCAAAGCCGGAGAGAAACCCTGAAAAATCCTGCTGATTTACGGTATATCACTCGAATTTAGCCGTAAATTTGACCAATATTCTCAAAAAAAAGGACAAAAAGGCGTCCTCCGAGGACGTATGTAACGTTTGCAAATTAGATGTTTTCACACATGTTAAAATTGTACTATTCATCTTCATTTCTGGTTGGAACTGTCTGTGCGTACGCAGTAGTTTGGCCTGAAAACACGTTTTTGGCTTGAAAACTGACAAATTTTTACATGAAAAAAACTAGTATTTTACCTAAATCATATGCTATCTACATCACAATTTTCCATCATGCGCTTCTTGATATAAGAACCATGCAATGACCAAGCAGTCTTGCTTCAGTTAGCATATTGCGGTACGTTGACCATAACACCATGTCAACCTATTTGTTTCATTTGACCGTTTCTGATTCAAAAGGAGCAGACAATGGACCGTCTACAACGGTAGGCCTATAAAGTAGGCTACAAGCCGTAAAATATCAAATGATAAGTTCACCGACAGTGCAAAATATACGATACAAACGAAATGCAGCGGTCAAAATTTTTTTCTGACTTTTCAAACGATTTTGACCTAACGCTACAATTTTGACATGTCAAAAAAGAATCGCCCTGATGCCGAGGCATAGTCCTGGGAGCTATTTTAGATCAATAGATTATACGGCTGTAATAGTGCTGATTGAAAATGTGAATATGATACAAACATCTTATTTTCCTTCAGAAAGGTGAGAGCACCAGTCGGTGTGAAGTACTATACAATCTACAGCAATCAACAATACATTCTAAAAGGTTCACGACCACTGGATCAGAGTTAATAAATTTACCAATAAGAATGTATTGCCCGCTACGATATTCAAATTCTATACCACAAAGAACAAATCTATACAGTAAACGTGTTTTTATTACTATGCCAAACCTGGCACCACACTCTTCTAAACTGCTAAAGTATGAATTGCGGTAAAGTTGAGGTTTGTGAAATGATGAAAAACGAATAGTAGTAAAATGCCCAATCCATTCCATGTTTTGATAATTTCCAAGATCAGCTAGTCGGGTGTGGCTAATAATTTGCCTTAAAAAAGGAATTGGGCCACTTATGCACCAGGGTGGAATTGGTGGTAAACGTCACGCGCAACTTTTCAGTCAATTCTTTGATTATTCTATTGAAGAAACCCTTCTGTCACGCGCAACTTATTGACAAAAACAACCGCTGATTCCAGTCTGGCTTATGCATTAGGCATTGGCCACATATAGCTTAATTGTCAACGATTTTTTGGTCTACTCGGCGTGTTGATCATAAAATACCTGGTCTGAATTTTGGCGAAAATATGACATTGTGATTTTGGTGTCATAAACCAGGCAGATAAAACTATAAACCGGTATTTAGACAAAAAATTTTCAATCATCTCTTAGTTTTTTGACATAGATTATTTCATGCATTGGAGTTTTTGGATATGTTACGTATCATTAATATATTTATGTATGACATGGTGTTAAGTGCTTGTGACTGACAAATATTCATTTTCCATTTAGTCCTCATTCCTCCAGTAAATTATAAAGACCTCAGGTATAAGATTGCTTAGATATTTGAATAGGACATCGCATGGGCGTAACAGTAAGGTAACGAAGATCATCATATATGCGAGTTGGATCTGGAGACAGAGATCTTACTCTATTGCTGTAGATAGCAAATATAAATAAGAATTCTGGCTCTTAGTGGTTTTCTTCAAGCTTCATCCATCATCCCCAATAGTAATTTCACAAAAGAAATCAATGGTTGACAACTTATTACTAAGCAATTCTATTCAAGATCAGAAATGCTATATAAGTTTACTGACTGACCAGTACTACGGTAGTCATCATGTGAGTAGCTGTCTTACAGTTGACAAAGTTCGAGTAGTTACGCTGAAATACTCCCACGGCTGGACGTACAAAGTGCTGTTGCGCAATATTAGAAGTTTGATTGCTGTGGGATTGCAGCGTCATCATAATCATAGATCCGCGGCTTTGCGCGCTAGTGATTCGGCGTCATGGAGGTGGTCGCGGCGTCCGGTTGCTTCGCTCACCATTTAATCAACCGAAAATGGTATATATTACCATATCACTTGGTTGAGGTCACTAATAACATTCAACACTGAATGATGATTTTTCAATGCCTAGTCACAAGTTATCACGATCCAGTTCGGAAGCAACTTGCCAGTTGAGTTCGGTCTATTAGCAATTTTTTATCGTTTCAATACACCACAAGAAATTGCGGCACAATGAAAATATAGGAGGGTGTCTATTAAGCCGTTTCCATGTGCGGCCACTTCTTGGCTTAGCCCGCATTGGCTGAGCCAAGGAATAGTGGCCGCGTTTCCATGAACATGATCAGCGGCCGATAAACGTCGGTGAACAAAAATTGACAATCGGTACCGGTACTAGGTGGTGGAAAGTTCGTACTGGAGGATATCGGCATTAAAGTACCTGCTAAATAGTTTGTGGAATTCTATAGCTTTTAGAGATGTTTCTGTCAAGATACCCGAAGTGGTGAACAAGGCCTATACAGCGAAAATCCTCCAAAATGAACTTTTGATATAGGGTGCTACAGCGTATAGCTATGAATAATATCAGGACAGTATTTAAATCAGCAACGTTGATATCCCGCCGAGGATTGTTGTTAATGCGTCCTACCAAATACCGCCTATGTAGCGAAGGTCGCCGAACCATTGCTGCCTATCCTTTCAATCCTGACTATGATTTTATAGGCTACAAATTCGTCTCTGTTTGCTTTCAAAATATTTTGTTTTTTAATAAAGAAACCATCAATTCAGCAAAGCATCAGTCATTGATCTATCCAAACATATTCTGATTGGAAATAGATGTCAGAATATTGGTGATAGCTAGTCGTGAAGGCGGACTATTGGCTGCGTCATCCACATTCCACATGCTGGCAATTTGTTGCAAATGTCTTTCCGCCCACTCCTTCAAGAATTCGAGGTGTTCGTCGAGGTCGTCGCTT
The DNA here is from genome assembly GCF_051294905.1 of Botryllus schlosseri. Taxonomy (NCBI): domain Eukaryota; kingdom Metazoa; phylum Chordata; class Ascidiacea; order Stolidobranchia; family Styelidae; genus Botryllus; species Botryllus schlosseri. Next base: position 18,161,938 of record NC_137246.1, read on the forward strand.
ATCACTTTTAGAGCCTTTATGATTCTTCCAGATTCAAATTTCCTTGTCTTGGCGTCCCTTGAAGTACCGTACCTGCATTATAAAAAATGAGTACCGGTAATAAGCTATACAGTATACATCCTACATACCGCGATACCGGTACCACACACACAGAAAATATGAAGAATTACCACGAATAACCCACCGGGATATCAATAATGGAAGCTGGTGTTCCTTCCTATACTCGATAACACCTAGTCCACTTGCCCCACAAAATTGGCATCCTGCTGCGGTTGATGCATCACCGGCAACTCCAGGCTGCTTTCAAATCATTCTGTTACAATAAGGTACTAACAATAAGGTAATACGTCTATCAATAGTAAAGTCCAAATTAAATTATTCCCGCAATTAGCTGATCCTCGATACACAAGAAACACCCCACTGACTGCGATAGTAAACATACGACCGTAGCCAACAGCGGAGCAAGATACTCTGCCAACCGAGAATTACTCTGACAACCGCCAATCGATCGGGGCAACCACTTGGCAGAGTAATTTTGCTGAGTCATGAAAGCTATGCCCATATATGGTCACTCTGCCAACGAAACCTGCACATGGAAACGGCTTATAAGTGACTTGGAGTAGTCTTTGGAATCAAATACCGACCTTGGCCTAGCCCTAGGCGATGTAAAGAGGAGTCATGCACATTGTACATTGAATGGTGACCCAAGCAAAGTCGTTTTTCGCCAGCTGGCTACACCTATGATGACCAATGTTCCCTCATTAGGTAGATACCCTTTAAGTGCTTCTTGTCGTCTGAACGCGCGAAGCGCAAAAAAATATACAATTCATGATTGCATAGGTCAATATGATCGGGAATCGCATAATTTTTATCCTCTCCCTGCTCACATAATCATATTTACCGGTAGAGCTGATCGAGTGAGGTGTATTGGAATAGATAAGCCCTCTAAATAATAACAAAACATCTTCCGGCGTACCCGTTGGTTTTACGACTTCGTTATATGATGCTATTTCCTGACCTCGTATCTGCTATGTCAAAAGATATTGAAATCGCCCAAACGTGGTAAACTAAAAGACGTACACGATTTCAAATTGGTATTTCTTTATGTTCCCTCGATATGGCGTTTGTCCTATTGTGGGACTCGGATCGCCAGGACAGGAACATTCGGCGCCAGCCATTTAGGCGCCTATGGACATGGACAATTAAACATATATGTATATATAACGACGTCGACGTTTTCGATCAGCACAAGGGCAGTCTTTTTCAGCCATGGTTTTCTCGCTGATGATCGTTGTGGCGCACTTCTCGAAGTCACATGGTACATAGCCTTTAACTTCATATGTCTTGGAGCGTCATCGTGCGGTAATAGCCGACGCCTTAGTGCCCATTTCTATAAATCATGCGTTGGGTACCCAATAATCAAGATATCTTACAATACGAAATCGTGCGCAGACACCATGATTTATGTTATTTACCGAAATAATTTTGGGCCCCCTTCGAGCTCGGCCCTCCAATTGGCGGGTTTGGGGTGCGGCAGTTACGGTCCTGAGTAAATCTTACGCAATGTTCATGCCACGCGGAGAAGACTATTCGTTAGTTTATCGCAGATTAACTTCGAGCTAGCGCAATGGTTCTCAACCGGTGTGCCGCGGCACACTAGTGTGCCAATTGGACTGCTCAGGTGTGCCGCGAGAAAATGTGGTAAACTAAGTCGAAGTATAACAAAAATCCAAATTTTGAGTATCCAAATTTTGAGTGTGTCATTTTCGGTTTTTCTATTGAATTTACCCAATCAAGACACGAGATGCACAATCCGATGCAGTGAACAGAAAATCCTATTCAGTGAACAGATATAAAGATGTCGAGGCGACCGTAGTTACGGTATTTCAATCTGACATCCCATTAGGTCATGATTGGGGTATTGTATTGTATTGATAATGTACGGCAGTGGTGCTTATAGCCTTATGAAGCTTTGTGCTCCACGACAATGGCACGATGGCAATTTCAACAGCACAATTGCAATTTACACAGTTCAATGCATTTTTTCATGATGACTTTATCTTGCACTCTCTCTTCCACGAATCAGTCTCTCTCTCTTCCATGCGCCTTTCTTCATTCGATCATTGCTGCCGACTTTCAAGCTCGGCTCACTGTACTTCCTGGGCTTTTCAAGTCACTGCAATCGCAGAGAGGTCGGCGATGAGGAGCCCATATAAACCTCCGACACATAGAAACTTGGTAGAGCCGAGATTGTCATGGTTGGGGTCTTTCTCTGGGCTTTTTATTGTGAAGACGCTCTGAGCACAGCAACGAATAGGGGCGGAAAATCTAATAAATCTTCGACGCTTCGTAACTAGCTACTGCACTGCCATGAATCAAATTGGGGCCTCCACCGTCAAAGGGTGTTATACGCTAGTTTGCCCATGCACACATAGGATTTAGGACGGTGATAGCTAAACTCGGGCAATTGTACCGTGATATTGAGGTGTGGCCGAAGTGTTCACCTTTTACTTGTCACCCATCAGAATAGCGACATGACGCAGGTTGATGAACCTTTTCGGTGTCTATTTGTGGTCGTATTCATGCCATGTCTTCGTCATCGATGATCAATTCACACCATACCGATATTACCTATTTTGATTCCTGAGATTCCAACTTATAACACTGCCCACTTTTTGCAGATCAGAAGACGAGTAGGAGCCTATATGAACTTCCCCAACACCTTGGAAGGCATTATTACCATCGAGAAATGCACTAATTTGGATATCAGTTACAAATTTCCCCGCCGTGAGGTTTATTATCCCGGTTTGATGGTACTACAATTGAACTGCGGGTGGCTGCCAGTAACACCATTGAGGTATACTGTTCTCCCAGGTGCTATTAGACAATCTACGTGGAAATGCGTTAGGCATCGATGTATATTACATCTCTACGCCCCTGTATTTGTTGGTGGCGAATGTGATTGCATGAACTCTTCGATGCAACGGTTACATCGGCAATGCGGTAGTGGGCAGACTTTATTGTCAAGCCAATCTTATGAAATTAAGCTCAACCTGAAGTTTAAACGAGATCTCAGCAGGCCAGTTATGCGGTAACAGAGGTGATAGCTGATAATTCAAAATCTCACACGGAATCGGACAGAGTTTTTCTTCCGGCCTGCAATAAAATTGTAAAGAAATGTTTGGGAAGAATTAAAAATGATTCCTATGTCAAATGATCCCATTCGTAGACGCATTTGTGAGATGTCCACAGAGATAAAAGAAAACTGAAACAGAGAAAAGCCTATACTCCGAAAAGGTAGAAATACTTCGTCAGTGACCACATCCGTAAGACTATGGTTGCTGCTATACGCATTCTGGTAGTTTGCCTGTGCCGCAAGTCTAAAGAGTTCAGAAACACTGTGCTAGTGTGCCGCGAACTATTTTCATTTTCAAAGTGTGCCGCGAGGTCAAAAAGGTTGAGAACCACTGATGCTAGCCCATTGTTATTTATAACTTTGTGAAACCATATGTTATTTCGCCATTCCCAGAAAATAATTCGCTATTGAAATGATATCTATATCGCCCACGCGTACGAGACCATACTAAAAAAAATCCCTTCCGTGAGGCGCCCGTGATTATAAATTTTCATTCCTTCATTGAGGGCAATATTTACCTTTGCGGGCTGCACTTGTAAGTCGGTTTCAGACTTCAGTGATAACATTATTTGGCCCTGGCAATGTTCCGTCTAACTAATCTTTCACGAGTCTGCGAGTCAGCGCGCCTGCGTGGTCCATTGGACAACAGTGCATAAGGACTAAAAAAACATCACTTCAGATTTTTTGTGCGCAGCTTAGATTTTCTGTGCGCAGAGACCGTTTCGGTACTGCGCATTTGCGCACGTGCGCAGCTTAGAGGGAACGTTGGTACGTGGTTTCGTTCTGCTATGTCCAATAAATAATTTCGCTGCACGTTATATCGAGTGCATTGAAGCAAAAAATGCTCCACTGTTTCAGACACACCACATGTCGTACAAAGATCATCGCCGTGATAACATAAGCGATGTAAATGGGCGTTCAGATTACAATGCCCAGTCTGAAGTCGTATCTGCAATCAAGGGCGAAAGAATGCTTATCCTGTCGAAAATTGATCCCTCCTGGGATGCATCAATACGTAGGGGAGATGTGGTACCGATGGATCACTGGGACCGAAAATACTTTGAAAATTCTCTATGATAATTGCATGATTGCACTCCGTGAACTTGTCTACAATTGCATGCTGGCAAAATCTTTCCTCACATACAAAAAAATTCGACGTGCGCGAGCAATGGGGTCTCTCACAGATGATTTTTGTTTTAGGGGGTGTAAACTAAATTTAGATCGACATATACATTTTTCTTTGTAACCTTCAACACGAACAAACCAGTAATCATTTTTATTGTGAAGTGTAGGGCTTGTATCAGGCTATATAATGGTACCTATTATTTTTTTCAGTACTTTCCTTGAGTGGACTTTTTTTCAATTTATGTATAAAATTCGTAGGGTGGGGACCGATGATACAATAGCCAAATCAAGCAAAATAATCAAGCATACTAATCACGAAACAAATGAAACATGCCTACGTATAGAAAATCTTTATGTAATAATTGCATATGATGTTTTATCGCTATAACGAGGTATTTGGAAGTCACACTGTCGATTTTCATGCAATATGTATGTACCCTCAAATTTATAAGTCCGAGCCTAAATCGAAACGTTATTTTATGACAACATTTGAGTTAATATTTATTCTATTTTTTGACAGTTGCGACCAAACATTCTCCTTTGGCTTGCTGTAGCTTAGATTATAACACTGAGAAAGAAAAGTAGTCACATTTGAGTTTTTTAGGGTATATGTGTCATAGGTCCCCGGGTCGTGTGTCATTGGACCCACCGGGTGGGGACCGATGACACGTTCGAGCAACAAATTTTGAACGTTCATTAATATTTTCTGAGAAGACGGATATTCATGTATATGTGCGCGATAGGTAGCGCTTGTATCAAAGTGCCGAGCCAGCAAAAGATCTGCTGTTTTCGGCTGAACATTTCAGGGTCAGCGATCATTTTCCGATTTTTGATCCATCGGTACCACATCTCCCCTACGTATAAAGCTCTTTGCAACTTCCGCATAGCTCAATTTGCAGCTTTTGATAGCATGCGAATTAATTTAGACTGTTTTCAAAACTACTTACTCACTTGAGTTGATTTAAAGTCAATTATACTTCTACTTCAAGTAGTTTTAGGTGGCTTATAGAAGAAGTACTTCTACTCCTACTTGAGTAGATTTTTGCGTCGCTACTTCTACTTCTACTTGAGTAGCTTTCTTGACTACTTTGACCACCTCTAAACCTCATAACAGAACTTACGCAAAAGCCGACATTGATTTTGACGGTGTTCTCTGTTTTGCACCGAGTTGGAGACAGAATTTGGTATGGCCTATCTTCATAATGTCATCCAACACTGTTCTATGTTTTTTTAAGGATTTACGGATACTCATCGCTAACGAAATTACTGCCCGAATCACTGAATGGCAGCCTTTAAGATTGGCACATCTTTAGCCGATATAATCAAAAGATATACCATGCGAAATCTTGTTTCCCAACTCCTTATAGAACTAACACCGTTAAAATCAACACACATCACTACTCAATAGCCATACTTTTGCGTAAAATCTGCTAAGTGATACAGCCTATATTTTCAGTTCAAATCACACCTAAGCAAAGTAAGCATATATTGTCGATGTGGGTAAAGCAACTGATTCCCTAATCACTGAGTGACAGTCTTATAAAACTCGGTACATCGTTAGCTGTTATAATATAGATTCACCATACGAAATCGTGTCTCCCAACTATATATAACACCGTCAAAATTAAAACATATCAATGACGAGTTTTACGTAAAATCTGTTATAGGCTATGCGACTATATGCGTATTAGTATAGTTTCAGTTCAGCGCACACCTATATAGTCGATTTGAATAGGGCAATCACTACTCTAATCATTGAGTGACAAACTTGAAACTTGGTAGAGCGTTCGATGATATCACCAAATATACCATACCAAATCTTGCGACCCATCTCGGTAGAAAACATAGTCAAAATCAACACATACTGATTCTGGCTTCCTTCGTAAATCGCTGCTACGGCTATATGGTCTGAAGTTGTAAATGCTATGGTGTGACTACCGCATAAGTTATTTTTGTTGGTCGCAAATAAGATGCATCTTGCAATTTTATATCTCTATGCAACATAATTCCATTGCATATATAATATTGTAAGTTTATCAAGAATGTTTCTGATAACAGCGATGTTTGGTAGGCCTATACAATATTCAGATAGACCGGCCAATAGGTCTATACCTATGAACGCAATTATTTACTATTGGAGTCGGAGTTTGGAGCATTTATACAAACATGGACCACGACTCCAAGACGTGCTTAAGTTATTCTGAGACTCCGACTCCATACTTACGGGGATATTAGAAAAATTCCTCGACTACGTCTTCTCAGCCCTGGTAGACATAAAATTAAACTTCATTCCGTTCACATTCTTCTTGATTCTATATATTACGTCCATCAAAATATTTTCACTCGTGTAAAGCGCCAGTCACGTCTGTAGTTGTGTAAATTTACTACGGGCTACTTTATAGATACTTTCCACATTTAATTGACGATAATAACATGGATGAAGATACACAAGATGAGACATGATGTAACCAACTATACATCAAAAGGGCAACATAATGTCAATGGCTACCATACCTAGAGGTGGTCAGTAACGAAGTACTTCTACTTTTTCGAAGTAATCAAGTAGTTTTCCTCTAGTTCTGGTACTTATTCAAGTAGATCTGAATTTCACTACTTCTACATCTACTTCATAATATTTTGTGATCTACTTACTTACTTTTCGCTATTTTCAGTTTGTCAAGTAGAAGTAGTTTAATCCTCCAATCAGGAAGATAGCCTAAGAAATTTCGGGGCTGTTTTCACGGAGTATCGACATTTAATTTTCATAAAAGTCGAGTTAAGCTCGGAATTTTCGCCGCGCTTCGCGCGCAGTGAATACGGGGTAACCAGTATGATTTCACGAAAGTATAGGTGAATATATAATTTAGGTAGCGGGTTGGCGTGGTTCCGTTCACACCGCATTGTCGCTCTTCGCCATATCAAGTATTTCATCACAGTATATATGGCTTATCATAACGTTTGAAACTGATGTTTCGCAATCTAGCACTTATCATATTGTAATCAAGCTGTCCATGACGTGTCCTAATCTGGAAAAGTGGACTCTGACTTATTTTAGTTTTAGAGCTGTTTTAGCATATCAACCTTCGAAACTTCTGGACTAAAGACATTAAATACATGTTCCGTTTTTAGATTTGTATTTCACTTTTAAATCCCAGTACCATACATTTTGATTTCTAATTTATATCAGTTCTTTTTTCTGGAAAACGTACATATTGAAATATAAAAAACAATTGTAGTAATGTCTTCAATTTCCAGAAATAAAGCCACACAATATAGCTTACGGTCCACCATATTTTTTATTAACGTTTACTAATCGCACGAAGTGTTTACACCGTATCCAACACAACATCTCCGTATTGCTCTTCGACTAAACTACAGGCCATATAATATAGGGGAGTGCGCAATACCATGATATTTTCCAAAACGTGCTGTTTGAGTAAACAGAGAATTAGTATCGCATTTCCATATCAATACTATCATTTTCATCCCATGATGTGGACGAATGCTTATATGCTATCGAAAATTGGAGACCTGCTGGTATGCATCAATATATAATTGAGCTATGCGAAAGGTGACGAGCTTGATTCATGAATCAAGCTCGTCACCTTTCGCATAGCTCAATTATTTGTACCTTTTTACAATCCATGTGAACGAATTAGGATCGTTTTCACAACTACTTACTTACTTGAGTACTTTTAAAGGCAGTCAATTCTACTTCTACTTCAAGTAGTTTTAGGTTGCTCATGAAAGAAGTAGGCCTACTTCTACTCGTACTTGAGAATTTTTTCGTCGCTACTTCTACTTCTACTTGAGTAGCTTTCTTGACTACTTTGATCACCTCTGACCATACCGACCTCCGCAGATATATAAATAAGCTATAAGACGCAATCTCCGACCTTTTGATATTTAACTATTTCCATACCAGTTTGATAGTTTGTTCCGTCCGTGGTTGTACCAAGACACGGCGTTCCGAGTCACAAAAGTCCTTCCCTGATTGTATCTTTTGACTCGACTCAACTCGAGCCGTTTTTATTTTATCACCCATTGAGTCCGAGTTCGAGTAATTCTACAAGGTCGCACCCAAGTCCAAATTACAAGTTTCAGTACGAATCATCAACGGGTCATGTTTAACCATAGCCTTAAAAAGGCTATGGTTTAACCATCATAAACATGCAAGTAATGTCACGTAATAGGTGATCTTCCACTGCGCCGTAACTTTTGAAAGTGATGCAATATAGTGAAGTTTGATGAGTATAGTTTCAGGCTTCTGGGGTAGTTTTATAGCGAATGTTAAGTTCTCAAATTAAAAAAGGTAGTTAAATATTGCCGAATAACTCGAAATCCAAAATGCCGTCGCGGGCCGCACTAAACGGTCTCGCGGGCCGCGTGTTGGAGACCTTTGCTCTAAATCCTTAATCCGGTCGAAGTTACAAAATGGCATTTTCTGTTGGGCGGGGCTGCCAGTAAAACTGCACCCGGGCCACTGCAAAAACTAGAACATAAACATACTCCGTATTATCGCTAGGGCTCCAAAGGGGCCTGATTATCCATCTAGCAAGTCGCTGCTGACGAGACTCGGTGTCCTAAACATAGGAAATATGCGGAAACTAGAAATCGTCAAGTTTATGTATCAGTTCCACTGCGGTCTGCCTCGAATATTTCTATGACTTCTTGACCTCGGAATCAAAAGCGCACAAGTAGGACACAACACACGCGCATCCACGTCGTCCAAATATCATATGATCGACCGAAAAGATCATCGCTGTATCAAATGTGCCGGACAACACGCATGGTACAGTGACTCGCCGGCCGTGCGACAGTCCACGAGCATGTCCACATTCAAGTCGAATTACCAGCAATTACTACTAAATAAATGCTAGTCTATTCCCAAGATTACAGGACCACGATCTGACCTATCGATCTCGCCTTCCATGACATGCTACCCCATTTTTGTCGCTTGCTTTTTTCTATGCTATATTCTTTTACTTTTCATTCAGTGTGCAATGTGCATGCCTCCTCTTTACATCGCCTAGCTAGGCCAAGGTGGGTCTCTGATTCCATAGACTAATCCAAGTCGCTCCGACACCTTACTATCTGTTCATTGTATCGCATTTTTGTGGTGTATTGAACTGATATAAATGGCTAATAAACCAATGATGATGAAGTAATCTTGATGAGCCTCGTTCACGCATGAGCCATATTTGAAGTGATTGCGCCATCTAGCAAAACAAGTACGAGCCACGAGCATCGACAAGATTGCCCCTTTTCACCAGCGTCATGGCTGATACCGCGCAGGTACGGTAGATGTGCGTGATCTGGGCTTTAGTTACTATATTATTGCTTGATTTTTCAGACTGAGAGAGCTTATCAAAAGCAACCTACAGTATTTCAAAATAAGAAGCGAGCACTTGGAGTAGCTGCTCCCAAAAAGCAACTTCGTCATGTGAGATCCATAGGACTCGGTTTCAAAACTCCGCGTGAGGTAAGTCATGCTAATATAAATATACTTGACTGTCTAAAATTCCGTCATAAGCCATAGATTTATTTTCCGCACTGTTTGCTCGACAACAACGTCTTTTGATTATTCTGTATGATTCGTCTGTCCTAGCTTAATATGCTATCTGCTCTATTGCCAGAGTGAATTGATAACAACATCACACGCAACTTTCCGTTAAATTACTTGATTATTCTATGAGAGAAACCCTTCTGTCACGCGCAACTCATTGCTGAAAACAACCACTGTTTCCAGTCTGGCTTTATTGAATAATGTCAGTGGTGGATAAGAGTTCTTATATTATAGCTATCTTTCTCTTATTCTCTGAACATTTTTGATATCTATTAACAAAGGAATCAGTGTGCCCGTATAGCATTTACAGCCATTTGGAGAATTGAGTGTCAGTTGGAAACGCACAATGAACTCCACTTGATTTTTCAATGTCCGCAATATTTGTTTCCGACTACGGAATTGACCCTACTGGAATCTTGGTACATTTTGCCTGATATATCATGTGAGCAGAGAGGATTCTCCTAGTTGAAGTAATTTGATGAAAAATAATGAAGGAATGAAATGTATAGAGTGAGCACAGGACACCGATTCCATACAGGGGAATTGGTGTCCTGTAGGGACAAACGCAATCATAGATTATGCAGAACGTACCAAGATTCCAGTGGTAAATGCTGTGATGGTTGTCCTCTTTAATCCCCCCTCCCCTATATGGCTTGTGCTCTGTACGGTCAAGGTTGATAAAACCCTAATCAACGTTTGAGGCGTAGGACGTGGTTTCTGAGGTAAGGAATATAGTACATTCGGTTTTGTCTCGCACTCGCAGTACAGCGAACTAACTGACACGAATATATGTGCCCGCTAAAGACCTTTCGATTAGCTGCCCAAACTTCTTGTGATTGACAATAGATGATTCTGTGATTTCATATGGCATTGTTATGATTCTCGCTGCGAAAAAAAGATTGGTTGCGTGTTCTTCCTAACTTTGCCGTATAGTCCTTGGCTTAATTTCCAGCAGTAAGTTCAAATTGGCTGACTGCTATCATGCTATGCATCTCTATCAAGGCCATTGATGGAAACTACATTGACAAGAAGTGCCCGTGGACAGGCAACGTCAAGATTAGGGGTCGTATCCTGACCGGCATCGTTCGTAAAATGAAGATGCAGCGCACAATCGTGATCAGACGCGACTACTTGCATTACATCAAAAAATACAACCGTTACGAAAAGCGACACAAGAACATGTCGGTTCATCTTTCGCCGTGTTTCAGGTTTTTTACGAGTAATTTGCCCTCAAGACCAACGTGTTTTGCTAATCGATCTCCTTTCAGGGACGTCAATCCAGGAGACATTGTAACTGTTGGCGAGTGCAGACCTCTCAGCAAGACTGTCCGATTCAATGTTATTAAGGTCACCAAAGCGGCTGGGGCTTCCAAAAAACAATTTGGAAGATTCTAAGCTGCCTGTTGCGATGAATAAATAATGCTCCTGGAATTACCTCGTTTTGTGTACGATTGCCAAGGTCACAATTAGTGAAAGAGGTGATGGGCGAGTATCCGGCTGTCATCCTTGCTTTCAAGATTTTATAACACGGTTTATTCATAAGAAACGGAAGCTTGGAACACATTTGTATGTATCATGTTGTGTCTAATCTGATGGTCCTGATCTTCCTTTCATCGACGAGAATGCAGGCTGCATCGTTTGATCCACCACAGTAATGCGAAGATGAGAACACTGTTAAAAGCTTTCCTCTCTGCTGTACCTAGGGTGATAAAAAGTATTCAGCAAGCAGTTTTGGTCAAACAGTATAGCATTAGCCAGAACCAGAATACTGATGTGAACAAGTGGCAAGTAGTCTGTCTGTCAGTTTCTACTCATTAATAAATGTCAGTTTCTACTCACTAATAAATGATTTCGAAGAAGTTGAAGTAGCAAATGACGGAAAAATAGTCTAGAACAGTGGTTCTCAACCTTTTTTGACACACGCCCCCCTTGTAGATGGTCAAAAAATTCGCGCCCCCCTGACCCCCTTGCATTTATCGTCATGTCAAAAAGAGCACATCATCTAATACAGAGGTGGGCAACGTTTTTGATAATCATGGCCGCATTTCGATTGCTTATGCAGCGTAAGGCCGCATTCCAGGGCATAGCCGCAATGAACGATCTGGACGCAAAATACCTATGGTAAACTGTCCATATCCATTCCCGGTGAACTCCGGACATCTACTTTTCACAACGGCCTATTGCACGCACCGAAATCGCGAGTGGTAATGTTATGAATAGTTGCCGGGAGGCGCATATCGTCGCGCGGAGCGCGAAAATTTTTCAGAGCCGCGAACGAATTGTTATTTCTTGCCAGTTCCCATTCCGGCTCAGATTAAGAAGGGCGCTACTGCATTAAAATCGAAAAATAAAGTCTTGTTGAATTGCGCAGAGGGCGAAGAAAATTTCAAGATTAATTAAAATCTCTCGGAAATGCGGGAGTGAATTCGTAATTGCAATTTGCATGTCTACGGCCGCCAACACATACTAATTGAAATAGGCGTCGACGGCCGCTCCAATTCCCTTCTACGGCCGCAGGCTGCCCACCCCTGATCCAATAGTATACATAAGGTCTATCTTACGCCAATTTTGAATCTGCATTCCAGTTGTTGAGTCTTTTACATTGCTGACAAATTTCTTCAAACTTGTTTGAAAATAACAAAAAAACATTGAACAAGACATCCATTAATTAATATCATGGTAGGTCACCCCGAGACTAATCCTGATGCTGGTAGTGAGTACAGAGAACAAGGCGTCGTTCCGTCCTGCCAGGCTAAATTTGATCAGTTTTGGAAATTAATTAAATTGTATTGATTTAGAGTAGCCTAATTGCGGGCGAAACCGGGCAACCTATGTTGCATCTAAGTCTGTCTTAGGCAGTGCAGTTCGCAAGCTACTAACAAGAGCTGCCCGGCGCGACAAGCTTTAGGCTACTGTCAAAGCTATGAAGCAATAAATGACTTACACGCGGGAATTGCTCTCTATATCTCCAAAGAATTTCAAAAACTTGCTCAAATGAAGTTGAAATCAGACTATACTCCGTTGAGCGCGGTTGCTAGAGTTTGTATTTTTCAAAATTTCTTGAATATGGAATAAATTTCATCTTCATTAATCGTCTTCTCATAATGGATGTGAAACACATGTTCAGACACGTACAATTTATACTGACTTCGTCAATTTTTCGCGCCCCCCCCCTGAGAGCCTCCCGCGCCCCCCAAGGGGGGCGCGCCCCCCAGGTTGAGAACCCCTGGTCTAGAATTAATCAGACGTCACAAGTTATTTGACCCAAAATTATTCATGTCACCAAATTATGTTCATTAACCACAATACAAAGTAAATAATTTTGACAAAGTAAAATCCCCTCCAGTTCGCATAGCCTACGTAAGTACTCCAAAAAAGTAAAGTAGAGGAGTTTCGTTACTGACCACCTACTGGCGGGGGACGTGGTGTAGTGATGACGATAAGCGCCTACCAATCAGGCGGACCCGGTTCGATTCCTGTCTGAGGTTTATCTGGGCTCCCCTTCCCCCGCTGTCGCTGTTCTTACGGTGACGAAAAAGACCCGACGAAAGAGAGCACTCACAAGGAATAGATAGAACTAGTAGCAAGGGCCTGTGACATCAGGCACTCTAGGCCTAAGTGGATGTGAGATTAGAAGGACCCCAACTGTGTGTCGTTCGACATCCTATCTGTTCATTACATTGTGTGTGTGACTTGTTCAGATGAAAAATATATCTCAATTATTACAATTACACCATACCGGTTTCCATTTCACTAACACTTATAAACAATTGCTGTCCAATTCGTCTGAAATCCGTGTACACTTGTAACTAATGACGTCGACAGGCAAGATTTCTGCCGTTGCATATGGTATCTGGCTTCCCATTGTTGTATTTCTTTGAAATTTCGATTTTGTTTGGAACAAGTTCTTTTTTCATGCCTGAGGGTCGCACGTCTGAAACGGCTGGTACATAATATGTATGTAGTTGGAAGATTTTCGACTACTAATACTGGAGCAGCACCAGCGACAGCCTCAATCGCTTCTCCAGATCAGCACTCTGAATCGCAAAGCTCACCTTGAATCCAATCTGTTGAACTTCATGAGCGCGAATAACGTGACTGTAATCGTTGGCCATTAGGAACCGCTGCAAAGCATCATACGAAAACATACTAGCGGTCCCGCGACGCGAATTGTTTAGAAACCCTTCTTGCGCTGACATCTGTATTTTGAGGGAGGAACTTTGTTCCTCGTTTTCACTGTTGTTTAGAAGATGCGGTAGATCGTGATTGGAATATTTTAGAAAGCGGATCGGCTTACCGAATAGGGTCGTTCCACATCAATTCCCATGCGAGAGGACTTTGCATCTCTGGGTCGGAGAGAACATTTGGTATTTTATCAATTGCCTCTGCCACTGCGGTCTCAGCATACAATGACGAGTTGGGAATGCCGCCATGGACTGTGAAAATCTGGAAAATAGTCATTATCACATCGACTAAATCAAGAAAGCGGTCACGTAGTGCCAAAGAATTGGAGTGGGCCAGCATTACTGCGGATCACACTTTGGCATTCCTAGTAGTTGCAAGGCTCATCATCTTCTACGGAGACTTATCAACAAACTTCGACATCGGACTATACATATAATTATACTTTACACCTGGTGGTAAACCGCATAGAAGATTTCCTTGGGTCATTGATATAGTTTTGTCAGAATTTTTCACGAGCGGGGTCAGCAAATGTATATTTTCGTGATTTCAATGGTTTCTGTCCCTTTTCTCAAGGTGTGCTATAGCCATGTAGAAAACCAAAATAAATTTGCTCAATTTTTGCAAGGGCACAATTACAGTATGATAAAACCAACAACATGGCATACTATAGCATTTCATATTATCCTCTTTTTCTTATATTCAGTGTGCACGCCTCCTATTTACATCGCCTAGGCCCAGGTGAGTGTCTGATCTCAACTACTCCAAGTCGTTTCGGCACCTTTCTATCTTTCATTGTGTCGCAGTCTTGTGAATTTTGAAATGACGAAATTTTATGACAGACAAGATACCGTAATGGTGAAGCGTTAGGCTGCTTGATTGGTAGGTTGTGGGTTCAATCCCCGACTGGGTCAGACCAAAGACCTGATTAATAATACTGGATCCATGACTTCCCCGCTTGGCGTTCATGGATTACTGGGATAGCAGAGGGGTGGTGCAAGACTTAGAAAGCTGTATCAGGCTATATCTGCATCTTCTTTGTTCAGCGGCATATGCACAGACCGTGTGTATATCTTGAGTCGGTGCATATGCTGCAAAAACTCAAGGACAGCAATAAACTACGTACTTTACTATGAATAAACTTGAACTTGATATACGGAAACAGTGCAGTCACACCCTGACAAAACTCACCCTATCGTCTACGACCGCCGCGAGTGGTAAGCTGTCGAAACAAGCGTTCACTTCCTCCCACACTTTTGCGCCAACGTGCTTGCCGAATTTGGTAATGCACTCCTTGTGAAATGTGAAGGACTGCTGAATGTCCCGAACCTCGTGGTTTCCGCGGATGAGAAAGATTTTGTTCGGACATTGGACTTTTTGTGAGAACAGATATGCGACGACCTGAATTACATAACTACATTAGAATACACAGTTCACATACATTTGAAGCTTGCGAAAGAAAAAGAATGCCTGTGATAATCACCTCGACACCGTGTTGTCCGCGGTCGACGTAATCGCCCAAAAACAGAAATTTGCTCGGTGCCAGCAAAGGCCCGACTCTCCATAACGATTTTTCGAAACACACCAAGTCTCGGTAGTTCCCGTGGATATCTCCGAGGATATATGCTGGAGCTGAAATCTTGAGTAACCTAGAAAGTGACACGGTAGTTAAAGAGTATAAGACTTCGTAAAACAAAGTGTGTGAGGAATGTCATGGCCATGTTTGGTTCGCGAAATTCATCTCGAAAGAAGATCTTCAGAACTCCAATTAAGACCGATAGTAACTCAGCCCTGATGAGATGAACCGGATAGTAATTTAATCCAAGGCCACATTGATTCTAGGCTGGGGAACGGCAGACAGGAAAGTCAAATACAAAAAGTGTCAAAACATTTAGAATCACCTCGGCTCTTTCATCAACAAGGACTTTGCTTCTCTACAGACCGCCAGAAAACACCTGGCGAGCGCGGACATGTCCACTTCTCCCCAAGAAAACGGCAATTTGTTGACCCCTGAAATACAAACTGGTAGTCAAAGGGCAGTCTGGATGTAAAAATGTTGCAAGATATTATGTAGAATTCAATACCATTTGCTTCAAATGGAAATTACAAACTGATGGCGACCATTATATATAGTGTGAGGGTAAAACTCAAAACCAATATCTTGTAAGGCAAAAACTTGAGAATAGGGAATTGGGTCCAGCAGTTGGGTTAGGGCACTCACAGCTGCCCCCATCCATAATACAAACAAAAGCATTACAGAGAAGGTCACAAGCGTTATGAAGACTCCAATTTTAATGGTTGTCAATCAGGTGTCACCACACTAGAAGTAAATGAAATATCATAAACAAATTGCAATAAACGATGTATCTCTGTATCATCGGCGGACATTTACATTCCAGTTGAGCCAAATCGCACAGGAAGAAACATGAGTTCCAGTG
This sequence comes from Botryllus schlosseri, assembly GCF_051294905.1. NCBI lineage: Eukaryota > Metazoa > Chordata > Ascidiacea > Stolidobranchia > Styelidae > Botryllus > Botryllus schlosseri. The sequence continues at coordinate 18,178,385 of NC_137246.1, forward strand.
CCATTACCTCCGTTATTCTTTATCCCTCTCTCGAAATACCGCAAACCGTTCAGCATCTCGTTGCCATGAGATTTCTTGTTGAAAGCGTTTAGACTAGCATTTCTATGAAATCTGACGCGTTCATTGTCGAAGGGGTGTGCAAACTCCTCCGCTTGCTGCTCCGACGAATGGCTTTGCTAGAGAAACAGCCGGGATGAATTCCGCACGTTGGAGATCAATCCGATAACTATTACCCAATCTGTCTGGCCTAGGTCCCACAATGCTTTCGCTTCCACCGTAGCTCCGGTACGACGCACCTTCACGGAATGCAACGCTAGTTGATATGGCTTTGGGTCCTCAGCTTTTCTTTTTGCCTTAGGTTCTGACATGGCTTCTGAAACACACAAATAAAAAGAAACTTCATGCCACGTCACCCGTTCATGGATTATTCTAGACGATTTTCCACCTTCATCGGCCGTGTCCATCAATGACACCGAGAGTTCTGCTTCGTCAATGTGCTCCCTCGAACGTTTTCTGGCCGCCAAATATTCACTTCCAGTATGCGAACCCCTGCAAATAGTTTAAAAGCGCAGGGTTCAAATAAAAAAAAATAAACGAATAAACATAATCAAGCGAACATACATCGGCTGAGACTTCAAGACTTGCGCCTTCACCTGTTCCGTCCACACCCTATCTAGCATACGGAAAATCGACGAGGTGCCGCGGAATTTGAGCTGTCCCACCGTTTCCAGGAAGGCATGGAGCGACAGATTGTCTTGTGAAGAACATCCAAACAATCTGTTTTCAAATTGGTGATGTAATCGTACACGCAAGAGTAATCATCCGCGCAAAATAGCGAATGTCAAAATATGGACATTTTTGAAATGATGAGTGTCATAATAGCGAGTTAGCGTTACGGTTAAGATTGGGATAGGGGTAAGGTCATCTTGTGTTACGATTGGGGGTAAGGTCAGATTGTTTTAGGAATCGGGTTTGGGATAGCTTGTTTTACGAATAGCATTACGGCTAAGATTAGGATTCGTTTGAGTTGTTTTGAATGACTCGCTGTTTTGAATGGGAGCCGCCAGAGTGAAGAAAAATTCCATGCATCCAGATATGTCAAAGTTGTTCTCACTTCGCAGTTTTAGTGACCTCTACCGCCATTGCTTCCCGTGATAGCGACTCGAGCCCCTTGGACTTCCTGATGTCGCGTAACATCCGTCTGAACAAAAACATAAGTTTGGTCAGTAAAGACAACTGATAGTAATAAAAATGTTGCTTACACGAATTCATCAGGCCTCATAAACTCGCGACTGGAACGGCTATAGAAGTTGAAGATGCATCTACATCTGAAAAGAGATGAAATATCAGAACTAATGAATTGCTGAGCACCGTAACATTACATTTTGCCTACTTTTGTTCGTTAGAAATTCTTCTGGTATGATAAAATAATAAATTTCACCAAACAGCAATTAAATGAGGTCAAGACTACTCAGGTCTTCTCACTAATATTATCTTGCGCTTATAACATTATCTCTATTCAATCAGAAGAGATTATTGCTTTGATGCAAACTAGTATTACTGAAAATTACAAAACATGAATTATATATATTAATTTTAATATATTATTTGCACCCCATACCAATCAAGTGCTGATATTACTAACATTACACAGCTTCTTGGAGGTACAGAACTTCAATATACAATTGAATAGTATATTCATATTGAAATAAACCCGAATATATTTGGCTGACAGTCGTCAGGGGTAATCGTCAGCAACTAGTAGAGAATTCAAAAGAACAGCGTATATCAACAATCGTAACGCAAAATATGACGTCACCAGCACGAAATGTCGAATGCGAGACCGTTCAATGTAGGTCTACTATTTTTAGATGATACACGAAGTCTTTTTGTTGACACAGCCTTGGCTGGTGTATTTTGATAAAAGTCGACTCCAAGGCACACAAATGGAAGTGTGAGCGACCCTTTCCGAGTATGCGAAACCTGTCGTCTCGATAATTTACACTTTTGTTGGCGAGTGATTCCGTCAGTAAAGTTTGCAAATTTTTCAATAAATTTTTGTAATCATGTAGTGAATATTAATGGGTCTTAAATAATCTTAGTTCCAAAAATCTCAAATCAAGTCACATTCCGTTTCGAGTGTTGTTCTAGATTACCTGACAAGTAGCCTAAGTAACACACAACAAATGTTCTAAATAGCAATATGATCATTTCTAGTCCATATATGTAAACATGTACCTTTGTTCAGCGAACTTTCCCCCATGAGGAATAGTAGACTGCATAAGTGCAATTCCCAAGATCACTTCACCAAATGTGATAAAAGGATACTGATCATTTACAAGTGAAACGGCTCTGGAAAAACACAAAAATATTCGATGAAGCATAATCCTACAATAGGAGTCGAGCCACTTACCTAAAATAGTCGTTAGCCAAAAGGCGGTCATTAATTTTACATGCTTCAGGTAGGAATAATTCCGAAAAGGCTTTGATGTTCAAGGCGTAGGAAGGATAGCTGTACTTGTAAAATTTTTTTTGTAAAAATAATTTCTCTTGCGGTGTAATAGATGCGAGTTCCATCAGTTTCGTTTGAACATCTTTGGGAAAACGACTTTGAATTTTCATCGATCGCATGTCATCGAAAGAGCAATGTCTTTTCGCGCTCAATTCAGGATTAGTGGGAGATGACAGCGTTGAATCAAATGCTTGAGTATTCTCCATTTCAATCGTACCGATAAATCCAGGACTAGTTTCAACGAGTTGGGAAGGCTTCGAAGTAATCGGCGATGATGCCGGAGACAATTTGGAGACTGCATTCATGTCTGAATTGTTAGCCTTGCTTGAAGGAGGCACTTCTGGTAGAATATAATCATCTATAATTGACAAAGGCAGAGGATGAAGCGAATTAGTCTTTGCTAACTGGCTGAGATACAAAGGCTCCGGTCCGAGCAAGATCTTTGAATGAACTTTGCTTTGATGATGCACTGGAGAACATAAATTGAGCAATTCCGGCTCTGTTAGCCAAAAGCCTTCCGAGGTAATTTCAGGTTCAGCATCCATGCATTGTGTAGCGTCTTCCTGCGATTGCGCGTGATTTCCGCTACCCTTGAATTTTACAGTGGCGTAACATGTTACCAAAAGTTTTGCAACATTGTGACCTCGATCTTGACAGGGTATCCTCTTCAAATCAACAATGCCAGCACTTTCTACTTCAAACTTGGATTCGTGTCTCATGATGATTGCATTCAGAGACGGAATTGTTACACCATATTCCAACTGCAAAATATATTCAACTCAAGTATATATATATATATATATATATATAATATATTTTTCGACTAACCTCATTTGTAAGGTCCAATATAGGCAACCAGAATCCATTTCTGGTTCCACGTTCGGTATTTGTACTTGCTATGACCATGCATGATTCAGCAGCAGGGTGCCAAAAGAAGACAGCAAGTTCCATTGGACGAGATATCAATCATACATTCCACATGACATTTCATAACAATCTCATACATTTGCGACCAATCCCCATGTCATTTCCATTCTCCTGCAGACTCCAGATACACCGAAAGTACTCCTCGGCAGATGCAAACAATGAGCCATATTCAATGGGAAGAACAGGCCAAATGTTTTGCAAACGACAGTCACAGGCTTGAAAGTTTTTGAAATGTATTTGAATAATTACAATATATTAGAACACCGAAAAGAACAATCAGCAAGCAATTGGAGCGAGCAATCAAACATCATCTACTTGTGATATGAATACGGGAAATTACCGCGGGGAAAACCCATGTAATGCAGGGTTGAAGCTCGGTGGCTTGGTCAGCATAGCTTGTCTTATGTTTGAACAAATATCTTACTATTTGAATATTAATCGTTAAAAAAATATAGTCATGCTTATTTCCATATTTTAACGCGAAGAGCCTAGCTATTGGATGTCATATTACAATTTCACGGGTAGGCCTACTATTTGATGTCTTCTCTTCACAAAGTCAAATCAAGCAGCAGTCAGTCCAGTCACAAATCACATATATTATTATTGATTATTACGAATTGAAATTTTCCACTGTTGAGAAATATTGATTACCAATTACCTGTCCACACCCAGTCGAAGGTACATGATCAACTGTGCAAATTCCCTCTCTTGGCCTTGAATCATTCTGTAAACTAATTTTCTACACTCTTACCGAACATTTCTGAACCGAAACAGCAAACCTGATCTATTTGTTTTTTCATTCCTGAAACCAAATGAGTACTATTACTTCGGTTTTGTAAGGCTGTTATTGACTCTTTACAAACTTCCAATTTGCCAAAGGAGTCTAAAATTCTTCAGTTTTGGAAATCCATTTGATCCATCACCGGTTCTAATCGCTTCTGAATCAGACCAGCCTTTTCATATCTTGAATGAGCTGATTCGATTAGATCTGAATCATCACACCTTATGACTGTAATTGTGTGAAGTGGTTTTCATTGAAGAATATCAAGGAAAACTGATTTGAGTGAGCCAATCACACAGACACAGTCAGAAACATTGCGTGTGAATCAAAGAAAGCCAAGTGGTTATTATATTCATTTTGATTACTTTCACTTAATGATTTTTTTGACAAAATGATTGCTTTTCAGACTTTCAAAGTAAAAAGCAGTTTTGAGGTATGGTTGCAGCACCTTTATGAGTGAAATTGTTATACTAGCTGTGCCTTATAGCCCCTTTACCATTATAAATGAATTTATTTTTGAGCATTGCACCAATTTGTAGTGACATTGGTCATCTTGTGTTGGTCATGAAGGTGCATCCTACAATTTTGAAAGTACAAACCTTCAATTAGCTAGATTAAATATATTCGACTTATTGACCAAATCTACTTTTTGAAATTACTTGAGTACTTTAAAAATCTTCGTTTTCTACTTCCGTTTAAAGTAGATTCAACATGTCTTGGAAATCCTCTTGTAATTGAGTAGAAATTTAGTGTTACTACTCGAGTACCAACAATTAGATTGACCACCTTTGGGTATTTCATTAATACTCCTTTACATACATCTGGAGATCATGTGAAGAGTCTGATTCTAATGAAATAATAGCACATGTTATATCTAACATGATCCATGTGTGGATTTGAGTCGTCATTAGGTTAGGTCAAGGAGGCCCTATGTTCATTTTACACTTATGTTACACAAAATTATTTGTTATCACTCACGATTCCGTTTTTACTTCCATGTTGATCGACTACTAATGTGACTTTATATAAAACATTAAATATATTGATTTGGGTGTGGATATGGGTTTCCGATACTAATCTAAATTTTCTGTATGCTACATTCGAATATCATATAACATCTGGCATTTTGACCATAGTGATTCAAGGATAGCTTCCATTATGGATTGAAACAACTTAATACCTAACTAATGTCACGAAACTTTGTTATATTTATTTAATAATTGTGAGCAGTATTTATCAAATCATTGCTTTGTAATACACCATTGTGTGATAGCATGACTGCTACAATCTTCAAACAAGTCGATTCATAAACGTAACACCATGGCTTTCAAGGCATCAGGGGATGATGATGCGGAATATAGAGAAATGCTGGTTGAAATCGGACGGAAGATTGATAAACATTGTCTGGAAGATCTGAAATACTTCTGCCGCGGACTTAAAGATGCCGGTAGTGGAAAGTTGGAGAGGATCGAAACGGCTCAAGAGCTATTCAAATTGCTAGAAGAGTTGGATGAAATAAATCCTGAGGACGTGGATTTTTTGAAGAAAATGCTTGATCGCGTGGATCGACTTGATTTGTGTGATAATGTTGATAGGTACTTATCCGCCAGATCAGAGCCACCAATGACAGGGGCAGTTAACTCTAATACTGATCCTACATTCAATGATTGCTCACATCAAGAAGAACATAAAATACAAAAAGCGATTGCGCAAGAAACACCTGCTCACACTGCAGTAAGCAGTGAAATAACTACGGAGGCGAAGCATGGTTCTAACGATGCCACTCCTTTTATCCCTAATCATGGCAACCGTGTTGAACTTCAGCCTGGTCAAATAGCTCACGACGGAAGAGTGTTGGATCCACAGCTTCGCCGGGGACTTGATTTTGTGACCAGTCGAATATCCAGAGGGTGGCAGATGTGTGCGCGGCACCTTGATGTGCCTGAGTATGTTATTGAAGAGTCTGAAGCCAACTGGCCAAGGCACATTCGTAGACAAATTCAAGAAACTTTCCAATATTGGGCTCGGTAAGATATATACTAGTCTATTCTACATTTCCTGAGTCATTTGCATTGGAGTTATTTGACGTGGATTTAATCGACAAAGCTCACTATGTATCATATAGGGGAACTAGCAGTGTATGTAATCCAACTGTACATACCTGTAACTGTAGAAGTCTTTACATCAATTCTTGATGATCACATCTTCAAGGCACCCTATAATGATGCTGCCAGGAAATTGTTCGACACTCGCACGTGGAGGAATCTGCCATCCACCCAGGTTTTAGTCGATTGCTAGTTGATATTTTTAAAAGTGTATTGAAACGCACATGCTAATGTCAGTCGAGCTGTTCGTTATGCCAAGAACCCTGAAGTGGTCCCATAATATACACATGGAATAGAATTATATTTAGCTAGCTACATGTCTTCCTTCAAGCAAGCATGATCTGATGATTTTTCTTTCAGCAACGATTCCAGAGCATCACTACCAACACTTATTCAAGCTCTCCGTCGTGTAAGAAGGAATGACCTGGCTGATCATCTGACATCGAATCGTTTCTAATAGTCTCGATCGACAGCACAGGATTTACAATCACAAACTTACGGGGAATATAGAATTCGCTCCACATTTTCGGAATCATTCCCACTGTGAAAAATCATTGAAATGACAACACTCGTCTGAAGCATCACATATTATTTTGGTAAAAAGAACTATACGCTCGGCGGAGGAGATATTGTTTCAGCAATAAAAATCTGGAACCTAACCACCCTTGGCATGTAATCGGTGACAGCCGCAAGTATGTTAAGTAACCGAAATTTCATTCGCTTCCATAAGCACTACTAGCACGGTAGAATTGAGTTCTCTTACAAATGATACACAGGAATAACGTGAGACAAAGCAGATTAGCTATCAAAACCGTCCTATTATAAATACTAATCGCATGGCCGCTTTTCGGCAAATTTCTTTGTGAAGTCTTCCGCCGCCTTGTCAAATTTTTTCTTATCTCTCGTGTACTCCTCGGCAAGGTTTGCTCGCAACGGATGCTCGGGCTCCGGATTGCTTATAAGGTTGTTGAGAGATTGTAAAACTGTAGCAAAACATTAGAAACGGTAGAAAAACGCAGCAAATTATCCCACACAATAGGAATAGGACGTAATATATTTTTGTCAATGATATTTTGTGGCATATTCACTGACTCATGATGTACCTAGACCTACGCAGGATCTGTGCATATGCATAATGAGTGCATACGCCACTGGACTAGGAAGGTGCAGACATGGCCTTGTCAGGCTTTCTTAGTCTTGCCTCCATGCTATCCCGGTAGTGCTGAGCGCCAAGCGGGGAAGCCATGGATACCAGTGTTAATAATCAGGTCTTTGGTCTGACCCAGCCCGACCCAATAGATTCTGCAGTTGGCCACTAATGGTGTATTAGAGCGAGCAGAGAATATTAGGGTGGATGAAACGAACTCGAGATATGTCCCGGATTCTGTTTTAGTCGATGTCAATTCAAAGCGCTAAACTAGGTGTCTATGAGCTTCGATCTTACCATCGTAAGTGCTTCGAATGTAAATCAATTAGGATTTTAAGCGCAAAAGAGAAAATACATGATACAGAGCATGGGTCATCAACGTACGACCTCATTTGATATTTCGGAAGAACGCTTTTCGAAATGTTGAAATTGATTTCAGTTTGAAAATATTGGAATAGTTCAAAATAAAATATTCTCCTACGTGAAATATCACTAATCATCATTAGCTGACAAGGCGTTGGCGATGGCAATTTCATTCCATGGAGCTGACATGAATTGGCATATTGGCTTGACGTGCAATGGCCAAGACACTGTCAAGACTGAATTTCTCACCCATGCTCTAATATAAATGGGTATCGAGAAAAGTTATTCACCTTAAGACTGACAATTCTACAACATCTTAGTATGGCATCACCCAATTTACAATCACAATGTGATATAGACCCGCTCTACACAACTTGCCGCATCATGATCAAGAACACTGGAATTGCACATGCTGCCAATCGATTAAAATTGAGGACCACTACTCGTGATTGGTTTGACTATTCAAGTCATAATTTGTTGCCTGCATTTGTGAAAATAACGAACAAATCGACTACCATGCATACCTTGATTCGTCTTTGTAGCAGGTTTCCAATTCTCTGCACTAATAATGGGAAGGCATATCTGGCCTTTTTCATCAACATTAGGATGATAAATTTTCGTCAAGAAGGTAATCTTTGGTGGCTTGAACGGATATTCAGGTGGAAAGACCATATCAATCTTGAAAGCTCCCTTGTTGTAAGGGTAATGCTCCTGATATGGAAAACAGGTTAGTTTTAACGTGATCGAAGTAGTAATTATTGATCGACAAGAACTAGAAGAAAACTTGATATGAAAAAAATTCACGTATGCGTCATGATAAGGGTACAACATCCTTCATGATACAGGCAACTGAGCACCAGGATTTAATCTGAATCACTGTTTATTACCCAGCATTTCATAAACACAGACCAGGTCATGTTAACAACTAAGCAATTCCATTTATAACATATATTCTACTTTTGATTTTGTCTTCACACCAGTACTTGTACAATGTACACAGTACAGTGCACATTGCATAAGTGCTCATGCTTAGAGTTTGCATGTTACATTGCTTTCAGCACAGGTGCCGACTTCCATTCTTTCACGAGGTGGCCCAAGATTTGTTTTTCCACTATACCCTGCCGCCTCGAAGTAATTAACACCAGGTTCACAGAAATGGCCGACCACAATCGCCACCAACGATTACAGAGGTGTGCATGAATGTGTGCTTTTGATTGGATTTCCACGACATACGGCAGTACGACTGTACAATGCAGAGTAGGGGAGAGGTGGCAAAGATGAGTCATGCAGTTTTTTCATACAAAAATTTCTTAGCGAACAGATTTTATCTAGTAGTTGAGCAGATGTGACAAAACAAAATAATAATAAAACTCTTATTGTGTCAGGATCCCATGGATAATTTGTTTTCGATGTCATTTAAATTTGCATATGATGTACAAATTCCTCTCAGAGTGAATTTCATGATGGCGCTAGTTGATTTATCATTTGGGATATATTGGTGGTGTAATGAACAAGAATTGCTTGGTGTCTCCTCTTGAACACGGTCTGTCTAATCTTACCCTCACCTGGGGGTAAATCGAGACATTTGAGCAGGGATTTTTGAGGGCCAAGAAATCCCGGATTATGTTGCACAATATACCTCAAAACATAGTCATAAATACTACAAATAACAGGATTTTCATTGATACCAAAATTAATCCTCAGAAGGCATTACTCTTCGAGTGGCATTGTAATATCAAAAAAGTGTCTCATCTTTGCCTCCTCTCCCCTACATGCAGAAAGCACAAGGATAGCCAGACCTTAATTGTCTTACTGCCAGTTACTACAAACCGGTGTAATAACTGAAGACATATAGAAAATTGTTACCTTGTACCATTACGTTAACTTACTACTAGGCTTGTAGGCCTACTCAATTCTTCAATTCAGCGGCAGGGTTGTAATGACTCGACTCGGGTAAATTTTTGTATTTTCTCGATTTGTACTCGAGTTACTGTGCATGCGACTCGAATCAAGTCAAATGAATCGAGATTTGGACGGCCAAGTCAGACGACATTTCATTGCATCTCCGAGGAACAGTATAGTTACCACATTATTGGTAGTCACCGTTAATTACCTTAGTAATTACGAGTCACGATTTTCGGTGACTCAACTTGACTCAAGTCAAAATTATAAAAGTGAGATTTACTTGTGACTCGGAACCTTGTGACTTGGTTACAAGCCTGTTCAGCGGCGACAAAATAACGTTTTGCAACAAGCCTGCATTTTGATGACAGCAAGGTACCTAGCAATCGAGAATGTGGATGGCTAGGCTTATAATTTGAAATACAACGTCCTTGCCTCGCGCTGACGAACTTACGCACAGCCAGTGTAAGATCCGCTCACACAGGCTATGACAAGTTTGCCAGCAAGTCTTGCAGTGCTGAGAATTAGCGACTCCCTGATCTCTCGCGAGTCAGAACTATTCACGAACCATCGAGTATGCAGCTTCGGTGACGATGAACTATTTTGTACCAAGTGGCTATCACCTCACAAATATAATGAGGTGGCTGCGCCTATGGCTCTCAGAATCGAAAAAAGTCATAATTAGGGCAATTTTTTTTTTGACATGTCAAAAAAAGTCAAAATTAGGTCAAAATTGTAGCGTTAGGTCAAAATTTGTCAAAATTGTTTACAAAGTCAAACATTTTTTGACCTCTGCATTTCGTTTGTATCGTAGATTTTGCGCTGTCGGTGAACTTATCATTTGATATTTTACAGCTTGTAGCCTACTTTATAGGCCTACCGTTGTAAACGGACCATCGTCTGCTCATTGTGAATCATAAATGATCAAATGAAACAAATAGTGACATGGTTTTATGGTCAACGTACCGCGATATCCTAGCTGAAGCAAGACTGCTTGGACATTGCATGGTTCTTATATCAAGAAGCGCAAGCTGAAAAATTTTGATATAGACAACATTGTCAGAATGAAGCAACACGGTTTGTCACCAGCAGTGTGCACACAACTTGAGTGTTGTCAGCCAACAAATGCTGCTGTTAAACGTTCTTTCTCCGTTCTTGGCAAGCTACGTAGTAAGGACAGACACTTTCTACCCGAGAATGTAGGAAAGGATCTTTCCTTGTACTACAACAAATTTTAATTATTTTTACCAGAATACGTAATGTAACTACTGGAATTCTTCATAGGGCCAGATTTCGTTAAAATACTACTTTTTCATGTAAAAATCTGTCAGTTTTTGAGCCAAAAACGTTTTTTCAGGCCAATCTACTTACTAAGGACAGACAGTTCCAACCAGAAATGAAGATAAGTAGTACAACTTTAACATTATATGCGAAAACACCTAATTTGCATACGTGAGGTCAAAATTTGGTCAAATTTCAGTTTTTTTAGGTCAAAAAAAGTCAAAATTTAGATTTTTTAGGTCAAAATCTTCCGTTTTTTAGGTAAAAAAAAAATTGCCCTAGTCATAATATTTAGTATGGTGATGTCAACCCTCTTCCAGTATGTTTTGTTCAACTTGCCCAATAATGTGAACAACTACCAATTCACAACTATACTCAAGGGTAGACAACTGTCTACTGCGTTTTTGGGTAGTAAGATTTGAGAAAAGAGTAACTTCGATAGGTCAAAACAAAGTATGAACATAGCCACAAATAGTTTGATATAATAGAAGATTTGACTTACTGGAACAAGCATGAGACTCCATTGTAAAATGTTGTTTTCCTTGACAACAATATTCCGAATACATTTGTCTTCAGATTTGCGCAAATCTGCCAACTCCTGTCAAAGTATCAGAGCAGGTTATTACAATAGTCTATAGTACAAAATAGATTGTGTTCAAAGGTTCACCTTGGTCAAGCGCTTGGTAGCAGTCATCCTTTCGGACAGTATCACAAGGCTTTCAGATATATAGGTAAGTTCAATTTAGCTGCCGGAAAGATGTCTGTACAATAAAAGTGTGAATCACACCAGAAATCAACATTCAAAATACAGTATATCCCTTATCCACTCAAGATGTATTATCAGCAACAGCAGAAAATGCGCGCGAACAATGCAAAAGCACCCAAGGAATAACAGGTGTGACAGTAGCAAATTCAGCTTGACAAGAACACTTTTTTCCCATGAAACAAATGCTAGCTAAAAAGACCCTCCTTTATACGCGATACGATTATGTGGCATTTATATACATAGTTAAGTTCTCATAGAATTATGTGATCGTTTACACCACTCGCACAGAGTTATCTCAAGTAGCGCTAGAATTAATTAAACATATGACATTAGCAGGCTGTCTAGTTTGCTGAGTGCTTCTAAAATTCATTGCTTTTCCGGTTAATCAATACTACATTGCCGTGAAGTCAGACGCAGATGGCAAAAACTAATTGAAAGCCTGGATGGAATCGTGTCCTGTGCTCACACTATGTTTTATTTTTTTTTATTAAATCACTTCAACATGGAGAATTACCGCTGCTCACCTGATATATCAGGCAAAACGTACCGAGATTCCAGTAGGCCTAGGGATTGACAATAATACATATTCATTCCGATATCAAACATAATTTTGATACAAATTTGTCTTTAGCGATGGGGTAAGCAGCTAAGCATCATGCAAGTTGTTGAGTAATAAATCAAGGCAAGAGCGTCTTTCCTTTCAGATGAAGAAATATATTTTATGACGCTAGAATGGTTAACAATGACAGATCCACGGGTCATAATGAATATCAGTGAGGAAGATCATTGCCTTCCGTATTCGATTCACTAATGTTATGCCTGTATGGAATCAGTGTCCTGTGCTCACACAATTTTCTAATTTTTTTATTAAATAACTTCAACAAGGAGAATCATCGCTGCTCACCTGTTATATTAGGCAAAATGTACCGAGATTCCAGTAGAGATGTTATGCATCATTCATTACCACCGGTAAACGGAGGATTAGATCGATTCAGTGGCATACTTACGTACAAAATATGGAACAACAGATCCCAAGCATGGCCACTATAGATTGGTTATAAAATGGGAGCTTCCTCATATGTTATGATAAATTTTCGCGGATTAGTCATGGTTTTACTACGCCAAGCTAACGTCACCCTACGTATTGATCAGAAAGTTTGACCTAAAATTGAGTAATATTTCTTGAATACGCGTCGTGGTTATAGACTTCTAGTCGACATTCTGTTAGTAAACTTCTAACTAAATGTATAGCAGCCAGCGCACACATACTCCAAGACCTGAGGCGCAATATGAAACGTACATCGGCTGAACTCAATCCAGGCAAAGCTCATGCAGCGGTAATGTATGAGCGTATAATGAATATTGCTATAAAAAGATCAGGCCAACAAGCAGGTTTCTGACAATATATCGCCACCGAGAGGGAATGTGGAAAGAGTTACGATAAAGAAGGAGGGAAGGAAAGACCACTATGAGAAAGACGAGTGTGAGAGTGAGAGAGAAGGAAAAAGAGAGAATAATCGACGAACACATCCAACAAGATACCATCATTAACCGTGGAAACGAAATAGAGTATATATGATGATATTCCCGTAGTTCATAACATGTTTTCAAAAACTAATAAATAAATTATTGTTCTAATAAATATTCTGATGATTGAAAAATATTTGGAAACCTGGATTTTCATTTGAAAGGATGGACTAGTCATTATCACGCGAACCAAAAGGATGTGGACGAATAGAAACGTGTACCTGTATATTTATATAATATATGTATGTGCGTCCGTGTGCTGTTACTGCTGTAAATGACTAATTAATTTGCATGTGCAATTTTTTGTTACAGCTCATTTCTAGAAACTACTCATGCGAGACCGTGTAACTCATAAATATGACTCTGCGTACTTCAAGAAATTTATGTCAAATCATGCTCTTGTCTTGTTTTTGGTGGAGTGCCATTATAGAGTATGACATACTCTATAGTGCCATACGATTTGAGCTGATAGACATCGAGACAAAAAAACAGAAGACATTTGGTCGGTAATTAAGGGCGCGTGTGTATGTATATAGATATTTCAAAAGTCCCTATGTCATTTCCAAGCTGTTTGAAGACATCACGGTTAAACGTGATTAATGGAAATTGGAATGGAACATTCTGTAGTGTATGCTGGATTTGTGGCCAGGCCATATATTCGATGTGGAATCAGAGTCATTTAAAAAAATAACTTATTGCAAAGTTCTCATTTTCCTTTCAGCCTTATCTTGGCCGTGGTTTATATGACGAACGTAAACATGGCCAAAAATATGAAAATTCAACTATAACTTGATTTTCCTTGTTCATTGATCGATGCGAAAAATTTGATTACACCGCGACGATATGTGTAATACGGGATTACCAGCTAATTGTGAGTGACACAGGCCAGGCTTAGGCTATTTTTCCTTGAGTGTGCTACACTGTGACTGTACTTCATTTAATGTTTCTTCCTATTCCTTCCTGTTCCATAAACTTTACTTGTGAATTTTTGTAAGTATAATATGGATGCAGCGAAATTGTGTGACAGAACACATACTAAGTTATTGGAGGTAACAAAATCTCATTAGCCTATATTTGGTAAAAAATATATCGAGTAGCTTAATGATTTCTTATACAAAGCTGAATTGTGGATATCCATTTTTATCGAAATGATTGTTCAGTGTGTACATCTTCTATAGCTTAGGAACATTCGACAGATCATCATCACCTGCGAGTATCCGAAAAATGGTTTCCTTCAAAGAAGCAGCGAGCATGTACCAAAACTTGACGAAACAATTCAACAAGAAATCCCCCAATCTCACAAAATGCACCGAAGTTCTGAACAGCTTGAAAATGGCTTTGACCGAACTGTCATTTCTTCCAGTCGACGAAGCACCGAGTGTTGAAGAATTTGTGTTAGCGAGAAATGTACTTGAAATTGGTGCTCAGCTAAGTATACAGAAAAAAGATATACCAAGCTTCGAAAGATATCTCTCGCAATTGAAATGCTACTATCACGACGAAAAGGATATGAATGCATCCGAGTCACCGTACAAGTATGAAATTCTTGGATTGAATTTACTATGTTTGCTGTCACAAAATAGAGTCGCGGAGTTCCATACAGAATTGGAACGGCTCCCAGCATCTGACATACAAAACAACGTATATATTCACCATCCCATTTCAATGGAGCAATATTTAATGGAAGGGAGTTACAACAAGCTATTCCTCGCCAAAGGAAATGTGCCAGCTGCAAGTTACAACTTCTTTATTGATATCTTGCTTGGAACGATTCGTGATGAAATCGCCACATGCATCGAAAAGGCCTATCCCAACATAGCCGTACAGGATGCTATGCACATGCTGTACTTCGAGACTGAAGCGGAATTTGGACAATATGCTGAGAAGCGAGAATGGCGAGCTGGAAACGATAAAAAATATCGATTCAAAGGCACAGGGAGGCAGGAAATAGAGACGTCTCTGCCGTCTGCGGAGCTGGCATCACAAGTCATCGATTATGCCAGAGAACTGGAAATGATTATATAAACAAAATATTGAAATGAGTTGAGTTATCAGCAATTTGTATTACAGTGATTGATGCCATATTTTTCCTATAAAATCTGGTATTTGAATGCATATGACACTGCTTGTCTGCGATCTTGTTGCCTTGTGTGCTGCGATAAATTCTATTCTGCAACAATATATGTGTGCATGTTATCTCACCTCACAAGGCTCTATATGTGACGATTGTCGCAGGGATTACTCTCACTCAGCGTGGCATTTACCAACTATAATGATAATATCCTACTTCCCTGAATAATGTGTGATGCTTCACTTTTTTGCCTTCAGTCAACCTTATTGCATTAGCGTGCCATCCGTATTTTCACAACAGTTGATAGTCATGGAAACAGGACAGAAGATTAAGGAAATGATGAACCAGAAAAACAAAATTGAGAAAGAAATCAAAGAACTTTATGATGTTCTCACAACATCTGTAAGTGGTTGTAATCAATGACTAGCTAGGATTGATGAGTACGACCCAAGTAGGTCGCATATGCCGAAGGTGTCGGGGTGATAATGGAAGTCATGATATCCAGTCCAGTAAATTACGTAGAGGTAGCCCTTGAGGTATATACTTCTTTGCCCTTGGATGCAACGCATGGTAACTTGACTGAAATTGGGCAATACGAATTGCATTGAGTTTTGTCGCATGTTCCGTCAAAGTGTGCTTTAAAGACAATGGTGGGAAACAATCTACTGGACATGCACAAAACTGTCACACCCATGACAGCTTCAGTTTGCAAAGCTGGATATCCGGCAAAATGTCAAGGTTCTACCCCAAATGTGATCACGCGCTATCGTCACTACACATTTCTGTAGTAGTCTAACCATCCGCCTCGGTCTTATCAACACAAATTTTATTGACAGCAAGGCAACGTGGGGATGAATGAACCACTGGTCGACAGGGAGGGATACCCAAGAAATGACATTGATGTTTATCAAATAAGAATAAGCAGGAACAGAATAGCCTGTAAGACAACTAAGACCTAGGACTATCTATACCGTCCTCAACCCTGACAGTATTATGTCGTTACAGGTTTGCAAAATGATCACCAAAATTTGATGAAAGAAATAGAACAAGAACTGCATTCGATCCACTCTAAGCACAAAATATACAGCATGGAAGCAGAAACTTCCCCACAAGTAAATGTCACCATACAGGATGCAATACAATCGTTTGCCGCAATAAACCTCGTATCACCATCATCTCCTGCAGATATAGCGGTAGGTAGCACCGCCGTTGCATTATGTGTTGGATTTCAACAGTAAATCTTGAAATTTTAGGGGCTCCGTGCGGGCGACGAAATCCTAAGCTTTGGGTCAGTGAACAAGTTGAATTTTCAAGGCTTGCAGTCAATTGCTTCGGTGGTGATGCACAGTGAAGGGGTGAGAGCATGATGCTGTTATTTTGATGAAGGTACCGTATCCACTCACAGCTACCAATCATTTTCGTTAGAAAACGCTTGAAGTCAAAGTCCGGCGAGGTGGAATGTCAATGAGAGTAATGCTAACACCTCGAAGATGGAGTGGACGGGGTCTGCTCGGATGTAACATAGTACCACTGTGAATCCGCCATTCAATGATAAAATAAATGCAAGACCAATATTTGCTCAACAAGGGTACCACGATGGGACATGGAGTGTCTGGAGGCACAGCATTCTTGGATGAGACACATTATCTACGATTGGTTATATTCTTGCGCTATCCTCACCTCTTCCTTATGTGCTTTGCTGTTGATATGTGCCCTATATGGAATAGGACCATTGAATTTACGTTCACATATCTTACAGTAATGATCTGTTTTCTCATTAGCATTCTCCTTGTACGTTGGTACATAATGTTTGACTTTGGTTTGTTGTGGGAAAGGCGGCGTACTTGCGGGCTCAGGGCTTTGTTCTTCAACTTTCGTGAGCCAAGGCAGTGATGAAGATACACCTTCCTCGATTAATGTCAGGTACTGAGCTGGTGCAAAACCCTTACGGCCATCGTCAGTCTCGACCTGCCACCAATGCATGTTGTCTTTGTATCCCTTTTTCAGCAGCCAAAGTTTATCAAACTGATTCATGTCGACCTCCTGGAATCCTCCCGGCATGTCGAGGCGTGCTTTGTATGTATACTTGGCCATTATCCTCAGTTTGGGTCCATCTCCTAGTTCTGGAGTTTCTGTCTTTCCTTCAATAATACGCCTGATGCGCCTACCTCGACCTGCCATCGTTTATACCGAGTTACAAATTCGCAACTCTGTGATCTCCGACCGCTTGTATGATCTACGTAACCAGCTAACCACCTGCTCGCCCAATCCGCGCGTTCTGAGTCGCGTTTTTTCAAAATCCCAGTTGCCATATATAGAGAGACCCCTAGACCAGTGGTTCCCAAACGGTGGGGAATTCCCCACTGGTGGGGAATTCAATGGTTTCTGGTGGGGAATAGACGTTTTTGTTCAAAATTATATACAGGACAGTCTACATGTTCACGGAGACACATGCGCAATTACCGTTACCAGTTAACTGATCTGGAATATATGTATCGAACATAATATTGCGTGTTGTTCACAAAACCTCATTTTTACCTCTGGATGGCCAATGATGGCGTCACAAACGCATCCAGCACGACTAGTTTGACTATAGATTACTAACCTACGGATAGATACGCAGGTCCCGTCGTTACGCTCCGGCAAGCAGCTACACTTACTGCTGAGCAATCTAAAAGCAGCATAATTGGTGGTGTTATATCTTGCGACCCGAGGGGTTAAATTTAATGACACTGGTCTTAATCGAGAGCTACTGTCGCACTGATTCTGAGAATACAAATTAAAATCTTGTGGGGGATATGGAATCACCTCAAAACAGCCCTCAAAATCTGAAAATCGGCATTGTTCCAACAATGGCACCACCGCAAAAACGATGAACGTAACAATGGCAATTTCGTCGAGCGATTGTTCAGAACGATGCCGATTTTCAGACTTTGAGGGATGTTTTGATGTGGTTCCATTTCCCTGACAAGATTTTAATTTGTATTCTCAGAATCAGTGCGACAGTAGCTCTCGATTAAGACCAGTTTCATTAAATTTCACCCCTCGGGTCGCAAGTTACAACACCACCAATTATGCTGCTTTTAGATTGCTCAGCAGTAAGTGTAACTGCTTGCCGGAGCGTAACGGCGGGACCTGCGTATCTATCCGTAGGTTAGTAATCTATAGTTTGACGTGAGATAACGCTATCGCGAAATTTTGAGCGTTACTGGAATCGGTTCACAATTCGTTTTATGTTGCAGTTATATAGGCGATTTTCTTGCATACTGGTGTGGTTGTGTGTCTTGTGTAGTCAAACCAGCAAATAGTTGCTCTGTGACGACAAAAGTGCTGGGTAGTGGGGAACAGGACCGTAACTGCCGCACCCCAAACCCCCCAATTGGGGAGGGGCGAGCTCGAAGGGGCCCAAAATTATTTCGTGAATTATCATAAATTAAAGTATTTTTTTTAAATTTATGCCACGTTTTCAAAAAATTTTCCGCGCTGCGTGCGCGATTTAATATTGCCAAATGTCTTATTGGGTACCCTTCCCCACGAAACTACGTAGAATTTGTAGAAATGGAGACTTCGGCGTCGGCCATTACTGCGCCACGACGCACCAAGGCATATGAAGTTATAGGCCATGTAACATGCATCTCCGAGAAGTGTGCCAGAACGATCAGCAGCGAGAAGACCTTGGCCGAGAAGGAATGCCCTTGTGGTGACCCAAAACTTCGATATATATGTTTAATTGGCTGGCTTTAAATGGCTGGCGCCGAATGTTCCTGTCCTAGCGATCTGAACCCCACAGGACAAATGCCATCCCGCAGGGAAGAGTAATTTGCCAATAAAGCAATACCAATTTGAAATCGTGTGTGCCTTTTAGTTTTGGCGATTCCATATCTTTTGACATAACAGATATAGGAGGTCACGAAATAGCATAATGTAACGAAGTCAATATACCAACGGGTCCGCCCGAAGATGTTCAATTCTTATTTAGGGGTCCTACCTTTATCAACACATCTCCCTCGGCTCTACCGATAAATCTGATTACGTGAGCTGAGGGGGGATGAAAAATTGATAGCTAAATATATGAAATTACCGATCATATTGTCCAATTCAAACACGAATTAGATAAATTTTTCGCGCTTCGTACGTTTAGTCGTAGTAAGGCGACGCACTAATCAGTAGACCCAATGCAACTGATAAGCTGCAGGGAAAATCGTACAGGCTCAGCGGGGCTGAGAGGGTTCTGGGGGCCCAAGACCAACGTTTTTTTTGGCGGGGCTGACAAAGAGCTTATACGGTCCTGGTGGGGAATGAAGGCTCGAAATCAATCTGAAGTGGGGAATGAAGACAAAAAGGTTGGGAACCACTGCCCTAGAGGGAATTTTCCTTCAGCTCGTCTTGCAAACTCAGAAAGCTAGTAAGTTTTTGTCAGTCACGACCAATGTATTTATTGTATATGTATCATTGCTCACGACGTGCACGCATGTTGGACGAATGGACATAACCTCCAGCGGTGACTGCACTCATTGTGCCTCAAATGGAAATTTGATATCGAACCGTGCCTGAAAACTCTTCAAATGTAATAATAATAATAATATAATTATTATTAAATATAGTTGAATGGCTTCGGCCAATGATATAAATATGTATGTATATCATTGGCTTCGGCTGACACAGTGCATTCAAAGAACTTTGTATATCAACATTCGTATCCCAATTATGACGTCATATGGCGCGAACAGCATATTTAGTACACTTGTGACAGCCGTGCTCTATACTGCCCCTTACGTCAGTGGTAGTATTATCGCATCGTGCTTAGACTTCCTCTTTGGCTTCTGGCCGCTTCGGCTGACGGACGTATAATAAAGTCTCTGCAGCATTGTTGAATCGTGTGTGATCAACTACAGACGGAGGTCTGTTACAATGGCGAGCACGCTAAAAACGTTACCTCATTAATTCCGCTGCAAGTCTGAAGATTCCTGCACAGTACCGGTATGCTGAAAGATGAGCGGAAATTCGATTACGGCATTGGCTATATGAACCTATTGAAGAAGCAGTTTTGCATCGATATCAGAAGTTTGAAGACTTGACTGGTTGCTTCACTTCGTAATAACTGTTTCACTGGCGGAACTGATGTGAGCGCGCGTGGAGGGGATGGAGCTTGTGACTCTGCCGGTCCGATGTTATGAAGAGGGGATGGAGCATGTGACTCTCCCGTTTATGTGGCGCGGCGTTAGGGTTTTAGTTTAGGGAATTGTTCATTGATGTTAGTTTAGGGTTAGTGTTCTGCTATTGTGATGCGGTCATGCGGATGTTTGCGATTTTGTTGGTGATTTTGAACTTGTCGGTTTTGATGTTGCTGTTTTTTATTGTAGTTTGTGAGAGTGCTTTTATAGGCACTTCTCAAGTTTGGTGGAGAATAGTGTGACAGCCGTGCTCTATACTGCCCCTTACGTCAGTGGTAGTATTATCGCATCGTGCTTAGACTTCCTCTTTGGCTCCTGGCCGCTTCGGCGGACGGGCGTATAATAAAGTCTCTGCAGCATTGTTGAATCGTGTGTGATCAACTACAGACGGAGGTCTGTTACACACTCAATGATATATATATCATAGCAATTTGCAACGTCTATATCATTGGTACACTTTACACTACGAATTTGATAAGTCAAGATGGCCATTCGGTCAGAGTGAAGCTGAAAATATTTCGAATTCAGTGTTCGGGCGACTCGAGAGAAGGTTCACATTCACTCTGTAAGTGGTGTTTTCGTGACTCCTACGGTTCAGGAACGAACCGAAATATGTAATATGTCAAAAAATTGCCTAGATCTGTAAATGCAAAACTCATTTATTTGCTTCGATTGGCTTACAAAATCACAATTATAACGTAAGTTATTAAAATTGAGTGAACTTCGTATCTTTTATCGTTGTCGTGACGATAGGCACCTACCGCGCAGACGGCTCTGCTTCGATTCTGCGTCGGAGATTATTCCGGGCTCCTCTTCCCTCGCGTCGCTCATGTTCTTGCGGCGACAAAAAGACCCGATGAAAAAGCGTACTCTCAAATAATGGAAAGAGAAAGAATGAGCCGCGTAAAAGAGACTAACATCGAAAAAGGAACAGTGACATCGGGCACATGGCCGAGCTGGATACCATGCAGTTTAGTAAACCGCAATTGGTTGTTCGGTATCTCATATCTGTTCATTAGCCTACATCAGTGGTTCTCAACCGCCGGTCCGCGACGACATTCCTACCGATCCGCAAGGTATATTATAAATCTGTACCTTAAATTCAAGATGCAATGTTGAAGGCTTGTCCAATGTCCATTGATAAAATAAATAAAACATCATATTTTAAAGGGATGCAAAACTTTCTGGTAACATGTTCGTCTTCATTTAAAGTTCAAGACAGGTCAGTTGACAATTACAGAGCGACAAATTCAGAACAGGTACGAGCTGACCCATCGCTGAACGGCGCAGTTTGCGCGATCATTCGTTTTCGATTCATTCATTTTGTGCAGGAGCAGGACCGTAACTGAGGCACCCCAAACCGCCCAATTGAAGAGGGGCTGAACTTGAAGAGCCCAAAATTATTTTGCAAATTAACATAATTCATAGCGTATTCTTTTGAAACTTTTTCCAACATTTTTCAATTTCTTTTCGTGCTTTGCGCGATTTAGTGTCACTAAATGTCTTGTTTATTAGGTGCCCTTCTCTCTGAGAAATACGCATGATTCATAGAAATAGGCATTCCGGCGTCAGCCATTACCGCGCATCGACGTTCCGAAACATAAGGAAATTCGGGCTAACATGGGACTCTGAAAGGTGTGCTAAAAATTCGGCAGCGAGAAAACCGATTCAGTCATGAATATTCGAAAATTTTCGCCATTAGCGCGATGAAGCTACATAAACTCGCTGCTTACACTGAGCAGAATGAATGTGCTGACAAGTACAGGAGAAACATCCTCCCCGCTGTAGGGTCTGGGCGAAGCCCCCTGAAGTTTGTCTTGTCGCCCTGTTGGGGCCCAAGGCCAACGTTTTTGGGGAAGGGCTGACGAAGTGCTTTTTCGGCACGGATTGGCGGGCGGCCGGTATAGTTGCTGTATGGTGTTTTCTTGCGGCACGCATTGTATTCATAGTTGCCAGAGTAGCCTGTGCCTCTGGTGGCAGTGGGCCATAAGCAAGGCAGCACGACAAGGTGCTAGCTTCGACTCCGAAACGCTTCTTCTCTCGATATTGTCAAAGAGAAGAATATTATTGGAGTTGGCGTGGTCGCGGTTAAACAAACGGCATTCGGCGCGAAAGACTGTAAACGACTCTCGGTGGTAGCACGTTTATCTGGACAAGGCAATTTCACCTCGACTCAGCAGACTGACTACCATAACATAGGGTTGCCATACGTCCGGAATTTCCCGGACATGTCCGGAATTTTACTGTTCAAACTATAGCGTCCGCGAGGAATTTCTAAAATATGCCAAACGTCCGGAATTTTGAAGACTTTTCGTTAATCAGCATAAAAACAATATTTCTTGGGAATATTTATGATGATGCATAATATTTTTCTTCGCGCTACGCGTGATTTACCATCACATTTATTGATTTTTATGTGGAGACTATCACCCTCGCAAAAACTGCAATAATATATAAATAAAAACAAACTTCATTTACTGGAATAAGCCTATAATTGTAATCGCAATTATAGGAGAACGGTATATTCCTAGAGATCGTTAAGGCCGTTTTAATGCTTTATTCAAAGATAGTGGTTCCAAACGGGGGGTCGTTTGCCTTTATTCTGGGGCTTGCGAATATGTTGAACGTAATCTACTTCCAAAATAGCCCGTGAGTAAGTCTGGGCAAAGGTGCTGACTTCTTTCAGTAATCAGCTCGTCACATTTTGATCAGGGCCACGGAACATTTTTGAATTGGAGATGGAGTCGCGACCATAAAAGGTTGGAAACAACTGGATGTGGGGTGTTTATAAAGCTCCGTGGTGCGCACCGGCATAAATTAAGGCTGATAAATAATCTTATCGGTAGGACATGAACATGACTCAACGATGTGCAATTACGCTCCCCGTATTTTCGAACTCATCATCCTCCACCAGCTCATCTGATCATGAGATCGGAGAGTAGTATCTATATAGTATGGAACAACCAATATTAATCACAGAATTCATTCAAATAATTTAATGACCAGGTGCATAATAGAAACCACATTCATATGGAAGCACCTCCCCCCACAGAAGTTGAATCAAGTGCCCTATAGTCTGGGCTAAAAATCATTGTTTATTTGGGAGGGGAGGGGCTGAAAACATGTGCCGCCGGTCCCGGTTACACAACACACAGCCACATACTCCTGAACCGGATGGTGAGCAAAGCTTTGCTGATGTGACGTCATAGCTCATTTTGAAATCCACTAGCGGGCGCTAAAGGGTGTCCGGAATTTAGGTTGCAGAAATATGGTAACCCTACCGGCATAACATCACATAGATTAGGGTTGCCATACGTCCGGAATTTCACTGATCAAACTAGCGTCAGGGAGGAATTTATAAAATATGCCAAATGTCCGGAATTTTGACGTAGGCTCATAATTTATTTCGTAAATCAACATAAAAACAATATTGTTTGGGAATATTTATGCTGCTGATGTATGACATTTTTCTTCGCGCTGCACATTTATTGATTTTAATATGGAGACTGCAACCCTCGCAAAAACTGCCATAAAATATAAATAAAAACGACCTTCATTTACTGGAACAAGCCAAATTGTAATCGCAATTATGGGAGAACGGTATATTCCTAGAGATCGTTAAGGCCGTTTAAATGCTTTATTCAAAGATAGTGGTTCCAAACGGGGGGGGGGGTCGTTTGCCTTTATTCTGGGGTTTGCGAATATGTTGAACATAATCAGCTTCCAAAATAGCCCGTGAGTAAGTCTGGGCAAAGGTGTTGACTTCTTTTAGTAATCAGCTCGTAAAATGTTGATCTGGGCCACGGAACATTTTCAAATTGGAGACGGAGTCGCGACCATAAAGGGTTTGAAACCACTGGATGTGGGGGGGTTTATAAAGCTCCGCGGTGTGCACCGGCATAAGGCTGATAAACAATCTTATCGGTGTGAAATGAACATGACTTAACGATGTACATGTACAATTACCCTTCCTGTTTTTTTCGAACTCATCATCCTCCACCAGCACTACCGCTAACTCTGATCATGTGGGCGGAGAGTAGTATTTATATAATAGTATACGGAACGACCAATATTATTGACATAATTCATTCAAATCATTTACCGACCAGATGCATACAGAAACCAGATTCAAATAGCAAGCACCACCCATTCAGAAGTTGCATCGATTACCCTATAGTGTGGGCTCAAAATGATTGTTTATTTGGGCGGGAGGGGGCTGAAAACATGTGCTTTCGGTACCGGTTACACAACACACAGCCACATACTCCTGAACCGGACCGTGACCACCTCTGTTATATGAGCAAAGCTTTGCATGTGTGACGTCATAACTCATTTTGAAATCCACTAGTGGGCGCTAAAGAGTGTCCGGAATTTGGGTTGCTGAAATATGGTAACCTCAACATAGATGCCATCATGAAGATAATTAATTACAATAAAAACCAGGTAAATGTCACTCGCTAGCACCATATAATAGCAAAAAACGGTTGCATACTCTAAATTTCAGCTTCATTTCAATTTTGAAAGTTCACCGATCCGCCAGGACATTTTTGGAAACTTGACCGGCCCGCGAGGTGAAAAAGGTTGAGAACCAATGGCTTACATTGTGTGTGTCTTGTTCAGATAGAAATATAGTTTGACAATTAGGCCTATTGATTTTATAGTCACGCCATGCCCGAAATGAATGAATTTTGTCAAACATATTGGTATATACTTGCTTGCATTGCAATATCGTTGCAGTGGAATCAAAGTAAAAGCCGTAAAAGGCTATATCCGCATCTTCCTTGTCCAGCGGCATATGCACATCATGCTCTAATGGTGTGCACTGTGCATATGTACAGATCGTGTGTCGGGTTACCATACGTCCTATTGAGGATTTGTTCTCTTTTTTTTATTTTTTGAAAGCGTCCTCATCGCAGGACGCCCTTTTGTCCTCTTTTTTTGAGAATTTAGGTCAACGGCCAAAATCGACTGAGATGCCGTAACTCAGCACCGAAGTAATGCTTACGCGGGTATTTCGGGAGCTGAGCCGGCAATGAGCTTTTTTTTTAGTCAACCGACCACGAAGTGGGAAAAATTTACTATTTTTTCAGGATTTTCCACCGGCTTTGCAAGTCTGAAATTTCTGAAAAAGTGTCCTCTTTTCAGAATTTCAAAATAACCCTATCTATATGAGTCGGTGCATATGCCGCAAAACATCAAGGTCAAAAATGAACTACGTCCTTTTTCCTTATGTCTTGTGACGGCTCATTTTTAAAACTTGAAAAAAGTGAAGTCTTCGAAAAATTTTCAGTTTTTCAGCCATATCTTAGGGTTACCGTATAAGCTCTCCTTTAGGAGGATTTCGTTCTCCTTTTTTAGGAAATCGAAAAATGTCCTCCGAGGATGCGTAAATGTCCTGCTTTTTGGGGAATCGTCTTCCATCATCGCTTTGAGAACCAGGATAGGACAGGCACAACTAAAATACGACATAAATGACATAAAATTTGCAATGCGGATGTTCGGGAGTAGGAATGGACAAATTATGACCTTTTTGGGGGTCCATTTTTAAAACTTAAAAAATATCAAGATTTTGAAAATTTTCCAGTTTTATTCAGCCATATCTTGGCCATGGTTATCTCTGTTTAATTATTTCAAAGTTAATCGGGGCCAATGACTTGAAGAAGATGAAAACTATACGTAAAAGTCAAGTGTCTCAAAATGTATAAAATGGACATAAGTCATTGGATTCCACTTCGACGTTTCATAGCTGTGTTCAAAGCGGATCCTTCGGGAGTCGAGTCGGAAAAATGACCGTATTTAGTCAACAAACATAATATCCAGTAAAAGTTTTAGAATCGGCAGTTATCTGGCTCGGTGATCAACTGTTGTAGTTGTAACATGTCCTGCTTTCGGAATCCCAAACTATGGCAACTCTACCATATCTTGTCCATTGTTATAGGTTTATCTCGTTGTTAACCATCGCCAAGATATGGCTGAAAGAAAGTTCACTTAAAGTTCATTTACTCAAAAGTGTAAAATGGACATTAGGTATACAGGGCAAGTAGTAGCCTAATATAGTAGATATTAGCCAAGTTCTTAACACAGCAGAGTTGTAATGATCCACCCGAGTCAGCTGAGCTCATGACCCGACCAAGTCATTCGACCCGAAGCATTCAATATCACCAAAGTAATTGTAAAATGTGCTTATATAGCTCAGTGATTGAACCGAACTCGACAATGAACAGTGAACTGACTCGAGTCATAACCTTTGAACCCTGACTTGTACTTGGGCTTGACTCGGTGGTTAAGTGAAATGACTCGACTTGACTTGAGTCAAAACTATAAAAAAAGAATTCACTTGTGACTCGTGACCTTGTTACAACTCTCAACACCGTTGACTATTCATGAGATTATCGCGGGTTGTATATCTTATTCGGGCGGGCTTATATTGTTACTAAAATTACTTTGTTGAAGCAATGTTAGCAATTTTTTATTTATTATTTTCCGACGCGTAAACATATTTTCGTAACTCGTTCAAAAGATATCGGAATTGCCCACACAGATCATACTAAACGAAAAACTCCTTTTGTGAGACGCATGCTATTTCAAATTGTATCATTGCATCCCGGAGTGCATTTAATTTTTCCGTGGGCCGAATTTTAACGCGGAGCTCAGATTGCATGAACACTGAACGGGACTACTTGTCGCCAACCATTTCGCCTCCCGCGCAGACATATCACTGTCGTAGGTTTAGCGAACAAGCGGCGGCTATTTTGGGTCAACGTTTTATTGCTGCCGATCTTTTCGTCACCGCTGTCGCATTTTGGCCAAAACTATACGTGTCTGTGTGTCCCTGCGTAGCATCTGCATAAGCACAGCAAACTAAATGACACAAACTGAAAATGTTTGGTCACTTCAATTTGACATAGATTCTCAGAAGATATGAGGAAAAAAGCGCAGCACACGTGCGTCAACGAAGAACAACTACCATATGATCAGGACTGAATACAAGAAAACGCATTGTTCTATCAAGTATGCCGGACCACAACTGTGGAACAAGCATCTCGCCGGCTATCCTACAGTCGTCGAGCATGTCCACATTCAAGTCGAAATACGAGCAATTTCTTCTAAATCAGTGGTTCTTAACCTTTTTTCCTCCAGCGCCCCCTTTCAAAAATTATCGTGCTCCAGCGCCCCCCCCCAAACTTCATAATGTAAGGAATGTAATAAAGACAATGAGTAAGAGGGAGGGCCGTAACAGCACTTCGTCAACCCCCTAAAAACGATTGCCTTGCGCACCCATAGCGTGATAAACCGAACTTCTGAGGGCTTCGCCCCCACGAACCCCCTATCGTGATTTCGATGGTCAGCAAAGTTTGTGTGGCCTGGTCACCCTAGGTACCAAAATTTTCTATAATGCATGAATGAATAGGTGGCAATTACATATATACGTCGCGATAAACTGAGTGAGCTGTTGTATGGGAAGATAAAGGGCACGTAATTAATAATTAAACATATTCGGGCGTGCCCGCAGGCACAATTATTCGTCACCAGGCCCGTAACAGCACTTCGCCAGCCCCCCCCCAAACAAAAAACGTTGGTCCTGGGCGCCCATCGGGTGATAAACCGAGCTTCCGGGGGACTTCACTCCCAGACCCCCATTAGGCTGTCCTCTATTTGCTGAAAGCCTGTTAGGTATCTACATTGGGTGTCCATTTACTGAGGCAGCTATTGTCGCCTAGTCGCGCGAAGCGCGAAAAATTTCACTAATTAATGATTGAATTGGTCAATATCATCGGAAATTGCATGTAAATTGAGATTAATTTTTATCCTCTCTCTGCTCACGTAAACACATTTACCGGTAGAGCTGAGGGAGGTGCAATGTTCCCTCTAAGCTGCGCATGTGCGCAGTGCTGACACGGTCTCTGCGCACAGAAAATCTACGTTGCGCACAACAAATCCGAAGTTATTACCTTTTTTTAGTCGATACGCACTGTTGTCCAGGGGTCAGCGCAGTGAGTTGTTGAGTGTGCGCAGACTCATCAAAACTTGAAGCGAACATTGTGAGGTTTCTTGGAAACTGTAGGGCCCGTTACTAATAATTAAACATATTCGGGCGGGCGAACCCGCTGGTATGACTTCGTTGCATGATGTTATTTCGTGACCCCCTGTCTGCAATATCAAAAAATATAGAATCACTCAATGGGGATATCGCCCAACAGGAATATCCCTGTCGCCCAATCGTACTAAACTAAAAGACGCACACGATTTCAGATTGGTATTTCTTCATTGACATATAATTTTTCCCTGCCAGATGGAATTCGTCTTCTGGGGTTCAGATTGCCAAGACATGAACATTCGGTGTCAGTTTTTTAGGCGCCCATGGACAATTAACGATATATGTATTTTGAAGGCTATATGTAACGAAGTTTTCGGTGATAATTTGCTCTGAATACTCTTTAAGGACATGTCCTATCACCACATCATCTACTGCGAAGCCTTTTTCTCCAGCGCCCCCCATACCGCCCCCCTGAGCCCAGCGCCCCCCATATCGCCCCCTGAGCGTTTCCGCCCCCCTTCAACATCGCCAGCGCCCCCTGGGGGGCGCTGGGGGCAAGGTTAAGAACCACTGTTCTAAATGAATACTAGCCAGTCTTCAGGATTACCGGACCACGACCTAGCATCGACCTCGCCCTCCGCCACATGCCACCTCATTTTGTCGCTTGCGTCATATATTATCTGCATTAGGCTACTTTTCATCCAGTGTGCATGCCTCTTCTTTACTTCGCCTAAGGTGGGTGTCTGATATTAAAGTCTACGTAGACTTTAATAACAAACAACTTGGAGTACTCCAAGTTGTTTCGACACCCTTCTTTCTTTTCATTGTATCGCAGTCTTGTGATGTTTTGAAACGATGAAAATATTAATAAACCTGATTGATTGACTCGAGTTTTGAACTGACGTATAACAATGAAACGAATTAATGCATAAAAAGATTAACTGGTGTTATCTGTTTCACTGCCAGACTACCATAGTGGTGCAAAAGTAGAATATCAACGCACGACACGAATCTTAACTTGTATGTCAGTTAAATGTGGCTGGCTATTACCATAGCAATTTACAACCTAGCTACGTTGTAAATTGCTATGCTATTACTGCTCAGTGCTGACACCAATGATGTAGTCACAGCAGCAGTCATCCACGCGGGCGACAAAGAGTCTTTGGATTATGTGACGTCACCAGCGATAACTTTCCGAAGACTTCCGGTGGATGATAGTTGACGATGGATTTGTGAAGTGAACCGCCGGGAGCGGCACCGTAATTGGAGCCTTCGTTTCTGTGGAGATTATTGTGATTAGTAACGTTATATGGACATTATCGATTAGTGTCTCTTAGCTTGAACATGACTTGTGAATTCTTCAGTCTTCCCGCGAAGTTGCGAGTGATTTTAGTCCATACTCTACCCGTACAGCCAATCGCCATACGTCTTGCGTTTTTTTATAGAATGGAGTTCGAGTTTATTCCAATTTAGTTATCGATAACTTTTTGAAATCCCATTCTGCATAACCAATATGTTATTACGGTTTGCCAGTTTTGGTATGGTAGACATCTAAAAACTGTTATAATGGTGTGCCAACTTGGAATAGATACCGCCATACCGGTATCCAGGATTCCAGTTTTGAGTGTTTTGACATCATTCCTTGCCATTTTCATACCACTGTATCGTATAGGTTGAGAGTAAAATTGCAAGGTAAGTCACATGAGTCAAAAATTGTTTGAATCATTTAATTAAGGAGGTCAATTTCTTCCAGGTTGTAAATTTGACCCATTTGACTTGACACCGACTGATGTTTTCAGCAACAAGACTTTCCATTTCAATGAAGTGTCACCGTTCCTCTTGATGATAAACGAGATGTATAAAACGGATTCAGAATGTGGAATGAGATTAAGCTGGTTCTTGAACATACCATTTCTCAGTATTAATGATTAGCACTTTAGCAGCAAGCGCGTAGGTACAAATCCAAATGTATGGTGTTTTTTTTACGTAGAATCAATATCAGAGTGGAATTGGTGGCAACGCCATGCATAATTTTCTGTTCAATTACCTGATTATTCCATGCAAAAAAACTCCCATCACACAGGATTTACTTCAAAAAATGAACCTAGATTCTGAGAGCCCTGGCCACTGCATGCCATTAACAAGTTCTGAAACATAGTGAACAAAAAAATTTCCAAGCAAAATAGTTTGCTCAAAGCGAAGTTGTGTGAAGAATGGTATTTTTCTGTATGATCATGGAATGTATCGAACAATTACTTTTTGTTGTCATCCATTGGTATCGAGGTTAATTTTTTTCTGTCTCAATGTCATCCAGTAGCCTATATACAGGTTGATTTATGAGAATAAGCACGATTATCGCTAGGGAAATACAGTATTGTGTCTTCGTATTATAGGATTATGTATGGTTTTTGAATTCAGACTTTAGTCTGGTGTTGGTTCAAGTGTCCTGAAAAAGTCTTCACTGTTACAGAATCAGTTTTTCGTGTGCTGATGTCGAACTGGCTGAAAACGATAATGATGATTATCATCGGGATCACTTGTCATGGTCTTGGTAAAATTTGCGATATTACTGCCAAGTGCCAACTATGTGTGGTTGGGTTACTTTTTCTGTCTCCCAGTATAAATGAGTGTTTGTCGCAGTCACACAGACTCTGAAGATTATTGCATGTAGTCCGGGCGGTACGTCCGGCCTAACAAGTTGCTGGTCAATTGCAAATTCTATAAATATATTTTGTCTTGAGAAAGCAGTCAGTACAAATGTTAATATTGTCATAAGCGATCAGTCAATACAACTTCAGAGTTATAAAACTGAATTGCCTTATATGCATTGCACTCGAGTCTTTCAAATGTTGTGCGGTTGATCCCTTGGACCTGATCCACACATTGTAAAACAAGGTGTCACACGATTCCAGTCTTGTCACGCTGCGATATTTGGCTTTGTCACGTGAGTAAAACTCCCATCACGTACAATTAATCGCTGAAAAGGTACTATGATTCCTTCCTCCACTTCTCTTTACTATTCATCACACAGAAATTCAACATGTTTGTGAAAACATACCGAGATTCAGCCGGACATCAGTCTTGTTATTAGCGGTGGCAAATTACTCTCTGATATACTAAAACATACCGAGATTCAGCCGGACATCAGTCTTGCTATTAGCGGTGGCAAATTACTCTCAGAAATACGAAACTCAATTAGGTGCTGCTAAACCTCCGTCTCACATACTTTTGAAGGAGAGAACTAATTATGTTGAAAAATATTGTATTATATTCCAAGTATATTTTTTATGTCTAAATTCAACTTGCTTTGATCTTATGAACTGTGTCAATTCTCCATACCAAATACCACATACTATATGAGATTATATATTTATGGAGTTAAGAAGTCCTTTTAACAAGGCTTGACATCAATTCATTCACTGCTTTTCTATTGTTACATTTCGATTTGTGTGAACTTCACATTTTCACGCGATCTTTTTCAGATCAGAAAATAATGATTGTATTAGTAAGAATATTTAACGCTTGATAAATCACCAACAGTTGTGCGGTGTGAATATTTTTCTCGTTTCTTCGGATATCAGTGAAATGACAACAAGAATGGGTTTGCCGCCAGTCAAGGAAGGGGGAGACAATCGAAAGGTAAGTGTAGCGTTTTCCAAATGCAAAATATCATGTAGTAGCCTCGTTGGAAAATGTTAGCTTACAGATTGCGGTTGAACTGTCTGTGGCACTTTCTATATTGTAGGCCTATAACAGGAGTAGTATGTGTTTGACGTTGATTCGAGTGTATATCTGAAAATGGGATCATTCATTTCCCATGAATATTCATGTTCACTTAAATTTTGTAATTCAGGAGATTACAGTGTCATTGTAACTTTGCAGGGTCATAGCCATTCCCAATCTGCTTACTATCAAATCTTTACTTCAAATTATGACTGAACATGTGAAAGACACACATCAGTTGCAGGCAGATAATTGTGTCTTGCAAATTCCAAAATTATACTCACTATATAACAGTGTGGTAGTATTTCATTACCAGTAGTCACTTGTAGATATGGTATGTTTGGTTTGGGTGCCGTCTTCATCTCATCTTCAATACCTGTCATCAGATTGGCCTATCTGAGATTTGAATGTAGATGACTAATATGACAATTCATGGCAGGTTGTTAGTCCTCATGCTCATTTGCATTACTGTAGTGTATCTCCAATGAGGCAATGCCAAGCTGTTTAGTATGATTGTAAGATTATAATAGTGTTTCTGATGTCAGTCTTCAGGTGACAGTTCACGATGTGCGATTCAGATTTCGAAGATAATCCACTTTTATCATATGATAGATTATGTCTAGATTTACAGACTTGTAAGCCTTTAGTGCAAAAACGTTTCAGCTAGTAATAAGACTCGGGAGTAGGCTACTTGATAGGTTTTAACTGTCATAGTAATAATCATCAGTTCAACACATCAATCTTGATGCTTACTGTTTGGTGAGCAATGTTTATAGAATTACCAGTAATATAGTATTGTCACTAACAGCTGCATAAAATATGTAGTAGTACACTATATATTCTCCTATCAGTTCAATACTTTTGAATGAAAGTATTTGTGAGGTTGAAGTAGATACATATATGATATGACTATGATATTTTAATGACCTTTTGTAGTAAACTGTTGTGAGTGTAGTGATGCTGGCAAAATGCTTGAAGCAGTTTTATGAATGAGATAAAAAGTCTTGTAATGGTCTTGTAATGCATACGGTCTCTTGAGATTTGGAATAGGTTCTTCATCTTGCAAACTGATTCATCTGATGAATACCATGATTGGAAACTGCTATTGTGGAAGTATCTTGTTGCTTATAATCTTTGATATCTGTATCAATTGGAAACACAGTTAATTACTTAGTATAAATTGTGTTACTTAGTATAAATGTTATATAAATGTAGTATAAATGATGTTAAGTGATCTAATCGAATGAAAACCTGGTGTGGGTTCCATCCTACCATGCTATGAGATCAGAGAGATGGTGTCTGGAATATAGTGTTAACTGATATAACAAGGTCTTTTGACTTCTGGATTAGTTGAATGATTTTCATCATCAATCTATCAACTTGAAATATGTCATATTATTAATGTCGGTCTATAGGTGATGT
This sequence comes from Botryllus schlosseri, assembly GCF_051294905.1. Lineage (NCBI taxonomy): Eukaryota > Metazoa > Chordata > Ascidiacea > Stolidobranchia > Styelidae > Botryllus > Botryllus schlosseri. The sequence goes on from NC_137246.1 coordinate 18,212,124, forward strand.
TGTTTCTGCATGGCTATTCTAATTGACAAATTCCTAAAATCTTATCACCGTATTTTCAAACATTTCACCATGAAATATTGGTATGATATTTATAGATCAGTTATCAGCATATGTACTTACCTATAGTAAGGAATGTCAAAATCACATATTCTGCTTTTCTCATAGGACATTATAGGTATAGCGTATAGCCTTGATCCGAGGAGATTTTCCTCGTTTCGACTCCTCAATTGACTACCGGTATTTCCTTTTCTGTGACATCACTGAAGTAGTACTACTCTACACGCATCATATGGCCATATACACTAAAGCTAACTCATTCTCAGTGGGCTAGAATTTGACCGCATTTGACTTCATTTATTTGTTTTAACGTTGTCACAATGGACCGTGAAGCTATTATTTTCAGGTTCCTCCACTGTGACGATCCGATTCTTGTTTATCACCTTGCAATCATAGTTATTTATTAGCCTACTCGACCATTTTAGACGAGCGGAGATGGTGCTGGTAACGTTGCCAATTCACACAATCATAACCACAGCGGCAGCGTGTCTCGTCAATCAAGTAGGATAGCTTGTCCTGATGAACAACCTCACATAGGCAAGTACCGAGTGTTGAAGACCATCGGAAAAGGTAATTTTGCGAAAGTGAAGCTCGCACGTCATGTCTTGACTGGGAGGGAGGTGAGAAGTTCTAATGAATTTCTATTGCGGGTCGTGATTCATTTTCGTCTTCTTGAAGGTCGCCATCAAGATAATTGATAAGAAACAACTGAATCCTAGCAGTCTTCAAAAGGTACGCATCTTATCATTTTATCTTTTGTAGGCACATCGATTGTCATTCGCCACTGCTACATTATTCGGCTTATAGCAGAACTTCAGAAATATATGATTTGGAATTAATCAATGGAAGTGCTGCTATAATACAGACTGGCTTATCTAGAAAGCATAATAGAGGTGTACTGGTTCTCAATATTAGGTTTCCTTGTTCATATATTATACCATCACTCTGCATTACATCCCTGTGCTTTTGGCCGTGGCGACTACATAAACTTAAAGTCAAACTTGATATTTATAATATAAATGAGGTTGATTTGTATCAGGCTAATGGAAGAGAAGCATGTTTTGTTAGAACTTGGCATGTTCAGCAATTGTGATGACGGGACTGAAGGCAGTAGTGGAAGGTGCTGAGTGAATGAGTGCAGCCGTTATACAGAGTCTGATATTGCTGATCCTGATAATATTCCCTTCGGAAAGTGGACTTGTAAAATGTTCCATGTGTTATATATGTTTGTAAAAGAATACCGTATTGTAGCCGAGGCCTGCTTCAATAAAACTTTGCAGTGCATACTGTTCGTCTTCTCTGTCAGTCACCGAATAGATAACGACAACTGAAGTTCGTTTGCAAGCCAAACATTTTCTCTAGCTTCGAATCTTCTATTGTACTGTATCTCTGTACTGTTGCAATGTGTGTTCGAATATGTTTTACCCACTTCACCCATAGTTCGAGGCACCCATCATTCCAGTTCCAGATATCCGTGTGTACCCTACAGCCATTTCCTGGTTTGTGCATCTCTGGAACAGTTTTGAAAAGTTTGAAGCACCGTGGCTTGATCATTAACCGGAGTATAAAATAGACTTGTGTCGCCTGTCTGGTGAAGCGAAGTTGACATAAGACTGCCTTTCTTCCAGTGGCCACATTAGTATCTAAACCACACAGATACTCCACAGTGTCTACAAAGCAAGTGTGGGGATGTAGGCCTACTACTTTCGATCACATTTAATATCTTGAAATGGAACTTGTGGTTTTTCTTGAATCCTAATGCATTGAGTTGCAGAATATGTTGCTAAAATTCAAACGACATTAAGAGATTTTGCGAACTGTGAACTTGATATTTAGCAACTTGTGACAACCATTTTCCAATATGCATTGGTTGTATTATATCATTACTATGGCAATCTTTTTGCATTATAGCAAATTGTCGACAGCTTTAGTCTTTGCTAAGACCATTGTCTTGGGTGAAGGCTTATAATTTTGTACAGTTGAGTTGCACAGTGTTGGTTATCCAATATCCATGTTCTATTGCATAAACCTTAAAATCATGTTATGGGGGGTATTTGGTTACTGTATCCATTGCTTTAAATGTTCATTATTGATATATATACTTGAACAGCGACTTTTTGGTGTGCAATAACAAATATTTTCTAATCTGTTGCTTTGTTAATTACTTTAACCTCTGCCTGTGTATTCATGAAGTTCCAACACAATATTTGATGCCTGTTATAGTGTGGGCATTCCTTAAAGGTCGATAACGGAAATTTTTCAATGCTAGCAAATGGCAAGGGCGTTCAGTTGATCCCTTGCAGCCAAGTTCATTGAAAACGCGTGCCAATAGGCTCGTCATAATCGTGCGTCTGGCCACATGATATCCTCGTTATGTCGCTTTTGACAAAGGTATATCCTCAGCTCAAACTATCAAAGGGGATAACGTTAGCCATTTATAATGGAACATCAGTGCAGTCTCAAAGTCTCATGGCAAATCGGCTCACGGCAACGATTTACGATTCATGCCTTTACCGCGACGCTCTCGCGCATATTTATCGCGCTGACGCAACTGGCGGGCTACTTGAGCGAGCGTATATTGCGATACGCGTTTTGTTCTTACATCGGCCGTCGTTCAATTGCTGGCTGCTGCTGCGTCGATACGCGACGGCTTTAGAAGAATTGCCCGATGGCCGCTAGCGACCTACGGCAAAAGCCTCCCGAGGCTGGAGCCACGAATTTCATCGGCCAGAAACCCGCGCTTTTTGATAGCAGCACGCCCCATTGTTTCGCACGGGGTCACAGCCGACGTTGGTCTACTCAGCGATTTTAGATTACTAGCGAACTGCCTAACTCGAAAGTGGTCACGCCTGCGAGTTAACGCTGAATGGGACATCCTCTTACCTTGGCAATGTACAAAGCGGAGTTTTTGTGTCACGATTAATATACTCTTGGTATTGAATTGCGTTCTTACGTGCGATTCTAAATTACGCGCACTTTTCGGCGAAACAAGCGTGAATATGAATTATTGAATTCAACTGTACTAAATTTTATCCACGCCGTTTCAATTCCATTTCATGTAGAATTAACGATACTGCCACGCTGGTGTTGACTGTTGATTCAACAATCACTTATCACGCGGATAGCGTGTTGCCGCGAAGCGTCTTTCGTCGTAGGCCTCTCTTTGTTTCGGTGATATTTCACGGAGTTGTTTTCGACGCTTAGTCACAGCCGTTTTCGTAAATACCGATTCAAAAGCCCCAGCGAACCGCGCGCGATTGATCACGACCGCAAGCCACACGGTAACGCAACGTTTCCGCCGTAAAGTAAAATCAACTCGCTACAGAGGTGTTGTTTCGTGTCTTCGTATCAGCGCGGGCGCTTTAGATTTCGAGAAAGCGCGCTCGGAAGTATCAGGTCATGTTACCGCCCGGCGCTGTTTAAATATTTGTCCAAACGCGTTGCGGTTCTTGTTTCCGTTCCTGCTGTTATGAATTAACGGCATCCACCGAAGCCCGTGCGCGCGATAATCGCTCGCCGATTTGAATGCGCCTGTATAACAAGCCGCGCCACTAATCAATAGGTTGCCTGAAGCGCTGACGACGCTATCGGCCTATTCCGACACTCGACTAATGAGGTATTGAATGGCGCTCGACGCGATCTCCCGGCAGCCAGAATTGCTGACCTTCGCGCACCACTCCATGAATTTAAATGAGTCGTGCACCGTGATGGTTCGATGGCGCTAGGTCTTTTGTAGCGGCCGATGATACTGTTTTTGTACCAGTAGCTAAAAGAAAATGATCACAAACGCTACAGATTTTTCTGGCGTGATCCGCGCAAAAGTCGCTGGTTTGTCCTTGAATTGATGTGCGCGACTGTGGTGATTGGTATATTGAACCAAATCATATTCACAAGGCTGGCTACGTGGTTTGAGATGATCTCATCGTAACACTGCCATCGAATGGAGCGTTCGACCTTTGTTTGGAGGCTCGCTTGCTTTACTATGTCTCACATTAATCTGACACAAGATTTCAATGCTCCCGCTTGTAAAGGCGGCGGTGTCAATGGGCGAACTCTTTTCATGGAACTTTCCCATGGCCTTTATGTGTACATATTTGTATAGTAGTCATTGGCCGGATCTATGTGGGGAGCGATGAGCGATAATCCTATGTTTACTGGCACTGATGATGTCCGCATTGTACAGGATGGCAACAGGAAAGAAGCATTATTTTGGAAGACGCTCGGGTTAAACCATGTTACACCCTGTTGTTTATAAGTTCACAATTGAAGTCCATAGCCATTCTATTGATGCCTTATCACATCAAGAGGATTCAAATTATGATTAGTATTCTATTTCAGTCTTTGTGAATGGTTCGTAAACCTAAAATTATATTTTTGCCCTATAATGGAAGTTGCGCGAGAGGTCAATATTAGTATTGATTCGTCTTTGATTTTTTCCGGATGTTAATGTGTCATTATTGAATACAATAAATGTGAGTTAATAGTTGGCCGTTGTTTCACACGTTTCATCCATAGTGCAATTAATCTTCACAAATTTGGCTTAATTCTTTAGTCCTGGGCTTTGGTTGAACTTATTTTTAAACTGATGTGCACTCAATTTAAATAGTCCTTAATTCGTTATAGAATTCAATAGCATTTTGTGGTCCGAATAATGCAGTACTGCATAAAGTTCTATGACAATTACTGTCAACCGATGTCCCATGTAATATTCAGTATTTTAATTGGTTAGTTGGGTGTTTCTGGGATTATCAGAGTTAATCTTAGCGGTATTTTGCTGGCAATTCTTTTGCAATGCAGAATCCCGTAATTACTTTGATGAGGTGGTTTGATGCTTGCGCATGAATCACCCATTTGACCATAGTCCGTTGCAGTGATTTCCTGAGCACATTGGAATGGCTTGCCTTTCGAACGCTCAACTGTAAATTTGCAGCGGATGCAGCAAACCATTGTTCAAGGTTTTCCAATTTTACAGAGCTTACAATACAATAGTTTTAATATCCACCTGTGTAGCAGTTCTGCTGTTACTCATTCTCAATTCATTGTTTCCAGTCCTTTTGCTCCAAGTTCTCACCAATGCTTCTGCCTTGTGTTTGTGTTTGGTTTATTGTAGACCGTGCAGGTGCAGTGGACCATTGTTTCTCCATTCGAACCGATTAACTACTTTTCATTCATATTCCCATCCCATGCATCATTTATGAGTTGGCCTATACCGTCAGAACTGCTTTTGATTTGTTAAGAATTGTGTCTTGGTAAGGTGTGTTAGATGTCATACTGCAATCTTTTTAGATAGGTGCTCTGGCAAAATTGTGAAATTTTGAAAAATTCACAATTTCTGTGACTTGACAGGCATATTCTATACATATTTTTCATAGCCTGCTGCTGGGAACTGTTCGACCTGAAGATATTTTACTCAGATTCCCACTAATTCTTCATGAAAGTAATAGATTCCGCCTTATCATAGCATATAAGCATAACTCGTACCTTAATCAGTACAGTTGACTAGAAGATCTGAGGGAGCTGATAAAGTTAATATCGCTGCAAAATGTATCTTATTTATCAATCAATATTGAATAAACTGTCTGTCTTACTTTCTGTCGGGTATATAGATCAATTTGGCTGTATTTTGGACTCGTTACTTTTCTTAACATCAGCAATATAGTAATCTTATTGATAATGTACAGCGATGGTTCTCAAACGTTTTTAGACACGTCCCCTTTATAATAGTGAAAAATTTCGCGCCCCTCATCGTGATATCACAAAATATCGAAGAGAGCAATCGGAATGCTAGCAATCCCAACGGATAGTTTGATGGCATTAAAGGTTTTACCTGTAGATCGGAGAATTCTCAAATATGAAATTCCGACAATAGACAGCAAGAACCATCAATTGGAGGTAAATCACGCGGAGCGCGAGAGATATTTCAGTTAACTACGGCTTTGCGCCCCCCTTCAGATACTTCCGCGCCCCCCAGTTTGAGAACCACTGACTAATTTTACTTCTTTAGATGAGGATTAATTGGTCGACTATTTCGAATGATGTTTTTTTGCATTTCAGCTTTTTCGTGAAGTCAGAATTATGAAGCGATTGGACCATCCTAACATAGGTACTGGACTTATAGGAAATGATGACAACACCCGCATCATAAATGTTAACGACCGTTGACTTCTATTTCAGTAAAACTTTACGAAGTCATTGAAAACAGCAAACAACTGCTTCTTGTAATGGAATATGCTAACGGAGGTGAGCAAGCCTTCTATCTGGTTGGAACATGCGACTGTCTCAAATAACGGATAGTTGCTTATGCATGGCTGTCCTGGCATTGATTTCAGTTATTTGTAGCATGTTGCAGGTCATAATGATACTCCAATACCTTATGTCATTTGATCAATATAGTACCACAACCAGAGCACTATCTAATTATAATTTATTTACTATTGCTGTATTTCAAACATCGGATAAAATGGAGTTATAAATGCTGTTATGCTTTTATTAAATCTCATAAACGCATACTCATAATAAATCTCATACAATATACATATACAAGTAGTCCTACAAAACAGCAGATTGAATGACTCAACTTTAATGTGTGGGCAATATATTTCATAATCACCTGGAGATTTTATGATACAGTGTTAAACGGTGACTGCACCTAGAGATTTTATAATTCCTTTATTCATGCTGCAGAGGCAAAGAAATTTGACACTCCTGGTTCACTCTTATTAGGCCATTGCACTCAGTTTATGCCCCTGTTCGTAGTGTGTATTGCAATATAGGCCTACAAGGCTTGATTTGAGATGAACCTTGCCTATCACAAATCCTCATCTATTCTAGTTGTTTCCGTTTTTATTGTTATATATATTTTTAGGCGAAGTGTTTGATTATCTTGTTGCTCACGGAAGAATGAAGGAAAAAGAGGCCAGAGCGAAATTTCGACAAGTACGTTCAAATACTCTTATCGCACTAATATTTTTATTGGGCGTTTCAGCATCTCGTGCCAATTCCGGTTAAAATCACAGGTATAGTGTGATGTGTAGGTCTCTGATGATAAACTGTGAACAGTGATTACATGAGAAATCGCAGGCTGGTGTCTTGGTTGCGCTTACCCATCGTTGGGGTAGGATACGGTGGGCAGTGGGCACTACTTGTTTTCATCATGCAACATTTACTGAACCACTTGTGAATTCTGAATTGATTACCTCTGAACTTTACAACCTCGTTTCGTCTGTTATTTAGCATGCAAGTCTATTTTTAGAGCGACCTTTTGTTATTGTTCGCTCTAGCGTGATGATGGCAACAAGTTGTTTTTATCGTGTGTGATTTGAATGCATAATACCAAAGTTCCTAACAATCTCGAGGCTGGCTATTTGACCTATTGCTGAAATTTACGCTCATTTCTTAAGGTGCACCCAAAACTGTCATATTTTCGTTTAATGTATATCAGTGGTTCCCAACCTTTGACTCATCGCCTCCTATATTTTCGAAACAGCAAAAGACGACATATTGACAGGAAATTTTACCCAACTAAACTCTGATGGCTAGTGAATTTTGCTAAAAAACAAAGGTCATTTTTTCGACATGACTCCCGGACGACGTATTATCAGTAAGAGTTTACTTTTTTGGGGGCAACCATCAATGCCGATCTAGAACGACCTGTTTTTCACATGCGTTTCGCGCCGATTAGTTGAATAAAGCTGTTCTAACTTTTTTGTTGGTTTTTCCATGTTGGGAACAAGCGATGTATATCATCCTCTTTTTTCACCGATGCTTAGCCCAGTCTAGATAAGACAACATCATTTTGTTCTTTTTCACTTGTTCACTAACTAGTCGAATCAATTTTGCAGATTTTATCTTCAGTGCAATATCTACACTCGAAAAATATTGTACACCGAGATTTGAAGGTAAGGTCGTGAGACGGCGATACATACTTGCAATATCTCAAACGTTCGGGGCAACATTCGAAGCGCGTTCTTTTTTCAGGCAGAGAACCTTTTGCTTGACTCGGACATGAACATCAAGATTGCCGATTTTGGATTCAGTAACGAATTTACACCCGGTTCAAAATTGGACACGTTTTGCGGTAGCCCGCCGTATGCGGCTCCCGAACTTTTTCAGGTAAATACAACCCAGATGTATTTCTAGGTCAGTGACCGGCTATTAACCGATTTCGCATCCGTTTTAATATTTTGCGATTGTCAACTCGACGATTCTTCCAATTGTGCTTAGATTTCATTTTACGTCGCTGCTGTCCAATATTAGCGAGTTGTCACAAAATCAATAAACGTAACGGTCGGTCGTAGCGATGCTCAATGCTCACGCTTCAACTGTTGTGCATAGGATAATATTTTACGTTGCTTCTTTAATCATACTTTGGATCAGCCCGTGTAATCGCATTTTTGGTAGTATTGATTTCCATTTGCGACCTGTGCTGTAAAATTTTCACGTCGCGTTAGAAAACCGTACAAATACATTTAGAAAATGTTTTTGCATTTTGTGTGACATGTAATTTGGTACAAACTTCTAGGGTAAAAAATACGACGGTCCGGAAGTGGACGTGTGGTCACTGGGAGTCATTTTATACACACTAGTTAGCGGTTCGTTACCTTTCGATGGTCAAAATTTGAAGGTAAATATATCTTCTTACTAGCGAGCGACCTCCGGAGTTATCGCATGAATTTGCTTTTCGTAGGAACTTCGGGAACGTGTGTTGCGTGGAAAGTATCGCATTCCCTTTTATATGTCTACCGACTGTGAGAATCTCCTAAAGCGTTTCCTAGTTCTTAACCCGCTCAAAAGAGGCACGCTTACCGTAAGTGACTGTGGGTGTCTCGTGGATTCCACCTCAACTCGCGTTGCTCTTTTTGCATTCCGGCAGGCTATAATGCAGGATAAGTGGATGAATATAGGACACGAGGATGACCCACTGAAACCGCATATACATCCGGAATTCTGTGACACGGACAATGACAGAATATGTAAGTTCATTGACTGTTACTTTAGTAATGGTGTGGTTTATTCAATGTGTAGTATTGCAGTAATGGTGTTAGAGCTATCGATAATTTACGTGTGATGTTGATTATAATAGTGTCGTATATCAAAGTATTACTAATAGGGTCTGTTTGTTCGAATTGCAAATTTTCACCCCGTTACTGTTGCAGTGTTGAAATACCGTATCCACAAATAGCTCTGTGTTTATTGACGATAGTGTATCGTCTGGTGATTCGATTTGTTGTATTCTGCAGCACTTCTGTGAATTTCATTCTAACTTTTTAATTATGCATAATTTCCAATATTGGACGTAACTTAAGGAAGGAAGTGCTTTAATCGGAGATAATGTCATGTTCTGTGTTGACATGGAAATGATCGAGTCAAATATTATTTGAGTAATACAGGAAGGATGCTTCTCCTATTGATATTTTTATGAACATTTTAAATGAGATATCTGTCGGGCTGAAATGAGGCGTTAGTATTAGACTAGACAATACAGTGTTTATTCTATTCTTTTCTGTAAATGTAGTGCTGTGTTGAGAGTACGGGTGTGAACAAGATGTAGCCTAGGTAAAAATTGATTCAAAGGCAGCTTGTCAATGGGACACACCTTATTATTACAGTCAACATAATTGATTTATATCTACAAAACTGTATCTTATGCTCAGAACATAATTGCTGAAGCGATAGGTCTAGAAATAGGTCTAATTGTGGAACCATTTCTATTGGATGGCATCAAAACATCGGATTGACTTGACTCTACAACATTTTAATGATAATAATTTTGAACAGCATAGCATAAAGTGTTATGCGTTCCGTGGCTGTAATTGCTTTAAAACCTATTTCCGACATTTGGTGCATTCACCCATAAGTTATTTTCTAGGAGTCAGTCTCAAGAGACATGAGTCTGGAAATTGAAAGTGATTCCTCCTGACCCTGGCACATAATTTGCTTAGATTCTGGGCATGTTTGTGTAACATTGTTGGGAATTGTGTCCGGCCCAGACTCTTGAAGCATGCTGTGTATTGTGCTTGTACCGACCACAGATTAGATGCATTATTTCCCTCGGGGATATGTGCAGCAGCAGATGAATTGTACTTTTGATTCCACAATGTGTTTTCCTTACTGGTAATTGCTCATTATTGGCAGATCTTTATTGAAAATAACCCGATAAATAGGGATTTGCGGTGTTGATGATCAATGATCGGTGGAAATATGGCCGAGTGTTCTCTGTGCTCTAGTGGTGATGTTTTTCAAATTGACTGTGCGATCTAGACTTTGCCATTGATCGCCTGATATTGCTACGATTGTCCAGTCTCACTCCTGCTATTAAATGAGTGATGTAGCAGAAAGTGCTTCTGGGATAAGCCTCAGTAATTGGTTCACGGATGGAAACCTTGCGTGTCTTCCTGTTTCAAATGCCCACTTATTGTCACATTAAGATGTTGCACCCGTCGTTTCAAATATGGACTTGGACATACATACCCTACCATGAAAAATCAGCAAGCTCAACTAATACCGCTTATGAGTGCATGTATGGGCATGTGTTTCCCAATATTGAAGTCATAATTGATGATACGATTGTTAATATACAAAGTTCTTTTTAATTCTCTACTAGTTACTGACGATTAACCCTGATAGTAAGATTATAGGAATATGTTCTTCAATTCTGCTGACAGTAATCGATCATTGTAGTTGCTGGTGTTTAAGGAATAATATATCGGAGCTTACACACTCTGTAGTAAGATGCTGATTTGCATTTTCATGAGTGAATAGCCTGTAACGAGTACCAGCATATGAGTAATGCAGGAAGATGATGAGTTTGGTATGGCAGGCCTAAATGGTCCTGGATAGGCTGGGGCTTGATGTAAAAATCATTTTGCAATTGGGTTCCAGTCAATCAATCTGTACAAGCAATTTCCTTGATGATATCTTGCTTGAATGACAATATATGATACGATTTACAATATTTCCCAAACTCACCGCCAACACCTATGGGGGATGTAGTGGAATCGGGGGTTGTGAGAAAACGAGTTTCACTATAGAGTGATAGGGTCTGAGATGTAGACGAACAGTTATGGTGGGTCGTTTTACGTTTTCTTTGACAGTGCTCTCTAGTCTTAGGTTTGTAATGGAGAACAACTGAAAACTATTGATGAAATGAATACTAGCTTTTAAGGCTGATGCTAGACGCAGAAAACTTATATACGGTTATACAATAACCGTTGCATTATGGACATTGAAATTTCGAAATATATCACTTCGGATTTTGGGTTTTGGTAATTTCAAGAGCTACGTAATGATAACTGCACCCTGAAATGATGGAAGTCATTAGTAATAATCCATTATGCTATTTAAGCTGTATGTAATTATGGTGTGGTAAATGTATTCATGAGGTTGGTCCATGTCTGAAATTTAATACCAAAACAGCTGTTGGGCATGAAGTTTCCATGAAATGAGCACAGTCTTATCCATAATGAAGATAATTGACTATACACAAATCTATTAAGGAAAATCCGGACAATAGTTTTTTTTGCTTCCACTGTGTCAACATTCTTGTCCATGACCGCAGCGAATTAGTAGGCTATGTATGTCCATTGTCCATCAAAGTGCACAGCCCATTGCTATGACTTGAGTGTCGAACAATAAAGTAGCAATTGTCAATCTTTTGATTTTGCCTAATTTGTGCAATGGTGCCTTCATTATCAGCATTTTCATTGCCTTTTACCATGTCCAGGTGCAATGGTGGAATTGGGATATAAGCGAGACGACGTTCTCAAATCACTGCAGACCCGGGCTTACGACGAACCTTTCGGGACGTACTTGCTTCTCGGAACAAAGCCTTCCGAGGTAGGATAATTATTTCAACGCAGACTTTGCCGAGTCCGTGACATGTTCTTGCCTGATAAATAATGCATCCGCTCGTTCGACATCGATCTTGCCATGGCGGTTTATCGCGAAGTCTAGTATTTTATTGTGTTCTTTATGACACTGTTCGCAGTATCAAGAATAATAGATGTAGGGTGTATATTGTGTGGAAAACAGTCCTGAATAGTATTGTTGTATAACTTTGTCCCTAGTTTTCCTTTGTTGTCTTGCTTTTTCTAGCCTTGGCGTTGTTGAGTGAGACCGGTTAATAATATCCCAGGAGGGTATAACTTGTAGTGACATTTTATTATTGCCCATGGTCAGGCTGTGCTGAATTATAACATTTTGAATCAACCTTATATGCTCGCCTGGAATTCGATATGGTGGTGTCGAGACTGAAATATGATACGCTACAGCGAGGTAACAAAGTATTGAGTGTTTCCTAATAAATCACAAGTACCTAACTACCCATGTTATCGATATACGCATGCTCATACGGCTTCGGACCCGTGCTGTTTTAGTATTGGAAACGATGTGCTGGTCAGGAGATGACCGAGCTGGTGCTGACGAATACCTGGAAGATATTCTCTTCAAATCTGAATGAATAACTGTATTAGTCACGGCACGCTTTGGACAAAAATGCTTGTGGCAAAACGCGGGTTATATGTTGTAACTAGTTTGAGTTCTTCACTTACGATTCGGGGTTTTGAAAGAATTGGGAGCTTGCCGGTCGTGAAGTATTGAATTAAGATGCATAAACACAAGGAACTGCGCAAAGATATAATCCAATAACTACTTGACATTAACACATAATTTCATGTTGTCTAATCCTCTATTGGAGGTTAGAGTGGTTTAATCATGAACGAAAGAATTCTACATTTTCTTTTTACTGTCTGGCCACGAATATTGAGTCATTGCGTGTTATACTTGTGTGAAGTGGTTCGTTTCCGCGCAATGGCGTGGCAACATGGTAAATTTGCCCCATGTAGTAGCCTAAAGATGAGGCGGATGTATTCCTACGGGGTATTATTTCATTTGTAAATCTGTGACGTTTCACCAGGCCTACGTGTTGGTTGCTCTGATTCTGTACCTTATCATTATTATAGGTCTCGTAGTTTTATCGGTTGTTTGTTTCAGTTGTCGGATGGTTCCGCGTCCCGGTCTGGCAGCGCGATATCGCTTGTCGGAAGAAATTCAACCAACTCGTCACAGTCAAGTGGGCAGCAATCCAACAAGCGCGTACAGCGGAGTGTGTCGGCAAATACAAAACAACAACGTAAAACAAGTCAGGACGCGAGCTCTGGTGGTGAGTCTGCTATGTTTTCGGGCTGTTGTGGGTCACGTTGCACTTTCCTTGACAATGCTCTTGATGCGTTGATGTGAAATTATTGATGATTATAAATTTCGAAAACTTATTCAGTTGAAGTTCGACATGATGGAGTGTCTAATCTTCTTCATAGCAATGAGATTATGGATATTGAAAATTTTCGAAATATTTCTCCTCAGATTTGTGGTTTCAATATTATCCAAAGGTCACATAGGCCTAATGATAACTGTACTCTCAAATGATGGGAATTGTTGTGAATAGTCCGTTATGCAATTTAAGTTGTGTGGAATTATGCTGCGTTTAATGTATTCCTAATTTTACGGTTGACCTACGTGAGATCGGCTGGTTTACGATGTTACGTGTTGTTAATTGAGTATTGATTATCAGCGAAGGTGTAGTGTTGTCTACCGCTAGATCGAACGTCAATGCCCCCCCCCGTAAGTTTGAAGCATCCTAGGCTGTAAATCACTCTAAAGTAGTAGATTCAATGCCAGATTCTCACACTATGCCCAATAACTCGTTTGCCTGTCAAGGAAACCTCGAAATCATCAACACTGGCCAGTGTGGAGACGGCGCCAATTCAGGCTGTGCGTTAGTGGCTGACCGTTCACAGCAGAGTGCGGCCCTCGCGAGGCAGATTGAGAAGGATCGAAGAATGTTGCAAGTGGTATTTTGTTTTGGCAGTAAGACTAAGTTGTGGCTGGTTATTCATTTTTCAGTAGTCGAGGCGTTGATGGTTCTTTACATGAACCCTGTTGATTTTGGTGTTTTTGCCGCGTTCAGGAATATGTGGCGCACTTTCTACAGTGTCGCTGTATGCAGTGCCAGTGTGATTCGATAGCTTGAGCGAAATAATGCAGTTTTGAGGGATACGGAAATAGTGCGTTCTGTTCTATTCACAGTTCTGTTTAGAAACAAGGCAGTGCGGACCAGGAGAGTTTGACTTTGAGCCAGAAACCGCACGTTAGAAGCACGTCTGGCGTGGCGACGATTGTCGTCCACGGTCCCGTGTTGACACGTGCCGGAATCAAGGGTCAGGGTGACGGTCCATGCAGCGGAATGCTCACGACGAGAGACAAGACAAGGAATTATATTTTGCAAAGCTTGCAATGTCGAAGCTTAGAACGACAGGCGAGACGAAACGCTATCAAGTTGGACAACGCCCATCTGATGCGGCGCGGCAAGGCTAACGGGTGTCGTAGCGATATAGTTCTTTCCACTGTGAAATGTGAGTCGTGCTAATCGTAGGCATTTACATTTTGATCTGCTCAAGACGTGCAATGCGATACGCAAGACACAGATGCGATGAAATAAACAGGTTGGAGGATGTCAAAACGACAAACAGCAGTCTCTTAATTAAACACCCACCTTGCCCTAGTGCCTGACGTAGTAATTAAACACCCACCTTGCCCTAGTGCCTGACGTAGCAGTTCTTGTATAGAGCTTTCGGCTGTCTTTCTTTAAACGCTCTTCCTTACTCAAATTTCATTCGATTCCAAGTATACCTCTTTTATCGGGTGTTTCTCTGAGCATTTTTTTTGTAAGAAAGTGCGACACCGGCAAAGAGGAGATAAACCTGTGAGGTATAAAAATTTGGTACTGGCGAAAATCAAGGCGGTTTCTGTTTGGAATCCGTTTCGTTGAACCTAACATCCTTCGTGCAATTTGCGGCTCGGCTTGCGAATTGAGTTCTCTTATCGCGGTGGTTTTTGGTTGCAGCGAAGTCCGCCTCCCACAAAGTGACGAGAGCCACGTCGTCGCACGGAC
The DNA here is from genome assembly GCF_051294905.1 of Botryllus schlosseri. Classification (NCBI taxonomy): domain Eukaryota; kingdom Metazoa; phylum Chordata; class Ascidiacea; order Stolidobranchia; family Styelidae; genus Botryllus; species Botryllus schlosseri. Next base: position 18,227,128 of record NC_137246.1, read on the forward strand.
ATCACTCAACCGGAATCAGAAACGGTCATCACAACGAATCGTCCGGCGTCAGTTCCAGCTCTCAGGAACGTTCCGGGTGTGTTTTCTAGTCGGTTTACACATGATGTTTCTTACTATTGTTCGTGAACAAACTGTATGTATGGTGCGAACGTTTTGCTCACATTCGGTGAGTGAGGTCCCTGTTCGTAAACAAACCTTGGCAGGCTCTGCGTAGTGAACGTTGCTTGGCAGTAGTGGAAAGTAATTGTAACACCTTTGATTGAAATTGACATGAAATACAACTTTCTGTCGCTACCTACATCGTGGTGACCACAAGAAAGAAACGCGGACACAGAACTATAAGATGAACTTGGCAATTGGCATAGCCGGGAATTTGATGGATTCTCTAGAATTAGACCTGAAATATCACGATCTTCAGCTGTGAATAATATAATGATTTGCCCAGAACATCTTGCTTTAGTCATATCGTCATGAGCGACATTTTTCGAATGACATCAAGCGTGCTGATTAATGACTGCCGTTATTGCAATATCTTATACAGACCGGGCGTAGACATAATGGTGAATAGTGGCCATCGTTGGTACTTAATTAGAAGTAGGTATAACATCACTAATTTCTCCAGTACAAGTAGAAGTAGCGAGGTCGAAGTAAGTAAAAAGTATTATGGGCCTGTTTAGCCTAAAAACTGCAAAGTCATAACCACTTGGGTAAGTGGGGCAAACCTATTTCATTAGTCCGTAAAAGTAGAAGTAATTCGTTACCGACTACTCCTGAAATTGACTTGTTTGAATTAGCATTGTGTTTGTTTTCACAATAACTTTTTAATTGAATTTAATGTCTAGGTGAACCAGAACCTTTTAGGGGTTCACACCATCCCAGTGTCAATACTGATTTCAAGTGAATTTCATTCCGACTGATGCAAACGCCGCGTTAAAACTCAGCTGGCATTTTATGACAGGCCCAGGTCGCCGAACGACCATTCCGTGGCTCATAATCCTAACAAGTCCGACATCCCGGTCCGGGGCGGCCCGGTGCAAAGACCGGAGACGGCAAAACCCAAAGGGTCCGACAGCATGACCCGCCGAAACACGTATGTCGCCGGGGAGCGAAGACAGGACAGAACCGGAATCCCGAGCAGTACCAGGTATGTTCTCTAACCGCGGTGACAAATACTAGTCACCCGGAAAGTGAACTTATTTTGGGATAGCTGAGGTTACCTCAGAGCTGTGGAGTCGGTTCACTTAACCATTTTCAATATACCGACTGCAACTCCGGCTACAACATTACCTTAAGCCTGTTGGTTTATTTTTACTAATTATCATTACCAAGTGAATCACGGAAAGAATTGGGAGTTTTTGAAGATATATAAACGCAAAAATCTTCATAATTTCTGTAATTGCAAGGACACTTTGTAACATTTAAGAACATAAGTAGTATGAGTTGGAGTCCCTCCAACCCCCCCCCCCTCGTGAAGAGAAGATTCAACGGAACCCGAATCCACAGCCCTGGTTACCGGAACACTCAAATTTAAAGAGGCATATTCAAGCGTGTAAATCCGTGATTGAAGTGTCTATCCCAATTGTTCGAGTGAAGCAATGTAGGCATTGTGTAATACTGCCGTTGTAGACTCAGAATTGCGAAACGCGATTGCGATATGCGAGCCGTACACCAATGCCGATCTACTCCTGCAACCTTTGGTAATGTATAGCTTTGCGTTGTACCGTCCAGGTAAAGTACGACATACATCCTCATTCCTCACGTTACTTAGCAAGAAATCTATTCACTACTGTCTGCACGGTGCAGCATAGCTTTTCTGTTGCGCCATAGTGTTTGCTTTGCGTTGTTAAAAGGGAAACGTGGGCGGCGATAGGACAAAGCTGTGATGTCTCTTCAGTCAGCGTGTTCTAGGGATTAGAAGTCCAAATTCGTCTTGACTCTGTGTTATTTGTATCCAGTTATACGGTGGCGCCAAAGCCTGTTGCTGCGAAAAGTCGGCAAAGGAAATCTCATTCCGTCGCCTATGACGGCGTGATAGTCGATACGTAAGTGTCGTGCGCTATGTCACGATGTCGTTAAGCATGGTCATGTGCATAGCCTCGTGTACTGAATATCACCTTTCATTCTTCGCGCGCAATCCGTCTGCGTCGCAAGACTGCGGTGTCGTATTGCGCATCCTGCTTGTTCCGTGGAATCAGTTTTTATTTTGTTTCTTTTTATTTTTGAAAGTTCGTGTTCCACTTGCGAGCCTGTTGTCGTCTTAAGGGATGAAACATGCGAGGAAAATCTTGTATGTTTTCGGATGTGCCTTTGCGTCGCGCTGCCGTTCCTTTCCGATCTTATAGGCTAGCGCTAAAATTTACAAATTGAATTAAGACTACATTCATTTCAGTTTAATTCATCAACTCTGAGAATCTGTGTACCCCTTATCAAGAGTTAACGGACAATTATAAACATATAAACATGTATTCAAACGAAAACAAAATTGCCAAAGATAGATGTAACAATATAGATTTTAAAATAACACTACATGAACTCATCTGCACAGGCAACTATGCGGTAGTCGTAAGAAAGAAAATTGTGTGAGACCTAGAGATGAGAATTATAGCAGTGTACATCAATGCAAAATTTTGAGATTGTTAAGGAGAACGCCTCCTGTCAACGTAAATTTGGATTATGTAATTTAATGATCGTCGACTCCTATAAAGAAAAATGGAACCCAGATCTGCCCTTAGTAACATGGCGTAATTGTAGTTGGTGGCATTGGCCGTGTGTTAGCTAACACGACATTCGAGTTTAGTACCGCTAGTGACCTGTTCAAACTGATTGACAGTGTGTATAGTTTTGCAATCGGTTCCAACCAAGCAAACGACGGTGTTTTTGATCTCTGAGCCTGTGGTCATTCTAAATTTGCAACACGACAATGAGTGCCTCCTATGTAGGTCCCTTAGTGTCAAATTCCTGTAAATTGAAGCTTCTTGTCAAGTGTAGTTCTGCGGTTTCTTACTTCTTCCTTTCTTGAATCTCTGGAAACCGTTGAATCGCATGTTCCTTTTCCTTTCGCAGTATCCAAAAGCGCCAACACACATTTCGTACAAGGGCTTTTGAGAGAATGTAACGTCATTTGTTCTCGCTACTTTCCGCTTCACTCATCACAAACGATTCTCGTCACCCGCTCAACGCTTTCTTTTTTTTCCCAGCCCAATCCCAAACAACAGAAACGTGTCGCCCGGGCGCCACGGTGGCGCAGGCCAGGGCCGGTCTGGCGCCGGGACGCATCAGATCTCCACCACCGGCACTCCGGCGCCGACAAACACCAAGTTCCCACGTAATGCGATGGAGCGACGCACGTATCACCATGGCACCCGGGACAGGGCCCGCAAGCCCGCCACTTACAACGGACCGCCACCGTCGTCACCCACGATCAGCGAGCATATATCGGCGGGCCGGGCCGGCGGTTCGCGGTCCCGGAATTCGGAGCTGCAACGCGAGGGCAGTGGCTTTTTCAGCAAGTTGTCTTCCAAGTTTGGGAGAAGGTAAGATGTGGCGAGTAGTAAATGCGTAGACGGGGTAAGGTGCGTGTCTTAATCAGCGGCGACCGGAATGCTGCGGTTGTAGTTGTCTTCGAGTCTGGTGGGAGTGTGTCCAACTGTCCACGTGTCTGCGCGTGATGTTATTTTCGATGATAGCCCACGTGGGATTGATCGGCGAGATTTTATTGCGACGTATTTCCTACAGTAGGCCCGTATTTGCACGAGAAATAAGCGTTAGGACTCGAGGCTGTTTCACATGTAGCCTTTTTGGCGTTGCGAACCCTGGCCTCAGGGGATTGGGACATTCTTGCGCTAAAATGACGTTTTCCAGAGAATATTGGAAGGATTTCATTGACAACACGAGAGTCACCGGCATATAGATTGCGCCGAACTGCATAGTAACAATGACAAAATACAGAAAAATGGTACTAAATTACATGTGAATAAGCCTGTTTATATCAATCTGTGTTGAAAGATATCAAGTAATGCTCAACGAAACAAAAATACTCGATAGTCTCCCTACCAATACTTCCTGGCTATCTTCTAACCAACGGCCAGCCAGCTACCATGTCATGTAATGTACCTTAGATTGGCAGTCCGCCGTATCTGGAGACCTAGGCAGCTATGATCTTATGTAAATTGTGAGGGAAGGTATTTGATGTCATGAGATGAACGTAACGTTAGCCGTGAAACCCAAATCCACATGATTGTGAATAAATGCATTAATACCATGTGATAGAAATGTTGTGACAGCGTAACAAGTCAACTTTCATGGGAAGCGGATATACCGTTACTTCAAAAGCAATGTACGTCAAATGAATATGGATTTTGTGCACATAACGGGTATATATATAGATACTGGCATGCATGACTACTTCTCTCATTGCCTTGTTTTTTTCTGTTCAACGCTGGCCTGGACAGTTAGATGTTGATACAAAGATAAAAGCCACTCTCACGAAGCTACATTTGAAACAGCCTTTAGCTTATCGATCGCCTGTCAGAGTGACGATCTCTGTCAGTTTTCCGCCCCGTCTCTCATCGTAGTAGGTTGCAAACATCGTGTCGCGATGGCGTCACGGTTCGACGAAAAAATATTTCCTTTTAATATCCGTTTCAGACGCTCTTTCCGACTGTCCAGACGCTACGACCGGTCAGTATTACATTGCGAATGCGCAGCAACCCAGATTAACGTATAGCCGTTTAGCAACGCGACTGATTACTTACATATAGCGTTTCTTTCCGAGTAACGGCACGTGCACGGTGCGCGGTAATCTGTCAGCGCGCGGGATTAATCTGCTTGCGTCTGTTTGGCTGCAAAGTTGTGACCGACCAATTGCCGAAATGTATCGTTTCGATCAAGTTTAGTTTGGTAATATCCTGTTTTTACATCACGAAAATGTTGGATTCGAGTATTGATCGGTCGCTTATATGAACTTGCTTCGAGAAGTTGATTATGTTTCTAATGATTGTTGCATTGATGAATCGAAACGATATCACCCCAATCCAGCCTATGATCAAACGAATAACTTATAGCAGGTAGCTGTCAGCACAGCGCCGAGCCCCGTGTGTGTAGGCGCGATCCAGTAGTACTCCTGTAGCCTGTAAACCGATTTGTTTCTCAAATATATTTGCCCATAGTGTGCCAGTCTTTACCTCAAAATATAGGATCGTAAATAGATTGTTGAAAATTGTGATAAGTTATTACCGTCAACTCGGTATATGCGCGCTTTGGTGATCACTTCTCTCCTTTACCTATTCGCATCGACTCCCGATCTGCTACGTAACCTTCTCTAATAACGCGTTCGGGACCGGGGGGTGCGGCGGAACGTCCCTGCCCGAAACGGTCCCGGGCTTGCTTTAGTCCAACGGCGTCGACGCCACGCCGTTGGATGCATGGATTTTCGGGGCCGACACGCATGCTCATGCTAACATTACTTTAACCGGAATTCCGATACCTACAGCATGGGACTAACACGCCACTTCGGCGACTGTCAGATTCTTTCGGTTTGACATTTTGCGAAAACCGGACTCGCAAAACAGTACCGGTGTTTCTGATTTGCTGACGGCAATGAATTATTTTTTCATGTCTGCGGTCTCGACTTCTGTGACCCGGGTTGACGTTGTTTACATGTTTACACGACGAAATCTTTTTAAATCAGGCCGTATTTTCTGACATTTGACTGTGATAAAGGAAAATTTCAACCTATATTTGCCCGTTGATATGAGTGGTCATTACGGCCAACTTCTCTGGTAGTACAATGCACAGACTATTAACCCAGTGCCGCTAATCGTTCGATTCTGGTAGATTTCCTGTGACGTTGATAGTTTACTACTGTACTTTTATATATCATCGATGCAGAATTACAACCCCTTCACGACTTCGCTGAAAAGCAAAAATCTGTTCATATTCAAGCCAATTTCGCTGCAAAAATTGGTGTGTTTGGCTGTGAAGCCTTGGCGAAATAGCAATCCTGACTGGGGCACTTGAGAGCTTGTTGAGTGCATTCCGAAACAATGGTGAAATATTCTTGAAGTAGAATATATTTGGAGGCTTGCGGCCTTCTCTGAACAAAGACCTGTTTCGACATTTATATGATTCCATGCGACTATTTAACGTGTGCGTGCTCACTGCTTGCATCATCGATGATTACATCTAGTCAGGAATTCTAATGACAGCCGGGTTCCCCTTCTCGTTTTTTTTAAATTGCATTTTACGTTTGTTCACGCTAATTCTGTTACAATACAGCAGCTCCGGGAGGCCCGTTCCGGAGAGCGAGAGAGATAATAGAGAAACCAAGCCGCGTTCTCTTCGCTTTACTTGGTCGATGAGAACCACGTCTGCTATGGATCCAAACGATATGATGACGGAGATACGGAAGGTGTGAATGTTCTTGGTGATACGTTATAGCATTATTGAGACGATTTCTTCATCAGAGTGTACCTCTGTCCGATGATACGTCTCTCGAAACTTGGACGTTCGTACCCCCTTGAATCACATTAGCCGCTAAGTGTCATTTGAATTTTTCTTTGTGGGGATAAAATTAATATAATCAGATATCTAGGTTATGCATCGGGGATAGTAAATTGAGAGTCATTAAAGTACTCACAAGAATGGTGCGGTAACTGTCATTTGTTCGTAGCGCGCGATTTGTTTCATGCACCTCTATCGAGCTATGACCAATGCTGGGACCTGTTCCCCGGACTGACGGCGTCATTTTTTACTACAGTAATTGAAACTGTCTAAAAAGCCACCATTTCGACAAGTATCAATATCATGTATTTTGTAATCTGGCGTTGTGTTAATTTCACTTCCCTCCACGTCGAGCTTGTCTTGGGAGTTGGTGGAAATGTATTAAATCTGGTTCTGTGAATGATACGGTTATTGCTGACTTTTCTCCAAATCCCCAAATGTCGATCCGATGTGTCATTGGGGCAAAATTCTCTACATTACTGAATTGATCTCTTATAATATGAAACTGCGTGTTTTGAGAACCAGATGTATCATAAGATATACCTATATCATCTTGACGAAGCTATTGCCGTCCCAACAACGCCAGGGACTAGATTCTTGATGTAGTTAGGCATGAATTGTATTGGAATGCCCAAAATAAATAACATTTACATTATCTCTTAAATGCAGGTACTGGACGACAACGGCTGTGACTATGAACAACGGGAGAAGTTTTTGCTGTTTTGTGTGTACGGAGACGGACACACCGACAACCTTGTCCAATGGGAAATGGAGGTTTGCAAGCTGCCAAGGCTTTCGTTAAACGGCGTGAGATTCAAGGTAATTTTCCAGACTAGCGCTGTGGAGTTTTGTAATCTTTTGTTGTGAGAATCGCTTCACATTTTGGTGGCATTAGATATAGGCCATGCTGCAAGTGGCATGCTGCGATTGGTGTGGTTCAAGTAGTCAGCGTTGGTATTTGATTAGAAGTACATGTAATGTCGTAAATTTCAACTCGATTACAGGCAGAAGTAGCACTTTCCAGAACATTTCAAAACTATTGCAAGTGGAAATGGATTTTGAAGCGTCGGTCGTTAATCGACGAGTCGGATACTTCGAAATTGAGAGATACATCTTCGCGGTTCATGCAAAATCACTTGCGACTCCGCGCATAGATGTAATCTTCGAGAATATACTCGTCTACTGGGTCAATTTTCCACGCACATTACTACTATTTAAAAGCGATACAAGCTTATCTTAACACTTTCTACTTCAAAATTAAAAATAGTAAGCATTTTGCAAAAAAATGGAAGTGGCAGTAGTGTAAAATGCAGCTGCGTGAGTAAGCAGCAAAGCCAACTTGACTTCTTCGAAAATGTATAAAAACTTGTTACTGACCAACTGTGATTTTTTGTGTGCGTTGTATTTCCAGCGCATATCCGGGACCAGCATCGCGTTCAAAGATATCGCTTCTAGGATCGCCAACGAACTGAAGCTTTAGATTTCAGGATTTCTTGTCGAAGACGGGGGGGGGGGGGGGGGGGCGTTTGCCGTTAAGTTATATTCCTTTTCTTCGAAGCGAGGTCGAACCGCGCGATACCGCCAAATTCGACTATTTCGAGGTGCTAGCACGGAGTCGAAACGCAGAGCGTCTACCTCAGGAACTTCTGTCTGACCCGTCTCTTGTGGGCGGGGGAGGGCCGTTTGTTGCTTTTCTGCGCGGGACACGACGCCGTACGCTCGTGTCGTGTTTGGCACGGCTGCGTCCCGCTCGCTACAAAACTCGCGCCAAAGAATGATCGCAAATGTGCATTTCCTGCGGCGGGACTGCGTATGGTACAGCTTACTACTTTACTTTTGACGGAAACGATGAATCAGTTCTGTAACGATGATTTTTTTCAATCTATGTATCATTTTGCCGCCATGACGGAACGCTAAAAAAAAACTATATAAGTCCTGTATTCGACCCGGTAAGTTTCAATGGCACGGCAATATCTCTCGGCAGTTGTGACGAAATTGGTATATTATTTGCCGTGCACGTGCGTCGTGACGATATTTTACTTGTATATGTTTCAAACCCGTCATGTCGTGTGGTCGTATTCTTCTTGCCTTTGTCAAGATTATGATCATATTTGGTAGCTTTGAGTCGATATCTTTTCCCTTTGAAAAGCATCATGTCGAATCGGATACTGATTTTGTAGGTATAGTGTACTCGCCGGTGTGTTTTATGCGTTGTCGGTTTACATACGGCGAATTGCTGTTGGTAAAAGTTGCCGGGTACTGAATCGGATATTATCATGCTAAGAAGGTGCTCTCTATCCTGCCAAGCCAACGTGATCTGACGACGTACGAGTGAGATTGTTGACGTTTGAACGAGTCCGTTTCGAAATGTTTTCTGCAGTTAATCCGACGGCTATGTACCGGGACTGATGTAGAGTGAACCGATTAATATTTCTTGTCTTCTGTTTCACGCTCGGGTGTCGCGTGCGACCTATTCTTTCATTTTATTTCTCAAGTTCTTGAATTGACGATAGTTTATCGCAAGCGATTGCACCAGGACTTGCGGTGCATGCTTCAAGTGCCGATTGTTCCTCGATTTTCACGGCGTTGAGTAGAGCTCACTGTCGTCGCCTGCCTTAATTCAGACATAGTAGCTTGTGTATCGTGATCGGACGCTGCTGTTGTATTGGTTATGTCGCAACTCGGCTCGCCCATGGGTTCAATCCAGCTGCCTTTGCGGGTGAAATGCTATGGTACCAGGCTGCTTATCCCGAAAAGCGAGTTTCGTACTGTGCTCGATTTAACTGTCTACTTCGTTGCTTAGTTATTTGTTTTGCATTGTTCAATTTTACAGAATGCTATAATAGCTTTGGTTGGAAACGCCAGCCAACATTTAAAGTCTGGTGCTGATTTTTTTTTGTGGGAGTTGGGACTGGGAAGATTAGTAACTCAAGTGTATGTTCCCTTAGGTTCTGACTTGAGCCTTGCCGTGAATAAAGCAGCGAGTTCAGCACGGATTGGTCGGGAGGATAGATGGTCCATGCGTAATGTCCATGGAAATAGACAGCCAACTAAGCAGTTCCCTGAATTGGGTGAATATTCTTGAGAAACGCCGTGGTGAATTGATTGATCCCACTGTGTATGTTTAAATCTGTACAACCGTAGTCTTAAGGCCGTATCAGACGAGGCGATACCGGCGATGTCGGCCGATAATTTCTCTACTATCATGTGAGAGATCGTTGCACTTGATTAGTCTCAGAAGGCGTTGACCCGTTGCATTTAAACCTGCTCGGGGATGATTGACATCTGCGAATCGGTTTTTTGTTGTTGTACAGGTCAGGTACATTGTACATACTACCGTATTATGATCAGTGATGGACGGATAGTGATTTCTGAGAATCCGAATCGATCCGACAGCTCAAAGCTCTGAGGAGCAATCCTTCCGAATACGAACAGTCTCATCCAAATACCCATGCAAATCTGAAAAATCTTGTCCATAATCCAGAAAATCCGAACAGAATAAATATTCCGAAGAATCCCAATTGTGCAGCGAAGCTACATACATTTAGGGCCTAGAGTTGGCAGGTTTATATTTGCTTGGACCTTTGACAGAACAACTTTAGAGTGCTGCCAGTCCTATAACAAGGGGTACACTGTCCGTTTTCGTTGTCGAGCTGACGATTTTTTTCTTTCGACTTGAAGTTAAAAGTCACGTCTGGTCAAAATCATCCAGAAACAAAGTAACAACTAGCCGAAAATATTCGAAACTAATTCTGCAATATGGTTATGATGCCTGTCCAGTGTCCAATGTGTTCATGCTGCAATGTCTTGTCGAATGAAACCTTCTCGGAACCATGGTAGTATGGTATTTGTAAGGGTAGGTCAAAACAGTTGAAAGTAGCACGAGTTTTGACTGCCATGATAGCTGCAGAAGAATGTGCGCGTGCTGGTGCTACTCGAAGGTGGTGGGTGCATCCGATTTTGCAACGCCGGCCTATACTGGATAAGTGAAGCAGCTCAATAATTTAGTAGTACATCGCAGTAATTCGTTTCGCAATGCCTCACCAGAAGGTCCTTCCGCCAAACGGCTTGAGCAAAAGTGACGCCATTAAAGTCTCGACACTGGTTTATATATGGATACGCATAAGCGCATCTCCCACTTCTCTCATCGCCGGCGATGTCGCCGAGTTAATTGACACTGTCAATTAAAATCGGCGGCGATTCAACTAGCCGTTGGGATTGCTAGCTTTCTGGTTGCATTTTGTGATATGACGATTTTTCAGTATCATAAAAGGGGGCGTGTCCAAAATATTTTGAAAACCACTGGCCTAGGGTTTTCCCACAAGATCAAGCGTTACGTGGAGACGGTCTTTCATTTAGTAACGGATTTCACTAGTCCCAATATCGACTCCTTAGTCGCTAAAAAGCGTTTCCACGTATCGTGTACAGCTCACAGTTCGAAATAGCTCACCGTCATACTGACGTATAGAGTTTTCGAACGAGGTTGCCTATTTTACATCGATATCGAATGCGGCCCGCGGCCTCTACTAAATTTGAAAAGTGGCCCGCGATCCGTTTTGAGTTGGCGACCCATGCTATAGCAGGATATCTTAAGAGCTACTTGGAGGTACAGAACTTCAAAATACAAATGAATAGTATATCCATATCGAAATGAACCCGAATATTTTCGGCTGATACTCCTTAGGGGTAATCGTCAGCAGCTAGTAGAGAATTGGAAAGAACATTGTATAATGTATGTATATCAACAATCGTAACTCGAAATGTGACGTCACCAGCATGAAATCTCGAATAAGAGAGCGTTCAATGTATATTTTTAGATGGTGCACGAACTCCTTTTGTTGACACAGCTTTGGCTTGTCTATTTTGATGACAGTCGACTCCAAGGCACACAACTTAAAGTGTGAACGGCCCCTTCCAACGACGCTAAATCTGTCGTCTCGATAGTTTTTCGCACAAGCGGGATTATCCAACAGATGCTTGCCATTGGCTATTAGCAATTATAACGACATGGGTATTGGGTAATCTCCCAGCTGTTGCCCCAATGCCCGTTGCCCAATGCCCACCCATCTGCAAGAGCGACACCTTTATTTATCAAGCACTACGCCCTCGTCTGGTGAATGGTGAAAATAGAACAGCCCGTTGCGCAATATCAATAACACTTAGCAAATTGTGACAATGTCGGGCCGATTAGCATAGGCAATTATTATGGCTGAACTGTAGTGTCAACGCGTACGGCATAATAAGATAGCTCGCATCACGGAATCTATAGAGTAATAGTCTATCAACTTAGTTTACCATAGCAATGATATTCAGTTATTGACAAGTTTATACGAAAGATAAGACGAGTTTGCCGAATCAACTTTTGACAGACCGAGTTCGCCAGTTATATACTTGCGACTTGCGAGCTGTAGCATGCCTCTTCATAGCCTGGTAATTTTTATACTATATGTAAGCTAAGGTTGTCATTTCATTGATGGACTTCAGCAAGTCCTTTCTGCTACTTCCTTTCACCGTTTTGCAATTTTTGTAGTATCATGAATCGAAAAATTGAAATGAAAATGATGATGTGATGGTGATGAAGGGTTGTTCAAGTTTAGTGATTGGACTAGTCCGGTATCGTGTAAACGCGTTGTATACGCCTTGGTGAAGGAAAGGATCAATATCTCTCACCAGTGTTGGGATGACTCGAGTCATGACTTGACTCGAGTCAGACTCGAGTCAACTTTTTCGTATGACTTGACTTGACTCGAGTCACTTTGGAAAAATGACTTGACTTGACTTGACTCGGGGCTTGAAAAATGGGCATTGACTCGTGACTCGGAGCAAAATTTACGAGTCAATTTCAAGTCATCAAGTAATCGCTGTCGATTAAACCACTCTATCTTGTGTATGTACGGATTGTTCGAGATACGCCGGTGTCACTTGCGAGAGCAACCAGTGATTCACTGATTCTACTTTAAACTGATCCTCCATTGCTGCATCACAAATAAATTGACCGCGAACAAAACTATCACAGCTTACGTTGCCGTTAGTAGATTAATCTAATAGCAATGTGTCTCTATTTCTTAGACGGCTCAATGCTTAAGTTGCTCAGTGCTTACCCTTACCAACCCTTTTGTATGATTTAAGTCGAACAAATATAGCATGTGCGTTTATATTCTCACGGATGTGTAGATGGGGGGTTAGGGCTATTGTCCAGTATGGAATCGGTGTCCAAGGCACGCAGGATCACGCCGACTTGGTCGCCAGTTGCACGCGATCACGCCGTCATGGGTCGTTGATTTCATTAAAAAAATAAAATTAAAAAAAAAAAATTGAAAAAAAGTCAATGTTCTCAGCCACCCCAAATGCTATATTTCAGTTAGTATGTGGTATATAATGTTTTGACCTAATCCTCTATCCAGGATCTGTTGATTACTGTCTGTTGGTAAAGTACTTGCACCTTACCAGTTGCTAACCATTAGCATCTGATCTCCTCTCACCGGCTTAACACAGTCATTTGAAGTCAGTAACCTTGCTTGTCACGCCGCTAAGTTGACCCTGTCACGCGAAAAAAGCTTCTATCACGCAGGATTTATTTCAGAAAAAGGACGGAGATTCCAATCAGGGCTATTGTACCATATAAATTTGTTTCAACCTCTCTCTGTATTAGGTTCTATATTAATCACGTGTTTTACTAGCAGTTCTACGTGTGCGTAAGCGATACAACGCCTTTTGCATGTATATTTAACATCATATTCGGTATTTGATTCAAGATAAATGGCCAAATAATCTGTAGTTCACACAGCTAGCAAAATGTAGTGACTTTGAATCATCTTTCATACTTCGAAAATTCAATTTGACTTGAATTGTGACTTGACTCGTGACTTGACTTGACTTGACTCGACTTGACTCGAGTCACCTCCAACAAATGAGTGACTTGACTTGACTCGAGTCACTTTCGAAAATCGATTGACTTGACTTGACTCGAGTCAAAATGTGCAATGACTCGAGATGACTCGTGACTCGAAGGTAGTGACTTGATCCCAACACTGTCTCTCACCCTATCCCATAAAATAGCTTTCGGAATGTAATGTAAAGTGTCTAGTAAAACTAGATTTACTATATTATAAGCAAAAAAGAGGACTCCTTTTCCAAGTTACAAAATATATCACATAGCGGGCGAGAGAATGGATAATTTGGAAACTTTTACTGAAAATATTATGGATCAAGTGTTGACTTTGAAATGAAAATAAAAGGTCATTTTTCCAACTTCTCAACGAAATTGCCAAAATTGAAGGCATATGGTAAGCCTAGGTAAAACACGCTGCTCTTATATCTGGTCTGTAGTCATATTGTGATCATGTAGGCCTATACTCTCACTCAAATAAAGGTGTTACAGTCATCATAATATTTTCTATGCTTGTAGATCATTACAGTCGCAGCCATGAGCAGTGCTAGATATAATATATGTTGCCAGATAATATCACGGAGAAGCGGACAGAAGCTTTCGCTCAGATGTGGCTGCAGGAACCACTTCAGACAAATGAATCAATTCAGCACACTGTCGAAACGCAGACTGCTCATAACTCCGAGAGATAACGCGTCGCGTCGGCTGGTTTTGCGACGTCAGATTTGGGGAAAAGTCCTCGTGACTGCCGCTCGTCAAACTCTTAAATTGAGATACTGGGTCGTAGGAACTGCCGTTGGCGGATCAGTAGTGGCACGAAATGTGAGTACTCGCGTATAGGCCTATAATCATTTTTTGGAAAATGCTAGCTTGCTGTGTATAGCCTATAGGCCTACTTGCCTGATTACACCAAAGCAGATTGTCAATTCAATTCAAATTTTCAGTCCATCAATGATTGGCTGGAGCAGCACAAGATTGATGTGCCTGAAATGAAATGGCTCTCGGAAATGATGGACAGTGGACGCGGCGTCCTCGAGCATGCAATGTCGTCCGCGAATCAACTGAAGAACCGTGTTAATCTGGATATTCCTGATATAAAGGGACTGCTGTCTTATTTGCCTGAAAGGAAAGAACACGTCGGTAAGTTTCGTAATTTAGGTTCCAATGTTTTGTTTGGGATATCTCCTAAAAATATCTATGTAGTCTAAATATCTAATGGTATGGTCATTCAATTTTAACTAGCAGTGTAAACCGATAAATTTTATGAAGAGTTTTACGAGTCCTCTCTGTGTATTGTGGGGTTACCACAGCAGATCACTGTTCAATGATTTGCATCATGATTTGGGTGAAGTATTATGTCTTTTCGTGGTATGCCCTTCCTTCCACAATCCTGCTCATTTGCCCAGGCTTGTGATCGGTACTTTCTTTCTCCACTGGCTGGGTCTGATGGAGAGCCAGCGGGAACCGCGACCTTTGCTCGACGAGACCATCAGTGTAACCAGTTGGCCTACAGTGACTGTCGAACTGATAAATTTTATAAATTCCATAATTTATGTATATTGTGATGTTTATTTTGTTTTATGACTTTTTGTGTGTCGTGATAAATCGAGCTGCATCGGATATCCTTTGTTTTTACAGGAACACCTGCGACATTGGCACAGCTTTATCCAAATGAACTACCTTCTCACGGAAACGTAAGTTAATTGGCGTTTTCAGAATGATGCAATTCATGGCTTGAAATGACTGACAATGTTGCGAAACTGGTCATATCCCCCCTTTTCTATGATGCCAGTATAGCGCCCAGATCCATCCATGTAGTATTCTCCACCATCCCTTTGATTTTCAGAGCTTCTATGAAGTACAGGCAAACGTCACGGGCGGTGGGCAGGTTAGATTAGTAATCTTCATTTCCCTTCCCTACTGAGACTTTTTTAGCTAGTTAATTCACGAGCACTGCTTTTCTGTTTGTAAAATATAGAACTCGCTTTTTAGACTACCGACAAGGAGAAGGTGAAGAATTTGCAAAATGACCTTGTCGAGACTGAGGTATGAAGGGTGTATTTGCATTGTGGAGTGGAGGCTGTTTGCTTTGTTGATTTATGTTGTTGGGTTTCAAGTTTACTTTCAAAGGGATCATCTGATCAATTTGCATCGAGACAGGGTTGTAACCAAGTCACAAGGCTCCGAGTCACAAGTCAATGTCACTTTTATATTTTTGACTCGAGTCAAGTCGAGTCATTTTCAATTCCCACCGAGTCAAGTCCGAGTCCAAGTCAGCGAACAGAGGATTGAGTCATGGTATTATGACTCGAGTCCGAGTCCAAGTCATTGTGTTGACTGCTCAGTTTCCAGTTAAAATCTTCCCCAACCCATTTTTTTTAACTCTGTTTAGTGATATTGAATGGTTCGCATTTATGATATATCAATTTTCCTCACTTTTAGCAGTTTCTGGTCGCATTTTCAAGCACCACTACCAACAAACGAAATCCCAATAGTGTGTTGGCTTCGAAATTACAATGAAATGTCGGTCTTCGCCATCTGAATCTCGAGTCAATGTCTTGCTTCGAGTCATGCGCAATGACTCGAGTCCAAGTTGAGTCAATACACAGATTGACTCGAGTCGAGTCATTTCCATATTTTGAGAAAATGACTCGAGTCGAGTCAAGTCATTACAACCCTGCATCGAGACACTTCTATCCTCTTAGAGCTTGTCAGTTACTGATCCGAGGAAACTAGTTGGTCTGTAGCTACAATACAGTGCAAGTGCAATCTTTTCTTACTCTTCAAAATTGACTGAGAATTCAGGATTCAATGATGAAATGGATCCTTGACTTGATCGTAGATTCGGATCATTATGCATCAATTCTGGAGCGATATATATATATATAAATAGGGATTTTTTTCAAAATTGAGTTGAAGGATATAATCCAGTGTCAAGATCTTCTGCTTCAAAATATTAGTATCACTGATGGTCCCCTTCCTTTGTTGGATTACTCCCTGATAGGGAATACTCTCGGATAGCAAAAACTCAGTATCAACATTAGTGTACAGTGCATGAGAAATTTTAATGCTTGAAAATCCAACTAAGTGAAGATTAATCCAATAAGTTTTGTGACCTCGGTTCTTATAATGCTGCACTTGTTGCTTCATAGCGGTTTGCTATATATTCACTGTCGTATTTTTATTTCGTGTGAAAATCACGTCTTGATGATTCTGTTCTTTTACTACTGTTATTGATGCAGAGTTCATTTTGTGCACCAAAATTTCATAGCTCAGTAACTTGTTAGATGTGTTATGTGGTTGATTTTATCTTTGCAACTCGGCGGACAATTTGAGGTTCTCCGAAGGCTTATCGATTAGCGTATTGGTTCGTCATCTCAGTAAAGGTTCAGAACCGCTGGCCTAATACCTCACAAGTGTTGATATGTAAAATTTTATACATCGTTTGAAAATAACACTTTCTTGATGACGAAATTTTCGTTCCAGTTGAAGTATCAAAAACTAGTCGAGAAATTGGAAAAGGAGAATAAAGAGCTGAGAAAACTACTGATGGCGAAAGACGACAAGCAGATCTACAAGCGGAAAGTAAAGGTAACGTCTGTTATTAGATTATGGCGTTCAACTGTATTTTTAGATTTTATACTCCGAAGTGTTTTATTTACCTCTTTCTCGTTTTCTCAAAATCACTCGTGCAAATATGTTCACTATTCCTTTTAGAAATCGCTGATCGACATGTATTCCGAGGTTCTCGACGAGCTGTCCGACTACGACACAAGTTACGACACACAAGACCACCTTCCAAGGGTAACGTATCCGATTTCTGGCAGCGGCACAGTCTCTGTTACCCGTGTTCTGTCGCAGGTGGTCGTAGTCGGTGATCAGAGCGCCGGCAAGACGAGCGTTTTGGAAATGATAGCGCAGGCGCGGATATTTCCGCGCGGTTCCGGCGAAATGATGACTCGATCGCCTGTGAAAGTGACGTTGAGCGAGGGTGCGACTCACGTAGCGCAATTTCGCGATAGCACTCGGGAATTCGATTTAACCTTCCCCGCCGAGGTAAATAACGCTGTGTTCTTACTAGTTTTTTATTCTCCTAATCACATTTTTCCTTCACAGCTTCAGGCACTGCGGCACGAAATCGAAATCAGAATGCGAGCCAATTGTTCACAAGGAAACACCGTGAGCAATGAGGTAAATTGAGGGTTCTAAAAATTTGAATTTTGTCGAAAAAATTGATCTGCTATCGTGTTGGGGTGATAAATTCGTTGGCTCGTCGATTACGAGTCACCAGATATTTGACGTTGGATGAGAATGGTATTTTCAAAGTACACTATAGACAATTTGGACGTAGCGTGTAGGTAAAACCAGTGCCTGTTCATAACTGGGGTATGATGTCTTTCTGATGAATCGCTCTCAATGTTGAACCCCGGAACGCCACAACCTCCCATGCCACCCTAGCTCAAATCGAGTCTGCTTTAAATGACACGCATTCAAATAAGCGAGTATATATCAAAGCGACTCATTCAAAATAACCATAACCCCAACATTGCCACTAACCTGCACCCTAACCCAATCCATAACCGTAACCCGAACTCGCTATTTTGAATAACTCTCTACATTCAATGCCTCGCTGTTATGACACTAGGCAACCAGACAAACAGGGCCACGACAGGGCTTGATATTTGATATATGTAGGGACCTGCAAATGTGACCAGCGTTTTTGTAACACCGACTCCTATGTTTACAGACCATCTCTCTGACTGTCAAGGGACCGGGAATACAGCGGATGGTGCTTGTTGATCTGCCCGGCGTTATCAGCGTGCGTAATGTCGAATAATTCGATTTCGACATCTTGTGACGTAGCAATTCGTTTCAGACCGTGACCAGCGGCATGGCTTCCAATACGAAAGAGGAAATTTTCAAAATGAGTAAATACTACATGAGCAATCCGAACGCTATAATCCTGTGTATCCAGGGTAAGATTGCGCAATCGCCTGGCTCTCGAATATTCATTATAGGAAATTCCTAGTCGTTGAAGTATATCTTCTGACATGGAAATTACGTGGCACAGGACTCAAACTGTAGGAAAGTCTGTGATATTTGACAGGTGAACAATTATCCGATGCTGCACAACTTCTAATCTCTACTGATTAATAAACCACGCTCGAGATTTGTTTTGAAATAAGCTGGGAATTTAGCGAGCTTACTAATGGTCTCATTTGTCACAGATGGATCTGTCGATGCGGAGCGGAGTATCGTAACAGATTTGGTTCGCGGGATGGATCCACAAGGAAAACGCACGATATTTGTCTTGACAAAAGTTGATCTGGCGGAAAAGAACATCGCCAATCCCAGCCGCGTATGATATAATCGAATAGTTATATACAAGCGGCGCGCCGTTACTATAACGATGACTTCTCTTCAGATTCAACAAATCTTGGACGGAAAACTTTTTCCAATGAAAGCACTCGGCTATTTTGCTGTTGTCACCGGCAAAGGAGCAGCCAACAGTAAAATCGAAGAGATTAAGGACTACGAGGAAAAGTTTTTTTCCAACTCCAAAGTTTTCAAGTAATCGGCGGTAGTGTTGATTTTTGAACTGCTGCTTTACGCCGTTGTTTTCCACACCCACGTGAAGGTCCGGCCTTCTGAAGGCGAATCAACTGACGACGGCGAATTTGAGCCAAGCCGTGTCGCAGTGTTTCTGGAAAATGGTCCGGGAGTCTGTGGAGCAACAGGCAGATGCGTATAAAGGTGAAATATTTTAATAATTAGTGGTGCGGTAAATTGTGTCAGCGGATGGGGAAAATGGTGTTTCGATATTGTCAGCGTCACTGTAACTTGTCAGGACTAAATTTCTTGGACGCAGCATGTTCTAATGTCCACTGTACAAAAACTGCCATTATAATTCGACGGATGTCCTCTTTCCACTTAATTTTATCCTAAAAGTTGTTGATTCCCAGTAAAAATCTAGTAGTTTGAATTCCATACAAAGTTTCCAGTTTGGCCAAAATATTTATATGTGTTCGATATTTCTACTCTTATCTCTGGAAATCTACGATATTTGTCATTGAAATATCTGAACAAGTAAAGATCACATCAAAACACATGTAAATGTTTTGGTTTAATCGGTGCCCGAGAGAGTTCACATTCAATCAAGAGCTCTATCGAACTTGATATATTTTGCAGCGACCCGGTTCAATTTGGAGACAGAGTGGAAAAACAACTTTCCCAGAGTTCGCGAACTGGATAGAGTAGGTTGCTCTTCTCGTATGCGGGACATCGTCGCAGAATCGCGTACTTCTTTTTCAGAATGAATTGTTTGAAAAAGCCAAGAATGAGATACTGGATGAAATTTTAAGTCTGGTTAATGTTCCTGCGCAGCAATGGTGAGATGCGTATGTGTGACTATTTAGTTGTGAAATTAGTGGTGCAATGCTCACGAAATTGTAGTGTAAATCTATTGCTTATGCATTTCGACCTGAACAATTTTGTGCATACTAACGTAAGTGCCCTTGCAACATAGTCTGAAAAAAGTACTCAATTGTTTTTGTCAAAGTAAAAAAATGTACCCAATATGACCTGTAGATATTGTAAAAATACTCTACGTAGATGCACAATGCACATGAAACAACTCTTGTCGAGTTTTTGAGGCCAAACTACTGCCTGCCAATCAATCGTCTTCAATTTTCGTCCCAGGGAAGAGACGCTGGAGAAAAAATTATGGGACGAAGTGTCCAGTTACGTTATCGAGCAAATATACTTACCAGCGGCGCAAGCCAATGATGCCGGGTAGGACATGACGATGTGCCGATACATCTGTCAATATTTATTGTCTAAGATATTGTGTCGCAGCACATTCAACACAACTGTCGATATCAAGTTGAAGCAATGGGCTGACCGAAGCCTGCCGAAAATGGCGATCGAAGTGAGATTATCTTAGTATGCGATTGCGCCGTTTCCTATCCGATCGCGTTTTGCAGACTGCGAAAAACGCGCTTCTCGACGAGTTTTCTAACGTGCTCGAGACCGACGATAACCCGGGCGATAAACGGCAAAAACGAGACGATATTTTCGACGAGCTGAAGAAAGCCGTCAAGGACGAATCGGTGTCGCGACACAAATGGAACGAGGGATACGTGGACACGCTGGTATTTACCAAGATTTTAGTGTGGTTGAAAATAATAATTGGGAAAACCGCTCGAATGGAGTGTGACTGCAAGTTATAGTTGCCGGCTTTCAAAATTTATGGATAATGTCTGATGCTTTTTCGGCAAAACTGGCATTTATCCCGAGGCGCGATCAGTCACAAAGAACTTTTATGTTTTTGGATTACTCAAGTAGCTTTTGCCTACTTGTACTTCTTACTAAGGTGGATATATTTTTGACTATTTCCACTGCCACTAAACAGCAGGGATGTAACCAAGTCACAAGGATCAGTATCACGAGTCAATCTCACTTTTATAGTTTTGGCTCGAGTCATTTTCGATTCACCACCGAGTCAATTCCGAGTACCAGTCAGCCGGTAGAGCAGGGGGGGGGTGGCCAGAGGGCCACATATACGAATCATTGCGCGGGCCACTTGAATGTTGTGACCTTTTTCTAGTCTTAGCGATAAGAGCGAACCGGATTAGGTAACGGTGAAAACAATATAATTGTAATAATAATCAAAATCAATAACAATTGTGACATTGACACGCGGCGAGATAAAATAACGCAGCGGCGCCCAGCGCGGAAATTTTTCAAAGTTAGTGAATGATTTCGGTCAATAATAATTTTATTTGCATTGTATATATTGCGGGTCGCGTCTGCATACCGCTGGACTCGTTTAGCAAGGAAAGGATAATTCGGCGCTTGGGACTCAAAGATTTCGGCTAATATGCTGAATATTGTACTTTATTAACACACACGACGATCTGCGGAAAATGTGGATGGCCCCTGGCTACGCCAATGCGTCGGAGCTTATATTTTAGTCATCAAAATCCAAAATTTTGTCGTCGGGCTAATCAAATTTTGGTTATTTGTTTTGACTCAAATATTTTGACTCGAGTATTTTGACTCGAGTCCAAGTCATTATTCACAGTCATTGTTCACTTTTCAGTTTTCAGTTCAATCCGGTTCAACCCACTTTTTCAACTCTGCTCGAGTGATATAGAATGGCTCGCATTCATAATATAGTAATTTTCCTCAGTCTTAACAGCTTCTGGTCCTATTTTTCAAGTATCGCTGACTGATAGCCGAAATGCCGATGATGCTGTAACTTTACTATTCTTCGAAGTTACAATTAAATGTCTGTCTTGGCCGTTCTAGTTCTTGCCTAAAAATCGCGTCTCGAGTTGAGTCATGACTCGAGTCGTTACAACCCTGCTAAACAATAACGCTGTAAATTTATACTTTTCAATTTATTTGTGTGAGTGATATTGTCGTGATAACTGTCAATTAAAAGTCAATAGTCTAGAAACATAATTCTTCAAGTAAGTAGTGAGAGTAGGATAAATCTGCTTGAGTAAAAAAAAAATAACACTTACTCTGTTACTGATACTGACGTTTGATCATGTCGCACACTTAGCTGACGGTCTCTACCAAATTTCTTTGCCCGTTTACTGCACTATAATGTAACTGATCTTGCGATACTTACCCAACAGCAAGTCATCCAACTCAACGCCCTCGAAGACCGATCCATCTCCGACCGTCAGCAGTGGGATTCTGCTATTCGCTTCATCGAACAAAATCTCGGAGACCGACTTCGAAAAAGTAAGTGGTCCATCGGAAACTGTTCACTCGCGTCGGTTCCGTAATACCTCCGCGTTCCCTCCAGCCGATGAGGAAATTCAGAAAATGATCGGCCCCGGGTGGATGCAACGATGGACTAGCTGGTCTTCCCGGGACGCGAGTCAGGGTTTGCACAACGAAGTGAAAAACGAATTGGATCGCATTTTTCACGGCGAACAGGTGACTACCGTATTCCTTGGTTTATTTTGTGCGTGTACCTGTACACTGTACAGCAGGGGGGGCCAACGTTTTCGGCCCACTGGCCACATGAAACTTACGAACCGTTGCGCGCCTACGCGGGCCACTTGAATTTTGATGACCGTTTTAGTCGTCCGATAGGAGCGTACCGGATTAGGTATCGGTGGAAACAAGATTTATATTACTACGCATTAAAATCGATAACAATTATATCATGAAAAATTAGCGTGAAGTGCATCCTAGCCACGCGAAGTGCGAAATTTTTTCTTGGTAATGAATGAATGCGGTCAATAAAAATGTTACTTGCATATATTACGGGTCGCCTCTGTATACTGTCAAGCTCATTTGGCAAGGACAGGATTGCTCGGCGCTCGGGCATATCAATATCAAAGATTTCGATGAACATGCGTCTATCATTTTACGCAAAGGTTTCATCGCCGACAAACTTTCTGTAAGTGCAGTCGCAAGTTGGACGACGCGTTCTCTCATAATTGCGAGTATAGTTCGATTCAATTCTGGAAACTAAAGGTATTTTTAATTTTCTGGAGGAGGCACCAATACTAAAAGCAAGAATTCTAGTGGCAATGGATACAAATATCTACGAAGAATGTGACTGGCCTCCGACTACGCAAATTCGTCGGAACTGATATTTTAGTCATCAACCTCACAAATTTCCCTGTCATGCTAATCAAACTTTGGTTGGCCTTGCAAGTTCACAATAAATTACTTGAGCAATTTATTTTTTTGATGTTTTAACCAATTTCTAGAATAAGCTCGCCGGCCACTCAAAACCTTCTCACGGGCCACTGGTGGCCGCCCCTGATTTTGTGCTAATATTTTCCTGTTCTGTTCTTCAAGCCGAATGAATTAAAAAGGTTGGCGGTGAGTATTAGCGGGGAAATCGTCATGATCTACTAACGGCTTGCCGTCTGCATGTACTAATTTCCATTTCTGTTATCATATTCGTACGCCAACTACAACGCAGCTGCAGTTCAGTCTGGAAAGGAGTGCTGTTAGTGTCAAAATGGCTTTACATGTGGCTGCTGTCATCGGCATGCCCGCATACGGTCAAGCGTGAATCAGCTTCATTGTCAGCCACAAGCTCGATCATCACTTCAACACCTTGGTCCAATTACTTATCGTCAAAATCGGCTACCGTTGGATCAATTGAACCAATTCTTCATTGCCCTCTGATCTGTCTCCAACTGGGCGCAACGACTACAGCTCCTCGTTTGTGGGAGAATACTGTCAGGCTGCCTGATCTTGAGACTACTTGAAAACTTCTGCTTTAGCGGTACTTACAAGCACTGTTCCCTCTAAGCTGTGTGCGTGCGCAATTGCGCATTGCTGACACGGTCTCTGCGCTCAAGAAAATATCCAACTTGAATGAAAAATAAAATGAACACAAGCGACTGCTTTTAAAGTGTCTACGCGCACAGAAAAATGAATGTGTAGCGCTAAAAAAAAGCGATGACCTTTTTTTAGTCATTACGCACTGTTGTCCAAGGGACCGTGCAGTGAGTTTGTGAGTTGGTGGTGAGTGGGCGCAGGCTCATGAAAAATTACACAGGGAACATTACTTACAAGTATATGCCATCCGAACAAGTTAATACATGTCCAAGTGTTACTGGAATGTCACCGATATGCGGTGCTAGCATGTACTTGCATGCGTTACTATCATGGTATTTATTTTCCAGCTGGTACTGGATTTAGTTCATCAAATAGTTTTTTGCATTTCTAATTTAATGGTTCTGCTTCTTCTGCTTTCATTTCGAACTTGTGCGGATAGCTTTTTACATTGGGTAATTTGCCCATTTCATATAATTACACTGCCTTTCCCGTTCAGAAACATTCGCCGTACTTAGCCATGGATGAAATTACAACCGTTCGGAAAAATCTCGAGTCTCGGGGTGTGGAAGTGACTGAAAAATCGGTAGGACTGAATATTAATCTATCGAAACTGCCAGCACTTCTTGCCTTATTTCTGAAATATGACGCAGATCACCGATACATGGGACAAGATGTACCGACGCAACTTCTTACGATATTCTTTATCCAAATGTTCACAATGTAGAAGGGAATTCTTCAGATATCAGGTAGATGTGACTTAGTTCATTTGCCTTTTCCCTATTATTTTCATTGGCTTTTATGTTATGGACCAGTGCAATGGGTTTGGAGAGATTTCCTCTCAACCGCGAACTTTGCGCATCAAAACTCAATAGGGTTTGTATCTACACACTAATCTGCACACTCCTAATACATACAGAAGTATCTTCAATGAGATATGATAGGCCTACTATTCAATGTATTCATGGTAAAGAACAGTCATCAAAACCGGGTGTCTTGAAGCAGTGGAAATTATGTTTCTTACATATCTTGTAATAACTGATATCCTGTGGAATTTACTTACGGAGGTAAAACACTAATTCACAGAACAAGCAGTTTGATTGCCGACTTTCAAACCGTGAAATCGCAATGTGTGACCAATAACCCAAACAGTCTGATGTGTTTAAGCTAAGTGCCCAGTGAAAGGTGTCACAGCACAGCAAAACTTATGTCATTGACTTTTCCGCTGTGAAATCAATTAAGTTGGATTTCTCTCCCTCCTTTTTACCCTATTCGTAACGAACAAAGTTTTGGTGCGATTACAGAATGCCGCCAAAATTCAAGTGTCAGAAGAGGATGATCGACTGGACTGCTACGACGTCGTTCTGTTTTGGAGAATTCAGAGAATGCTGTCGATAACGAGTAACGCTTTGCGACAGCAAGTCATGAACACGGAAGGTAACGATTGTTCTTCATTATTTCAAATTCACGTCGGTCAGCGACACAAAGTCGTTGGTATTGGAGTCGTGATTCCTAGCAGCATCCTACCCAATATTATATGACGTGCTGGAATTTGAATTGAATTGAATTTCTTTCATGAATCCGGCAGTAGCTCTGCACCATTCATTTTCTATCTAAGTATAGGTAGTGCTGTAAATGTCAGAATTGGTGCCTCCAAAGACCCACAACTGCTTATAGGGGATTGGCTGGGAAAAACTGTTTTCAAAATCGAATTAGATCAGGGATCTCAGACTCAAATTTGATCACGGGCCAATCTCCTAGTTTTTGATGATGTCACGGGTCGCATCATCAATAATAGAGGTTATTTGACGAAATTTTGCAGAATGACATTCCACATCCACCGTGAAAATGTAATTTACTATTAAACGATTCACACCTGGCACAGAAAGAAAACACATTTTTAATTATTTGAATAAAATTGTTGTCATACTTGCTTTCGACGCGGGTCGCGTGTTTGCGATCCTTGAGTTAGACGGTGTGTCTCCTTTACTGTTAAATAGAAGCGTAACTGTAACATAGAAACTGTTTTCTTTCATTGTCACTTGCGGACGACATGTTGTAATTGTAATGGTGTCGCTTGGTGCAGCTTGTTTGACACTATCTGTAGACTTCTTCTGATTTGCTCTGAAAACCGACGTACTAGTAAGCTGGTCGGAAAGAAAACTTCCGCTTCTTGGATGAGATCTGCTTGTCTGTTCCACAAATCTCTGCGATGCATTGCTAAAACCTTTCTCGTTTTGAAGTTCTGTATGTACATCAAGGATTTGTGTTCTAGCGCATCGGTTAGAAAATGAAGTGAAGCAAGTTCTGGAAGATTTTGGTCAGAACAGCCTGAAGAAAATCGAACTCTTGCAGGGACGGAGAGTTACTTTGGCCGAGGAATTAAGTGAGATATGATTTGTTGCTAGATTTATTCAATTTTTCTCGATTGAACGACATTTTGTCGAGTATCGATACGAACTCGGTAAAATATTCGTTAACCCGACGCTCGTAATGCACCGCGATTGCCAGTACGAGTAATCAACCGTTTGCTTTGTGCGTGATTTATCAGTGAGCTTTGATGATGTGATGCCTTTCAATCTCGGGCCACCTCGGCGCTCAAAACTCAATTATGTACTGTAACTGTGAATCTGTGACTAAAGAAAATTTGCAAAGTAGTTTGGACGAAAAAAAATCACGAAGTCCTCTAAAACGTACCTGCTTGAGCTAGTAGGTAATAATTACCTGAGTGCTAACAAAAAGTACAGTACTTTCCGGCTGCCTCTGAGAAGCGACGTAGTGTTTTCTCATCGATTGTGAAACGGCGACCGTTCGGGTTGCTTCTGCTTTTCCTGGAGTTTAAGATTTCTATATTCACCTGTCTTCACAGGAAAAGTTCGCGACATCCAACAAAAGCTGGAGGATTTTATTGAAGCGCTTAAAAACGAAAGATGACCTTCGTCGCTACGGTAGAGTCACCGTGTTCAACTTCGTTTCCGTGCAATGGGCGATTGCATCAACCAACTATTTCCGGATTCATTAGCTGTTAGCTCTCGTCGTTGCGGTTTATGTTGTATGACCTTTGATTGTCTTGATGTCGTCCGCGCATGTGTCATGCATGACGGTCTTGCTAGCTACACACCGCCGTAACGAACTGCAACTCATCATTATAAGATAATATATAACGTAAAAACGGAACGCTGTCAGTTTTAGTATAGTTTGGGAGAAGCGAGGGAGCAGTTAGTGACCTGGGCGAGCTAGTCTAGGCATCATCAGCGATTTGTTTTAGTTATGCATACTACACAGTACACATATGCAGTTCACGATATCAAGTCTTTAAAGGGGATGTGTTTTGCATTCAAGTGGCGACGTTACGATCGTACAGGCAGCGTACGTAGTCACGTCTAGTTTGTTTTGTCGCTGAGGAAGCTTATCAAGTCCTTGATAACAAAGTAATACTGGCTTGCTCGCGCAACGAGCAATAACTGCACCTGTTCGATGGGCCAATCATTTCAAAACGGCACGAGGTTGCGATACGAAGAAAAGTTGGAAGAAGTCTAAACGGCTTGTAGTAGGCCTAGTCATTCAGTCAAAAACGATTGTACGTACATTGTACAAACACTGAATCAAGAGTAACAGAAGGGCTGCCCGTCGTATGATGAGCATGCGAAACAATGGAAAACGACATCAGTTCAGCATGTGACTTTATAATCCAAAAACTTATCATAATCCGAAACATAGCCCTGAAATCAATTCTTATACTAACCCTAACCAAACCATAAATCCAACTCTGACCTACCCCTAACTCGCAATTTAACCCACATGCTTATGTGTCGTATGCCCTGTGCAGAGGTGGTCAAAGTAGTCACCGTCGCTACTCAAGTAGAGGAAGTAACGCCGGAATTTCTACTCAAGTAGAAGTAGGAGTGGTGGTTCACAAGTAAGTAAGTAGGCATTCTACGCTTATTTTTGCCTACAAAACAGTCAAGTAGAAGTAGTCTAAAATCATACCTACTTAAAAAGTAGTTTGAGTATCAAAAAGTAGAAGTACTTCGTTACTGACCACCTCTGGCCCTGTGCATAATTGTCGCATGCTATAATATCGCTTGCTCAATGCTCATATGTCCGCGGACCTAACATAAGGTGACATACACAGGACAAGCAATGAAAATGAAGTGTGTTTGTCGGCAGGCTCAGTCGGTATGTCCGATCGTGGGGCGATAATATCAAGGTCAGTCTAGTAGGGCTAGGCAAAATAGAGTACCTGGCTGATTCGAATCTGAATAAAGCAGCGTGGTTCTCAACCGGTGTTCCACGGAACACAAAGGTGTTTCGCGAGCCAGTATCAAGGGTTCCGCACGAGGTCAAGAAGACACACAAAACTCCTACATATGGTTTGTGATGACACACCATGGTTAGTTGCCATTAGACTTGATCAGTAGCCTTGTTGTGGATACCGTGATTTCAGGTTGTGTAGGGTTACCAACCATACCTCCTCCTTTAGGATTTGTCCTCCTTTTTCAGGTTTTTGAAAATGTCCTCCGAGGACGCCTAAATGTTCTCCTTGACAGCTTTTAGAGCTAAGATGATTGATAGATTCGAGCGAAAATGGCCATAAAGGACGCTAAATAAGAAATTTGTGGTTCGAACTCAAGTGACGACCTTTTACTTTTTGTCAACCGACGAATCGACTACTCCATCTTCAATATTTATATAAGCTGATTTGTAATTAAGCAATTGGTATCACGCTTCCGTTTCGACCCAACAATACGATGACACTTTACAAGGTGAATAAGCCTCGCATTTCTGAACTGGTATCTGAAAGGGAACAACAGCTTTGCAATGCATAATCATTATAATGTTTTCGTTTTGTGTGGTAATCATATTTTAATGGTTTAGTTCACTTTGTTGATGCACAGTTCATTTTGCACACCAGCAATCTATAGGAATGTAATAGATATATTAAGTTAGATGCAGAGGTGGTCAGTAACGAAGTACTTCTACTTTTTGGAAGTACTCAAATAGTTTCCCTCTACTTCTAGTACTTACTCAAGTAATTCTGATTTTCTCTACTTCTACTTCGTAATATTTTTTGATCTACTTACTTACTTTTCACTATTTTCAGTTCGTCAAGTAGAAGTAGTTTAGTCCCCAATACGAAAGATAGCCTGAGGAATTTCATGGCTGTTGTCACGGAGTACCAACATTTAATATTCATAAAAGTCAAGTGAAGCCCACAAATTTTTTTGCGCTTCGCGCATAGTAGTGATGGAGTGACAAATATGTTTTCACGAAAGTATTAGTGAATATAATTTAGGTACCGGATTGCTTGGTTCCTCTCACACCGCATTGTCGCCCATATCAAATATTTCATCACAGTAAATATGGATAACCGTAACGTTTGAAACTACCGTTTCGCAATCTAGCAATTACCTATCATATCGTAATCTGGCAGCCCATTACGTGTCTTGCTAATCAGGAAAATCCAGCTTTTTCGAACGTTCCACCTGATTTAGCAGATGACCTTTGAAGGATAATGGACAAAAGACATGAAATATATTTTCCGCTTTTTAGAAATGGTATTTGTATTTCACTTTCAATTACGAGTATCATACTTTGACTTCTAATTACTTTCAGTTCTTTTGTCTGCAGAACATACATGTTGAAGCATAGAATAAGCAACTGTAGTAATGTCTCTATTTTCCGGAAATAAAGCCAAACTAAGTATAAATTTTACGAGCCACAATATTTGTTATTAACGTATACTTATCGCGCAGAGTGTTGAACCGTATCCCATACAACTTCTCCGAATTGTTTTTCGCCTAAATCTGGGGCCTTATAATATGGGGTGGGGCGCCATACTATGATATTCTCTAAAACGAGGTCTTCCAGTTAACAAAGGGTTAGTATCGCATTTTCATATTAATACTAGAATTTGCATCCCATGATGCGGACAAATGCTTATTCTGTCGAAAATTGATACCTCCTGCGATGCATCAATACGAATCAAGCTCTCTGCACCTTCCGCATTGCTCAATTTGCAGCTTTTGCCAGTCCATGCGAACGAATTAAGACTGTTTTCAAAACTACTTAGGCTACTTACTTGAGTAGATTTAAAGTCAGTCAATTCTACTTCTACTCCAAGTAGTTTTAGGAGGCTTATGGAAGAAGTACTTCTACTACTCGTAATTGAGTAGATTTTTCGTCGCTACTTCTACTTCTACTTGAGTAGCTTTCCTGACTACTTTCACCACCTCTGGTTAGATGTGTATTGTGGTAAATTTTTGTTTTTTGACTCAGCGTAAATTTGGGGTACGGCGAAGGATTGCAGATTAACGTGTAAATGTTCCGCGGGTAGGCAAAGAGAGCCACTTAAATAGGGTATTGGCGTCGAGTATGTGACGTCACGTAAGTATGAATGATGTGTAAAGTTCAACATCGAATATTTAGTTATTGTAGTATGTGCCGTATAAGTTCAGTACTAGAAAAAATTACCTCTTACTACTCGACTCGAACCATTAGAAGAAATACTCTATTCAAATTCAAGTACTCGAATCATTGTGTCCAGCCCTTCAGTCTGGTATTTATTCGGTAGAATCTGCTTGTCTTTCTGTTCGCTTGTTCTTGAGGGGCTTGACGTAGGGGTATGTGTTAGGCTTACCATATTTTGGAAATGTAAAAAGAGGACACTTTATCAGAAATTTGCAAGATGCAAAACCGGAGTAGGATTCTCAAAAACCGGTGAATTTTCCCCACTGTGTGATCGGTTGACTAAAAAAAAAAGGTCATCACTTCTGCTCAGAGCTCAAAATACCGTTTTTTTCTCCACATTGCCAGGTGGATGACCGAAAAAAAAAAAAAAAAGGTCATCTTTTCGCTCAGAGTTAAAATTACCGTTTTTCACTCCGAAATATCCGCCGGAGCTTCACTGCTGTGCTATTTTGCGGCATATCACTTGCAATTTGCTATAAATCTTACCTAAATTTTCAAAAAAGAGGACAAAATTTCAAAAAAGAGGACGAAAGGGCGTCCTCCAAGGACACTTTCAAATAAGTCAAAAAATAGGACAAATCCTCTTAAAAGAGGACGTATGGTAAGCCTAGTATATGTAGCCTGTTGAAGAGCAAGACCATATGGGTCATATCAAGAATGATCCAGTAGTTACATTCAAGATAGCCACGTCAGACATTCACTGATCGTGTAATGCAAGCGGATATTTGTTCTTATCATTGCTGTGAAGACTTGTATAGTGTGTGCCGGGGAGCAGGATTCGTGTATTCCAATATTGCCCAAGATAATCGAATCGTGTAATGAATGACCGCTGAGGCTTTGCTTTCGCTTCGGTTATAAATCTGATATTGCGGTAAGAGTGACGAACAATTCTTTGAAAGCAGGATAAGATATGATGAGTCACGGAAAAAGCAACTTCGTCGTTTGTTTCATAATGCTGATATGAGATCAGTGATATCAAAGCTCAGGCGATTGGGCAGATTGTACGGGTGAGACGGTAGGGCGAAATCCCAAGAATTGGCATACTGTAATCTCAATGGCGATGCTGCTGAGATTCGATGATGTGAGATTCGTTCGTCACTGCAGAAGCCCGTAAGTGGTATTGCCAATGTCTCAAAATTGTATATATGCGTGCAACATAAACACGGAAGCGTACAATTGAATAAATATATTAGCTATAATGACATCCGATTAATTTTGTCGCTCGGACAGTATATACGTTGCTTAACAGGGAACATTATATAGCCTACTGTATGATCAAGATCATTCGCTTGTTCGTCAACGATGTTAGCTGTAAAAGTATATAGTCTTCATTTGGACGCTCTCCATGGTTGATAACTCAGAAAAGCTCTGCATTTGTAATTTACGGCGTAAACTAAAGCTTTGGTGAAAAATGTATCAGCTGAGTTGCTGTCACTAGAGCGTGGTATGCCAACTCTTTTGTATTATAGAATAGGTCTGGTAGATAGATATATGGTGTAGGTATAGGTAGAATTTATATTTAGAAGCGTGTTGCTGTAGCATGACATCTCTACGAACTTGCAATCATTAGATTTGTAATGAAAATTTGGCTTAGCAATGCTGCTTTTCTCATCCTTTTCGAAGTTCCAGTATTGTGGCACTTAGGCAAATTTCAATCGTTAATCTTGGGGGACTTTTACGGAGAGACATCAGCAGTCACCGGCAGAAATGACACGTCTAATTAGAGCAAAATATCCGTAGTCAACAATATAGACAATTAGACACATGCAATATATGCATGCGATGTTTAGGAATGCTTCTTGTGAGAATATCTGCTGTCTGGATATATTAGGGTTACCATATTTTGAGATCCGGAAAGCGGGATACTTTTGACACGCTGCAGAAGTTACTACAGCGGACGAGAAAATGGGAGAACTTTATATTTATAGAGCTGATACCGTTGAGTTGACTTAAAAAGAAAGGCATCACTCTGACTCGAGTACCGAATTACCCGTCGCTCCGTGTTTTCGTTGTTTGTCTTGGCAACTCTGACGTTCGCTCGCAGCGTCGGAGTCGTGTTTTTGATCGCATTTAAATATTTTTTCTAGAAAAAGAGGACAAATGAATATGAATAATAATAACAACATCGTTTGTTTATGGATTGCAACGTATTATCATGTCATTTTGTACCTGGACTTGAAACAATATGAGGGATGGTCCGACCGTGCCGTAAGGTTCACGTTCTCAAACGAATGTTGGTAGATTATGCAGTATGAACCGTTTTTATCCATTACAATTTTTCACGTCATTATATATCTTTGGTCGAAACTATTTTCATTTCAACTTCGGACCGCTCTCTACATATGGCTCTGATAGCATGAAAAGAAACTCGGTACTAAGCGAGCACGCATCTTGCCAATTCTAAAATATTTATTTGCTTTGTTAGAAAAGTTCGCTCGAAATATTCAGCTTTCCGTTTGTGAATATTTAGTGACTCTCTGCTGTGAGCTTGGCCCGCAACCACAAAACATCAAGAACGAAATATACTGCTTCCAGTAGTCAGCGAACTGTGCCTACTCAACCAATCATATATTGACATCAACGAAATTGATATTATAAAGAATCCATCGTTGTCAAATGTAATAAGTCCAGGGCCGTAACAGGACTTCGCCAGCCCCCCCAAAAAAACTTTGGTCTTGGGCCCCCCATATGTTGATGAACTGAACTTCTGGTGGGCTTCGCACCCCAGATCCCCCTCAGGCTGTTCGCTTATTTGCTATACTTACTTATCCTCTGCATTAGACGGCGTTTAGTGGGTCAGCTTTTCTCGCCTAAACGAGCGAAGCGCGAAAAATTTCTATAATTCATGATTCAATCGGTCAATATGATCGGGAAATGAATATATGTTGCTATCAATTTTTATCCTCTCTCTGCTCACGTATCGGATTTACAGGTAGAGCTGAGTGAGGTGTGTTTGAAAAGGTAGGACCCCTCAATATTATAATTAAACATCTTCGGGCGTATACCCGTTGGCAGAAATGAAACAGCACTTCGTCAGGCCCCGCAAAAAATCTTGGGTCTGGGGCTCCCATAGGGTGATAAACCTACCCCCCATCACCTTGTTCGCTTTTGCCACGAAATGAATTGTATACTGCTTAGTGAACCAGCGCAAAGCGCGAAAATGTTCGAAAATTCAAGATAAATTCGGTCAATAAGATCGGGAAATGCAAGTAGTATATACGATCGCTCGCGAATCGCCATAGGGTTCTTATGGGCCCGCTCGACCGGTGCCTCGAAAACTCGTGTTGAACCGGTGACCCTTTTGACCCCCCCTTCCGCTCGACCGGTGCCTGGGTTGGTATAGGCATCTCTCGACCGGTAACCCTTTTCGGTATAGGGATCGCTCGACCGGTGCCTCGAAACTCGTGTTGAACCGGTGACCCTTTTCGGTATATGCATCGCTCAACCGGTGCCTCGAAACTCGTCTTGAACCGGTGACCCTTTTCGGTATATGCATCACTCAACCGGTGCTAGTATAACCATCTCTCGCACGGTGCCATTGTTTCTTACGGGATCTGTGGTGACTCGCCATGTGTTCTTATGGGTGCGGTCGTGAATCGCCCTTTCGGGTATAGGCATCTCTCGAACGGTGCCATTGTTTCTTACGGGATCTGTGGTGACTCGCCATGTGTTCTTATGGGTGCGGCGATGATTCGTACTTTCGGGTATAGGCTGCGGCGGTGAATCGTATCGAAATACTCGTGTTGGTAGAGCGGCTCTTATGTCTTATGGCGGGGGTGGCGAGTGGCTATTGCGTCTTATGACGGGGGTGGCATGCGGCTATTGTGTCTTATGGCGGGGGTCGCAAGCGGCTACTGTGTCTTATGGGTGCGGCCGTGAATCGCCCTTTCGGAATAGACATCTCTCGACCGGTAACCCTTTTCGGTATAGGGATCACTCAACCGGTGTCGTGGTGGTAATTCGTACTTTCGGGTATAGGCATCTCTCGCACGTCGTACTTTCGCATGTCGTGCTTTCGCGTATAGGCTGTGTTGGTGATTCACCATGTGTTCTTATGGGTGCGGTCGTGATTCGTACTTTCGAGTATAGACATCTCTCGCGCGGTGTTGAATATGTACGAGTCACCAACAATAACCGCACAAACGGAAACGTGGCTTGCAAGAGGATTAAGCAGTGCGTGCGACCTATATTTCGAATGACCTGCGCGCTGAATTGTTTCCGTACAGTCGTGTGCTACTATCGATTATTACACTAGACCAGTCAGTGTGAAATAGTTTGCTAAATCTAGGAATCAGTCGCATGGTGTTACTTTAGTAATTAGTTTACCACAGAGCCGGCGTAGCCGGTGATTAGAATACCGACAAATTTTAACTTATTTCTGACCCAACCCAAATCCTCTGTGAAGTTGACGCTTATTCAAAAAGGTGTGAAATAATTGTAAAATCCTAATCCGAAACCGATTATTTCGACTTTTGCGTAGTGCGCATTGAAATAGGATTGACAAACATGACTACCAACTTCCCCGCAGGCCCGTTTCGATATTATACACACATTGATTTGAAACGAGTAATGAAATATTACAACTCTATTCACGATCTGGCTTTCCGTGTATCAAAGAGATATTTTACATCTTACCATACTCAAAAGAATTATTCACAACATTACCAATTGTTAAAAATCTAGTTTTCAATTACTTGATTATATCACTGCAACTCATGAATTTGAATTAATTCATCCTGGTTGTATTCGTATGCTCGGTCTTTTTTATTCAATTGTAAAGGTTGTTACTATTCTGAAGACAAAGTATTTACTAATCGATGCATATACGATTTGACTTGGACATATTATATTTTGAGTATACGAGATTTGAATGTCAGAACAATAACTGAGAATTAATTTATCACAATTAAATCCGTATATTACAGCGTAAAAGATATTAGAATGTCAGCAACTCTGTAAGGTCATAGTTACTACCACATTATCTAATTTACCCGGCCAACTCGTCATGATCATTCCTGAAATCAACACAAACATGACCACTGACTTGAGTTAACCACAAAACAGCATCAAGTTTTAAATCCACTTGTAGCTTACGGATTATTTGAATGCTGGTTATGTTTTGTTGTAATTGAGTGTACGGAAATAGTATTACGTCTCGACATCTTACCGTCTTACCATATTCAAAGAATCAACCACAAAAACATTGTCAAGTAAATCCGTTACCCGACCAACTCAAACAGTGTCAGTATGAAAAACAACCAAACATACACGAATCCATACAATCACTATAACCTAAAATCCATAACAAGCTTGGTTGTATTCATATCCCTATGCATCTTTTTTATTCAACTTGAAAAGTCGTTACTATTCTGTAAGATAAAGGAATTACTACGCGGTATATTCTGCAAGACAAACTAATTACTACCCGGTATATTTTGTAAGACAAAAGTAATTACTTCTCAGTGTCGGCGACTTGAGATTAACATAATATGTTTGAGTATACGAGATTTGGCAGTCTGACCACCGTAGTTGAGAATTCATTTCTTACAATAGAACACAGGTGTTATATCAAAAATTATCATGATGTAAACATAAGGATTGACACATTGATTTGACATATGAGATTTTGTAATAGTTGATCATTACTTTATTATTAAATTATTTGCGTTAATTAGACCCGGCATTGGGGTAAATGTTATGACAGCAACAAACTTTTCAGTACCAATTTTATTAACATATTAAGCTGTAAAACTATGTGTGTCTGAAATGTTCTTGTTAGGAAAATTACTCCACCTTGGTAAAAATCACTCTGCGTATCGCGGATATCAGAAAATATTTCCAGTAACCAAGACTAAAGATGAAACGATATCGGTATTATTACATTCAACAATCAGTACAATTATTAAAATCTATCGTTTGCGATAAACAGCACTAAAGATGTAATAATTCCAGTATTCATACATTGAACATCCGATACAAAATGCTTTATTATCCCGATTCCCAACGGGTAATTGAAACGACTAAGTGTAGAATCAGTATATCACAATATCGTTCCTATTGAATCCAACGATTTATTGTCGGAATTTGTGACAGAGAATTGAAACATATGCACTTTACAGAGTATGAAAATATCACTTTGAGTATCGAGTACCGTTCGAAGCTAGCGATCAATTCTTAATCATTTCAGTAACTCCCCATTGTGCGTGCTAAATGTAAAATATCGCGAGGTTATACACTCTAAGACTTTGATTATTGTAAAAGTAAATTGTGATATGTTTGTTAGATGCATCCAATTCAACTAGAAGTGTCTAGTGCCCAACACTCGTAATATCAAAAAAGTACTTGCTACACTGTTATTTGCTAAACGTGTTTTGCATTGTTGTTCATTTCTAGTATTGATTGAAATTGTTCTTGCACCCTCAAATAATAATTCCCGACATGAAACCAAGCCGCTGAAAGTCGTTACCATCACGAAGATACAATGTGTACGATGTTTGTCAAATGTGTCCTACCTGGCCAACAGAAAACAATTTTCACTAGCTTGGTAATGAAACCGAAGTCTCCATTCGATATTTTGTTTGTGTCAAATACTTTACAATGAACACATTTGCGTGGTTGAGCTTTACATCATCAAGCTGTTATTTGTAAATCAAGATTTCGGTAAACTTGTAAATGTGTCGTTTAACTAACCGACATTTAGTGATTGGGGAACATACCAAACGATACACATCCCTCTCCGAAATACTGCATTGATCTTAATTTTATCATCGTGATAATCGAAGTACATTTCTTTCGAATTCGTGACAACCGACTACGACACGATAAATTTTTGAAAAGTTTACTTAGAAGGTTTGTTGCATATCGCGAAAAATAATATACCACTCATATTGATACTGACTCTCACCGAACGCGATTGTGATCAATGTATACTTTATGTGTTCCGGATTCATTTCAATATGGTTAAACATTCAACCTCGTCAGATACGAATTGTCACACACTCAACTAATGTCATAACAAATAGTTATTTACAACAACCAAGACACAGAAAATTTTTGGTGGTCGTTTCGATTTTATTACTAGAGGTACTCATCACTTCGCTTAATACAATCTGGATTCAAACTCCATCGAACCTTTGGTGCCTATCGTTTTTCCCGATACGAATTATGTTATTGTAAACAATTTTCACTATCTTGGGTTATGAACTCAGTGTGCTAGCGGTCATTCAATATTTTGTTGTATCAACTAGTTACTTTGTAAGATACGAATGATCATCCACACAACTCTTACAAAAGTACAAAGGATATTTACATCACACAAAGTAATCGGCTTTACTCGATAGCCCCACACTACGAAACTAAATGGTTGGTTGAACTCTACAAACTGTTTTGATGTCGCAAGAACTTTTTCATACGAATGGTTACGTATCTAAATATTCAAATAATTCAAAACGCAACTATAGTACTTACAGAAATATCATATAGTTGTTGTAACAAAGTTGTATGAATATACTATTGAATTGCATGCTAAAGTTTTGTACCTTCAAGAAGCTCTTCAAAGTTGTATGTGTACAATGTTTATCGTGAGTCCTACACATTCATGATATCCGTCCGAGTTTGACTTTTAGAAAATATTATGTCGACATACTGATGTCTTTCAAAATTGAAACCGTGGTCACTGCTTGGGAGACCTATCAATGTCACGACAGTAATCTAGTTACTTCCGCCAAAGAGTACGTATTCGACTTACATTCCACGAATCTAACGCACAAAACAATTTACTTTACTAACGAGAAGCACCGAACCTCACATCAAAACAACTAGAAGGTGGAACTATATTAAAAAACGTCGCTAACCTTTGTGCACCAGCTGTAAATCACACAAACAACAAGTTTCAAGATTCTGGTTATTGAAAAAACGTTAAAGTGTTTCTCCTGCACCAAGTCGTTATGTTGACGAAAGCGTATATTGTAATATTATGATCGATTTGCATTCGTTGATCGCAAACTGTCACTACTCTAAATAATTATTTTTCACTCAAACACAAAAGCATACTTGTCACCAATCGTTTTCATCAAGCACGAGTTCAAGAAACCTGCTACGACATGAATTCCGATTTAGTTTTACAAATATTTTATAATTATTTTTAGTAACACTATATCAATGTCATCAAGTTGAGTGTTTACGATATTAGTGTGTAGGTGTGTGTCATACTTGGGGGATCCGTATTACAATTGACTCGAATTGACTAAATGTAAGAAGGGTTGAAATGTTTCGAATCGATTCATAAGTGGTCTTCGTTGTGGTTTTCATCGGGACATACAGCACGAACTAACTGTAGACTCCTCTCTGTTGTACAGCTACTCGGTAATCGAAATGCATTAACATTTAAACAGCGATCTTGTTTCGTCACGCGAAAAATATGTTCACTGTCGCGATACTCTGCACAAGACGTGCATAGCCTTTTCACACTCGTAATAGTATACCAACGTCAAGCGATAACGTTTAACAAGACCAATGCACTGAACCCACGACGTTTACCTATGTAAAATTACCACTTTCACTTGCCAGTCCATCGTTTACCTGACTAAACATATTATTTTCTTTTGGAGATGTGACGTTTACCCAGAGTAAGAAACCATTTTCACTTGGAAATATATTTTTTCTCTGGGTAACAAACCTTTTTCACTTGGAAATATATTTTTTCCCCGGGTAACAAACCTTTTTCCCTGAGCAACAAACCATTTTCACTTGGTGGTCCGTCGTTTACCCGAGTAAAAATATCATTTTCTTTTGGAGATCCGGCGTTTACCCAGTGTAACAATACATTTTCACTTGGAAAAATACTTTTACCTAGAGTAACTAATCATTTTCTCCTGGGTAACCAACCCTTTTCGTCTGGAAACTATCATTTACCTGAGTACCAATACAGTTTTCACTTGGAAATCTACCTTCTCCTGGGTAACAATATCATTTTCGTTTTGAAAACTGACAACCACACCGGACAATTTGATAGTTTTGTATATTGTTACAACGGCAGTGACAAAATATACACCAACAACGACTCCGATACATTTGTCTAATCAAATATTCACTTGCTCTGATGCATCCCATCAAAATCATTGGTTTCTCACATACAATAACAATGAGCTGTTGTACATCGACATGTATGTTTTCGGAATTGGCGAATAAAGGGGTTTCAGATATGTCCGTGATGTCCGGGTTCGCGCTTTGGATTTTCCAGAGTCAAAATGTCTGAATAAAACACCTCCTCGACTTTGGTAGCTGGTTGATACAGGGATAATGAATTTATGTTCCCCATCGCGCTAACAACACCTGGTTACTTGTGAGTTTCCTCAGGTCTGTTTACTATATTGTGTCTTTACTGGTCAATACATTTCGCTCCAGTCAGCTGAAACCGGATCACTAATATGAGAAAGTGTGTGGGGGCCTGATCCGGATATTCACTCATGAACCAACGACCAATATTCAAGTAAACATGTTACAGACCGTGTTTTGTCTCCATGAAAAATACCAATGCATACACCATCACATACAAGTAACGTCACGATTGTTCACAAGTATTCGCGTAAACGAGGTGTACATACAATGTGTCGGTGTACAAACATCATGGAAAACAAATTCATGTTCTCAAGTCTCATCATGCGACGACTCTGTACATTCAATGTGGGCATAGATGACACATGACATGATACAATGGACAGTGCATTATACATACCGATATATTCTCAGTCAAATATGCGAACCATGCACAACCATAAACCCCGATTTTCGCTGAATATCCACAACACCAACAAATCTGTACATTTCTTTGCCCTCGACCTCGACGATAGAGTTGTCATCCCAATGTACCAATCGAGTGTATGGTTCATCAGGTGTAAAATCCAAATCAAATGCCACCAAGGTATCGTTTTTCATTTTCAATATTTCCACCGCTGCATCTTGTCTGTGTCGTAAAACCACGGTGTGAGGCCAGAGGAATCTATGGACAGTTACGCGTAGTCCATCCATGTTCGTGTATATGGTCAGGTAGCGACAACGTTTTCTCAATGGGCTGTGTGGGTACAACGTTTCAATACGTAGCTGGATCAACTAGACCAAAAGTTTCCAACCGCGATTTATGTTGACCTGTAGAATTACGAGACAGCACCCTCTTGTGGCGTGATTAACACGAAATCAGTCTTCGACCCGGAGAGATTCACCTTGGATTACATTATCAAATCGTAATCGAACTCGAGATTCACACACACACAGAGAGTCCATGTTTACGATTTCAATGCGGAGTCACTGCTCACGATGTTTATCTGTAGTCGTTATGTGGGAGTAGCGACATCTGACATATTCATCGCGTGAAAGATTGATAACGATGGTGATCGCCAAATACATTATGTCGGGTGAAACACTGCGGTCTCGGCGAAAAAGTTAGCAGGTGATGACCAACAATGCGCAGGGATTGAGCGAGTTACGCAACACGATTATGTCGAGGTCTTGATCACGATGCAAGTCTACCTGAGAATCCGAACAATCTTGCAAAATCAAGGTGTGAACCCGTGAAAGGGTTGTACTCGTGTGAGATTGATTTTTCACAAGTTGGGTGGAAATTGGTTCATACTAAGACCATGTTACGTCCAAATATGGCTGCTTGCCTGTCTCCAAGTCATCTATGCCCACATTGAATGTACAGAGTCGTCGCATGATGAGACTTGAGAACATGAATTTGTTTTCCATGATGTTTGTACACCGACACATTGTATGTACACCTCGTTTACGCGAATACTTGTGAACAATCGTGACGTTACTTGTATGTGATGGTGTATGCATTGGTATTTTTCATGGAGACAAAACACGGTCTGTAACATGTTTACTTGAATATTGGTCGTTGGTTCATGAGTGAATATCCGGATCAGGCCCCCACACACTTTCTCATATTAGTGATCCGGTTTCAGCTGACTGGAGCGAAATGTATTGACCAGTAAAGACACAATATAGTAAACAGACCTGAGGAAACTCACAAGTAACCAGGTGTTGTTAGCGCGATGGGGAACATAAATTCATTATCCCTGTATCAACCAGCTACCAAAGTCGAGGAGGTGTTTTATTCAGACATTTTGACTCTGGAAAATCCAAAGCGCGAACCCGGACATCACGGACATATCTGAAACCCCTTTATTCGCCAATTCCGAAAACATACATGTCGATGTACAACAGCTCATTGTTATTGTATGTGAGAAACCAATGATTTTGATGGGATGCATCAGAGCAAGTGAATATTTGATTAGACAAATGTATCGGAGTCGTTGTTGGTGTATATTTTGTCACTGCCGTTGTAACAATATACAAAACTATCAAATTGTCCGGTGTGGTTGTCAGTTTTCAAAACGAAAATGATATTGTTACCCAGGAGAAGGTAGATTTCCAAGTGAAAACTGTATTGGTACTCAGGTAAATGATAGTTTCCAGACGAAAAGGGTTGGTTACCCAGGAGAAAATGATTAGTTACTCTAGGTAAAAGTATTTTTCCAAGTGAAAATGTATTGTTACACTGGGTAAACGCCGGATCTCCAAAAGAAAATGATATTTTTACTCGGGTAAACGACGGACCACCAAGTGAAAATGGTTTGTTGCTCAGGGAAAAAGGTTTGTTACCCGGGGAAAAAATATATTTCCAAGTGAAAAAGGTTTGTTACCCAGAGAAAAAATATATTTCCAAGTGAAAATGGTTTCTTACTCTGGGTAAACGTCACATCTCCAAAGGAAAATAATATGTTTAGTCAGGTAAACGATGGACTGGCAAGTGAAAGTGGTAATTTTACATAGGTAAACGTCGTGGGTTCAGTGCATTGGTCTTGTTAAACGTTATCGCTTGACGTTGGTATACTATTACGAGTGTGAAAAGGCTATGCACGTCTTGTGCAGAGTATCGCGACAGTGAACATATTTTTCGCGTGACGAAACAAGATCGCTGTTTAAATGTTAATGCATTTCGATTACCGAGTAGCTGTACAACAGAGAGGAGTCTACAGTTAGTTCGTGCTGTATGTCCCGATGAAAACCACAACGAAGACCACTTATGAATCGATTCGAAACATTTCAACCCTTCTTACATTTAGTCAATTCGAGTCAATTGTAATACGGATCCCCCAAGTATGACACACACCTACACACTAATATCGTAAACACTCAACTTGATGACATTGATATAGTGTTACTAAAAATAATTATAAAATATTTGTAAAACTAAATCGGAATTCATGTCGTAGCAGGTTTCTTGAACTCGTGCTTGATGAAAACGATTGGTGACAAGTATGCTTTTGTGTTTGAGTGAAAAATAATTATTTAGAGTAGTGACAGTTTGCGATCAACGAATGCAAATCGATCATAATATTACAATATACGCTTTCGTCAACATAACGACTTGGTGCAGGAGAAACACTTTAACGTTTTTTCAATAACCAGAATCTTGAAACTTGTTGTTTGTGTGATTTACAGCTGGTGCACAAAGGTTAGCGACGTTTTTTAATATAGTTCCACCTTCTAGTTGTTTTGATGTGAGGTTCGGTGCTTCTCGTTAGTAAAGTAAATTGTTTTGTGCGTTAGATTCGTGGAATGTAAGTCGAATACGTACTCTTTGGCGGAAGTAACTAGATTACTGTCGTGACATTGATAGGTCTCCCAAGCAGTGACCACGGTTTCAATTTTGAAAGACATCAGTATGTCGACATAATATTTTCTAAAAGTCAAACTCGGACGGATATCATGAATGTGTAGGACTCACGATAAACATTGTACACATACAACTTTGAAGAGCTTCTTGAAGGTACAAAACTTTAGCATGCAATTCAATAGTATATTCATACAACTTTGTTACAACAACTATATGATATTTCTGTAAGTACTATAGTTGCGTTTTGAATTATTTGAATATTTAGATACGTAACCATTCGTATGAAAAAGTTCTTGCGACATCAAAACAGTTTGTAGAGTTCAACCAACCATTTAGTTTCGTAGTGTGGGGCTATCGAGTAAAGCCGATTACTTTGTGTGATGTAAATATCCTTTGTACTTTTGTAAGAGTTGTGTGGATGATCATTCGTATCTTACAAAGTAACTAGTTGATACAACAAAATATTGAATGACCGCTAGCACACTGAGTTCATAACCCAAGATAGTGAAAATTGTTTACAATAACATAATTCGTATCGGGAAAAACGATAGGCACCAAAGGTTCGATGGAGTTTGAATCCAGATTGTATTAAGCGAAGTGATGAGTACCTCTAGTAATAAAATCGAAACGACCACCAAAAATTTTCTGTGTCTTGGTTGTTGTAAATAACTATTTGTTATGACATTAGTTGAGTGTGTGACAATTCGTATCTGACGAGGTTGAATGTTTAACCATATTGAAATGAATCCGGAACACATAAAGTATACATTGATCACAATCGCGTTCGGTGAGAGTCAGTATCAATATGAGTGGTATATTATTTTTCGCGATATGCAACAAACCTTCTAAGTAAACTTTTCAAAAATTTATCGTGTCGTAGTCGGTTGTCACGAATTCGAAAGAAATGTACTTCGATTATCACGATGATAAAATTAAGATCAATGCAGTATTTCGGAGAGGGATGTGTATCGTTTGGTATGTTCCCCAATCACTAAATGTCGGTTAGTTAAACGACACATTTACAAGTTTACCGAAATCTTGATTTACAAATAACAGCTTGATGATGTAAAGCTCAACCACGCAAATGTGTTCATTGTAAAGTATTTGACACAAACAAAATATCGAATGGAGACTTCGGTTTCATTACCAAGCTAGTGAAAATTGTTTTCTGTTGGCCAGGTAGGACACATTTGACAAACATCGTACACATTGTATCTTCGTGATGGTAACGACTTTCAGCGGCTTGGTTTCATGTCGGGAATTATTATTTGAGGGTGCAAGAACAATTTCAATCAATACTAGAAATGAACAACAATGCAAAACACGTTTAGCAAATAACAGTGTAGCAAGTACTTTTTTGATATTACGAGTGTTGGGCACA